>NW_024884778.1:3896360-3973860 GCF_019232065.1 Centrocercus urophasianus | reverse complement strand
TTGCAGAGTATCCTTGTTTAGTTTTTTTTTTCCTGTCTCTCATAGACTTTGTAGTGAAGACTAAGAAAACACCACCCAATGTGACTCAGTGTTCTCACTCATTAGGCATTTTTCTACCCCAAAACTCTATTGTCTTTCTAAATAGTTGTGTTGAAGAATACTACTATGCAGTATATTACAATGCTGTTTCTTCTGTGTCACTTTCATAGACTTTCTTCATGTAGTCGCTTCATAAAATACTATGCAGCAACTTTGGAAGTTGTATTCTTAAAAAAAATAAATTGTTGAATCATTATAAAAATGTTTTTGGGGAATGACAGCCTTGTTACAGAATTACGTGGATGGATTCAGATTGTGCAGGAGTATCACTGTTCTTCCTGTGTTCTTTAGGATTCTGAAATGATCTGGGTGATCTCTGTGGCCTTCTCCAACCTTAATGATTGTATGAAATAAAACTATGTGAAGTGGAGTCTATTTTATAGCTGGATTTTTTATTTTATTCACTTGTGGATGTTGCTTTGTATTTCTAAGTTGGGGCATCCAAATGGAAATTTAATATAACTGGTGAAGTCTGCTTTGGCCTTAAATGAGGAACATTTTAAACAGAACTGTGATTCAGCTGAAGAAAGATACAGTTTTGACCTGTATGTTAAACAATTTGGCCAGGATCTTGCAATGAATTCTCTGCTTGCAAAAATCTGCCCTGAACCCCTTTGCTTCAGTGGAACTTGATCTACAGCAAGGCTCCTGCCTGACTCGTTGAATTGGCAAGCAAGATTTATTAAGCTGCCATTATGGAGGGGTTGGGGAAATATATTTTAGCAGCTACTACCATGCAGCATGTGAACCCAGGTTTTCTGTCTAGAGGGCAGCCTGAAGCATGTGGAGCAGCGTAGTGCTGTCTGGCTTCAGCCTGTCAGGTAATGCAACTGGGGAGCAGGAGCTGACCCTGCAGCACTGGCCAAATGAGGTGTTTGGAGCTGGCTGAAGACAAACTTGAGGCCCCAAATGCCCTAAAGGTTAAAAAAAAAAAAAAAAAAAAAAAAAAAAAGAGAAGCAACAGCCAGTGTGAGCTGGGCAGTGATGTGCCTGGGTGAAATTCAGGTCCATGTGTCCCATCTCAGCTACCTCCATCTCCTTCTGGGACAACACTGAAGAGCCTGGTAATGTGACCAGCTAATGCCATTATTTTTCCACGTTGGGTGCTGTAAAGATCTACACCAGGGAAACATCTCTGTGGATGGAGATGGATGCTATTTCACTAAAGAGCATGAACGTACCTTACAGTTCTTCCTAGCTGTATGCCAAATGCTGTCAGGGTCCTCCTGTGACACACTCTGTCATACTCAAAGAGGAAGAGGTGCCCAGTCCCAAAAGCATCCACCACTGCACGCAGTAACAGTGTTGTTACAGTTAATTTCCTCCTCTTTGATCCAACTAAATTCAGCATGCATTATCCTTCTGTTATTTATGTAAATGTTTAGATTAGGTAATATTTTATTCTACCGTGAATGGCACCATAATCCTTCTTATTCTTTTCTTTTATCATAAACATTTAGTTTGTTTTTAGCTTGTGGGACTACACAACATCATTTTCATTGCTGCAAAATCTTCCTCTTTTCTTCTTCTGCAAGCATCCCTGGTCCCCAGGCAGTAGTCTGCCTCCCAGAACATGCTAATATTGCTTGCATTACTGCAGGATTACCACAGTGAAGTATACACTTGGTATTATAATTCATAATGTTGCTTTAAAAGATTAACCACTCCCATGGCTGTCTGGTAATTACAGAGCAGAATTTTTTTTAACAAAGAACAGCACGCGCAAAATGACTGGCAGGGAGGTGTTTAGAGCTTGCTTTGTTTTTCAACTTCAGTGAAAACCAGATGCAAAATTGATAAAGGAGAGCAAGAGGGTTTTTAAGCTGAGATACTTCAGTATATTAGTAATTTAACAGATTTATATGAAAGAGATGGCACTGTCGGCCCGTGGAATGTCACAGAGTGATGCAGTTGGCAATTGCCAGCTCAGATGACTTCCACAAGCACATCCAAAATAATTAATAGACCTTCTGGATCTTCCCAGGGAAGAGAGTGTGCTGGTGAAAGAGTAATAGTTAGTTTAGCCTGTCAAGGTTCATTCTTTTTCAGAACGCCAGTCCTCCCTTGATGCCCTCTAATGGTGTTTTGAAACACCAAAAGGTTTTTGCACAAGCAACATGACCCATTGTACTTCAGTTAAATGCATTTTGATGTTAGACATACGCTTAGTTCAAAAATGCCACCTGTCTTCCCCTTCCTGAAGGGATCTCTGGGGAAGGTAGCCACACTGAGTTGAATTGGCCAAAGACTCAGTGGGTTCTTAATGCGATAAACTGATAGTGTGTAAAGTCGCATTAATGTGTGGAAACTTGACCAACCTTTATTGAGGGATCAGGAAACGCTTTAATTGCTGTGTGACAAGAGCATGTGTTTGTTTAATTGCCTGTTTGTGTTTATTGCAATGCCTTAGGGAACATGGTAATTCGTCCCATTGTTATTTGAAGATGTGGGTCTGGCACCCAAATCGGCAGCACAGGACAGACACTGGTCTTGTACTAAGTGTTGTTTCATCAACGTTTATCATGCACTTGGTGAGGATGGCAGCCCTTAGAGCAGCAAAGCAGGATTCTCCTTTCCGATCTTTCCTCACATGGACTTGTCCAGAGCTGACGACGCTGACTGAAGGTTGGAAACGTTGTTCTTAAGTGAGGAGCCACTAGCTGTCCATAGATTGAGAGCAGCATTTAAAGGCTGCTGCATGATAAAACAGCGTTTAAGGATTATTCTGCCTTTCACAGCTGGAGGTATAGTAGTTATACACTCTTAGAGAAAACACCTAAAAGATCTCAGCCTGAGGCAAAGTCTGCTGAAGGTGCCGGTGTCATTCCATTCATTACACTGGCCTTTGATCAGGTGCTAATGTGTGGCAATAGCTTTTTCTATACCTTTTCTGAATGGGATTTTAGCACAGAAATGCTTTGTGCTGTAGGACTGCAGCAGTCCTGGGCATAGATCTGCTTTCTTGGCTGGAGATGACCTGAAACGTTGATGGTACAGTGAGGTTTGACATTCTACACTAAAGAGTAGGACTCATTTTGCTGTGAATTTACATGGAAAGTCCCTGCCTAGCAATTACGTTAAACGTTAAGCTTCCTGAGAACCTACTATTTTTTTGCTCCAGACTCTTGCCTTGTTTCGGAAGGCAAGTTTTCCATCCAGGAGCACCAGCTGGAAATGCTTTCCTTCCTGTTTTCTCTAAATTAGCCGTTTTGAATGTTTTCATGGTGAAGGAAGATAGAGGGTTGCTGATAATTAAGGTTATAGCTGGCTTTCCAGCTCAGTATCCAGCACCATAGAATACATCTACTTCTGTAGATGGAGCCTTGGAATAGACGTATCAATATACATTACAGGCTTGTCATAACTCACTCATTTCCTATTTCAAACAGGAGGAAATATACTTGAACATATCTGTTGTATCTGTCAAGACTTCTCATTTGTCAAACTATTAGTGGTCCCTCTGTCAACATAAATAAATCTGTCCATAAATCTTGACAGGTATAATCATTTGTTGCGTTTGAAAGGCAAGTCTCTAACATTAGACCCCTTTTGATTCCTAACATGATTATCTTTAAAGAAAGACATTTCAGTTGCCTTCTGAATCTGGCCTCTGTCAAATGATTTCTCTGCTCTTGCTGAGTTATCTACTTTTACGAAGTAAGCAAAGGCATAATTCGTGCTGTCAAGTCTCTTGAAGACCACACGAATCATCGGCAGTGCAGAAGCTCTGCAGTCCTACCCCTCAAGCATTTATGCTCCTGTTTGTCAAACTGGGCTCCTGCTACACTTATTGCTCTTTATTGGTAGTTTTCGTATTCCTATAACGAGCCATTCCTTTGGCACCAGTTGTTCTTTCTTTACTTTTAGGAAGCTATGAAGGATGCTCTTTGAAGGTATTCCATCTGAAGCTGCTGATCTTTTCAGTGCTGTTGTTGTTGGCAAACAATCTGTACCCATTCGAAGGAATTAAGCCTCCAAAATGGCTGTTCACACAGGGGACAGCATAACTTCAGATTGAATTCCAGAATAGCAACCTGGGTTTCATGAACTCCCCTGATGTTCTAGGGCACTCTGACTTGGGAGTGAGCTGCCTGAGCAGCTCAGGGCTTCCACAGCTCCCTAGAGAGATACAAAAATAACCTTGTTTCTGTATTCAGTGGTCTAACACTAGAAATTCTGTCTGTTTGGCTTGTAACGGTTATCCAGCATTCACCACAATGGAACATGAAGTGGGGAATCTTTGGCCAGAGTTTAGCACACAGCTCTGGCTTGTGACCCCAAGGATGGGTCCTGCACAAGCACCCGAAGGCAACCAGAAAGTCCTCAGGTAGAATGGCTTCCTGCCACGGGGAAAATCCAAGTACAAACACACAGAGAGAATGAATCAGGGTGTTCCTGGGTAGGGTTTGTAGCAAATACATAGAAGAGACTGGATCCTGCTTGTACTTGCTACCTGAGCAGCTGCAGTGACCCAAGAGTGCCCAAATTATGCAGCCAATGGAAATTAGCTGCTGAACAACAGACGATCACAAGTATAATGTTTCTTCCTCTGCTGTGTTCTAATAGGGAAGGGAGGAAATCTTTAATGTTTTTCATGAAATATATTTAAAGTCATTTCTTTTCCCTCTTGCAGCTTTCCATTCCTTCAAATCATCTGTGGTTTGCCGCAGCAAAGATTTTTAATTGACAGAATTTCAACATGTACTCTAAGGACACTCATTACTTCACAAGTTCTCTGGTTTCATGGGACCTTAATGCCATGTGGGATATTTCCCACTGTCTTCAGTGTAGCTTTGCCACTGAAACTAATTTTTTTATGAGCTGTAAAAGAAGCATCTGTAACAAGAGCGATTTTTTTTGGAGGTGATCCCTTCTGCTTGTGATCTTATACCTTGTCCAGTACATCCAGATGCAATACCATAATGCTTTGAAGAAGCAGCTGTCAGCTAAGGATCCTGCTTGAATCACAGGCCTCACTATAGTTGGTTATTAAACAGCCATTCTTTCCACATAAAGCCCCTGTTTAGGATACTCCACCCAAACAGATGATATGCAAGAACCAACATACGGCAGGTAGTTTCCTCAGTGATAGTAAGAGGAAACACAGTACTCCATTTCAGGACATGGAATCAAGGGAAGGATTTAATTAAATTTGTGTATCGTATCTGTTTTGGTTAAAGTACTTAGAAGTATATAGTCAAAGAGGACAGTTGGCTGAAGCCTTGCTGACAGAACACATTAAAATACACTTAAGTCCTCTTGGTTTGTGGAATTTGTTGAAACTGAAGTGATAACAGCTTGCTTTTATGAGACTGCATGATCCTGGGCACACGCTTACAAATAGTGCAAGTGCATCTGTGTTCACTCCAATACCTGCACGTGCTGATACCACTGGAGGATCTGCAGGACTTAGCAGTTTCCAAGTGAGAGCTTCTGGGCACCTGAATTATGGAGGCAGATAACCAGAGTTGCTTAAATCCCATGATTAATCCGTAACATGGCCTCTTGCAGCTACCTATCTGTGCTTCCTGGGTAACCAGCACCCGTTAGTTCTCACTGCCGCTGTTTCTCCAGGCTAGGAGAGATGCTGGGCTCTGCAGCTTCCTTTTCTGTGGACTGTCAAGATGGTGCTCTGTCAGGTAACTGCTGTCACCACCAACTGCAGAGCTGATTGCATCTAGAGTATAATAGCACCTTCTGAGCCGCTTCTTTTATGCGTTAACCTACTTGGAAACAGAACATGTGCAAATTCCCTCTGTATTTTGTGCAGACTGGAATGTAAGCCAAATCTGAGCTGAATCGCCCCTTCCAAGAGCCAGATGAATCAAAATCCCCTGATGTAGACATCCCCAAATTTTATGGGTGCAAAAGACATCTTTGATCCAAATTTTGCAGTTTGCTCCCATCTCTGCTTAAAACATAAAATGTATGTTTTTAGGCAAAAAGGATATAAACATCTTGTTCATGTTTGAGCTGAGAATGTCTTTTTTCTGTAGGCTGTCAACACAACTTCAAATGCATGCAGCCTGTCCAATCTGACAGACAATTTGCATATTTGTGGAATGCTAACGCCAAGTTACTGTATACATTTGTACATGAAAGCATCAGAAAATTTGGAGGATTAAAAGGTGGAAATGTATCCCCCTCAGCCTCAATCAAAGATCAGGACAGCACATCAATAGACAGCAGACAAATAGCTGCTGCTTTGCCATTTGGAACAACTTACCCCAAAATAGTAAAATCCATGCTATTTCCTAGGACATTAATAGCTTTACACGTGCTAATTGCTGGAGCATTGTTTCAGCCACTTGAAAGTGTGATGTGGAGTCTGACATGGTGTGTGAGCTCTCTGACACTGACTCTTCTTGTTCTGCATGCCTGGGATGCAGCTAGACCTCCAAGGCTTGATCTCCCCAGTGTAAATGTCTCCGTCTAGGTCTGCACCTTCCTCAGGTCCTAGGAAGTCCTTGCAGTGCAGAAGTGACTTAGTTTGCAATGAAATCAGTGTCTGAAGGAACAACAGCAGGCACTCAATAGTTGGCCATGAGAAGGAGCTTGCTTGTCTGCATGCATCCAGGTACATTCCGTAGCCTGGCTCCAGACACACTGATTTGAAAATTGAGTCTTTGAGCCTTAAAAACAAGATGTGCTAAAGAACAGTTTCATGTCATTCTACCTAAGGATGAAAAACTGATATTTATTTTAATTTTACTGAAAAGTAACCTCAGTAAGATGTTCTGTATTAGCCAATGGATATAATTTAAGATCAGATACTGGCAGCTCAGAACAGAGAAAGCAGGAGCTTGTCAAATCTTTCCTCCGGTCTTCAATCCAAAACATGAATATTGCTTTGATTCTGAAAGGGTTTGGCCAGCCTTTTTCCTAAATGGTTGCACGTCTCTGCATTCTCTGGCTGGGCGAAGTGGAAGTGGCAAAGCCTCAGATACCTGGGAACCAAGAGCTGAAAACTTTCCTGGAAGCTCCTCATGGAGTAACAAAATTCCCAGGCCAGGCTCCAGGCTGAGCGGATGCAAGCATCCAGCCAAACAGAACCATCAGTTCTGTCAGGATGCAGCCATTGCTTACAGAAGAGGGCTGGGAGTTGGTAGGAGCCGAGCACCCAAATCCCTTTAATCTCCATGGGATTTTGTTTCCTCCTTCTTGTACTCCAACCAAAAACCATGTCTGCTGTCTTCAAATATTTTGAAGACTCCACACAACACTTTATGGATATGCCTCTCCAGTTCACAAGAACTACAGAAGCACCAGATTCTAGCTGCGTTTGCTCACACCTACTCCAAAAAGCTTCAGCTTACACTGAAACTCTCAGCCACACAAAGCCCTGTGCTGCCACAGGACAGGTCTAGTTTAGGTATCCCAGGCTGAAAACTTCAGCCTTAATACGTTCTGAAAAGGGTGTTGTTCTAGAGCACATTAGTCCAACCAAGATGCCTTTCTACTGGGAGCAGCTTTACAGAGCCAGTCTCTGCTTGGATGCCCATTCCAACAGGGACCTGACAATTCACATGTAGGCAAAGTCCTCTCATGCATTCACAGATGAATGTGACCTCCATATATTTGTTTAAAAAATAATTAGGTTTGCTTAACTCTGGTACTGTTGCATTTTCTTTCCTTCCCCGCCCCTCCCACCCCCTTAAAGTAGCTTTTCCTGTAGCTCTCCCAGGCCGGCACAATGCTGGCTTTTAAAAGTGATTTGTCTGTTACCAGGCAGTTTTAAACTTTTACTTCCTAAGTCCTTACAAACCAGAAATACAAGGAGACTAAAAAATCTCCCGGGGATTGTTTTTATAGTAACAGTGAAAGCTTAAAATGTTGCAGCAGCAGCCAAATTATTTTTCTTTTAGTGGAAACAATACCAACAACTGGAGTCTGCATACAGAACAGTTTAAAACTACCCATAAAAATGACTAACAAATGAGTGCTACATTTCTTTTTATCATTTACTCTTTATAAAAAGTGACAGTTTGAAGGCTACTAATTTGGCAAGTTATTTCCCCTCTGTAGTCATGGTTGTTCAGTAATTAAAGGTTATATAAAATGTGGAGGTATACATATCAGTAGAGTCTAACAGTTCTGTGTGTTTGAGGAGATAGTTCAGTTTTCTCACTTTACTAGTGAAAAAAAATAGGTAGATATGCACAAAATGTAGCCAGAGGGCCAAGTTTGATTTCAGATTAAAAATAAATAAGCAAAGAATTCTCTTATGACTGAAGTCCAAGTCCTATTTACTTTCTGTAACACTCCAAAATTGTTTAGAATGAGGACTTGCAATGATATATAGTTTCCTGAAGGCATGAAGGAGTACTTTCTCCCATGACTAAACAAATGGCTTCCTGAGCACAACTGAAATGAAACATTTAAAATATAATTAAAGTATTATTAATTACTAATGATAACTGTTGAGGCTATTTTATAAGTCACATAATCTCCACAGGTAAATAATTACTTCTTAAAATCTATTATTAAAAATGGTATGTGTTAGGATCTAAGCATCCCCATCGTTCTTGAAAATGACACTTATGTTCCTAAGTGACTTAGGCCAGTTTTGAAATGATTGTCTGGCATTTCATCATTTATTTGCTGGCAGTGGCCCTTTCTATATCTGTAAGTAACAGAAAAAAAATATATATATATACACACACACACACCCCCCCATTCCTTCTGAAAGAGCTAAAAATACAGTACTTGGTTTAGTCAACATAAAGCAATTCTGCCCCAAAAAAGTCTAACTAGAACTTAGTTCAACTAATTAAAACACAAGAATTTAAAGCTCTGGCTGCTTAACAGTGAAATGCTTGAAAAGAGACTTCCAGGAGTCCCATTCTGTCTCCACAGGAGTCAGTGGCTGGGCTCACAGAACTGGATCTGGTGTAACACCGGGTAGGTGCACCCAGTGTGTCCATCTGTTAGCGATAATGTAGGAGAGCTGACTGCAGTTACTTTGGTAACAGCTATTTTACCTACCCAAATGAGATATTAGAGACAAGGACAAATGTGGTTATGTGGATGCATTCTGAATTTGGTCATCTGCCCTCCAAACTCAATGTGTGAAGCCTGTTGGGTGTCTAATCACATTTCGGCTGTTTATTTGGCCTCTGTGAGATCCTATAGAAGAGGAAGAAGTGGTCCACTACCTGAAGCCTTCCCAAAGCCCACATTAATTAAAAGTTACAGACCATTTTTTATCAGTACTCACCACAAGAGACATGGGGATGGGGGAGAAGGTCCTGGTCCATAAGATTGAAATTAAGTAGATAATTAATTAGATAATTTTCTAAGCCAAAACTCATTTTAGTGCTGAGCCCTTGTCAAAATGGTCAACCAGTAATATCATGAGAAAAACATGTAGAATCGTAGAATCACAAGGTTGGAAACAATCATCTAGTCCAACTGCCCTCCCATTATCATCACTACCACAAGCTACTAAAGTATACCTTGCAATACCACAATGGAACAGAAAGTACCACAATATCAGGGTGGCAAAGCCATCGGCTACAGCAAATGAGAACAAGCCCAAATGCAGCAGCCACAGATGTAGAAATGAAAGAAAAGAGCTGCTTACCTCTGGAAGGACTCCAGTAAGCAGAGATTTCCAGCAAGATACCCTCACCTTCACTGCCAACCCTTAAATGAGGTCTGGGAAGGGGTGGATCCTGGCTCCATCCCTTCCATCACTCAGGTACATTGCATGCAGCTGAGCTCCCCTGGGTTGGCCCTGCCTTCCCATCAGGTGCTCAATCACTGGTTCAGGCCGTGACTTAGCATTTCTGCTACAAAATCCATTCCAGTGCGTATAGAACATAGTGGAATAATACCATCTCATTTGATTATACAAAGTCATTTTTTTCTTAGTGTTTTAGTTCTCAAAATTCCCAGAATAGACTACATTGAAACTGTTCACTTGAGAAATTAAGTACCGTGCGTGATAAGACAGTCATGTGAAATTTTTAAGCTGTCATTAAAAACGATTATAATTAGGACAAACTATATGAAAATGCTTTAAAATTGAGACCCTGGTGAATTAAAAATTAAGGGGTATATTATGTATTATCATGTTGAAGGGCAGGGATTTACGCATGTAACTCCCATTAACACTAATGTGAGTTGCCTTCACAAATCCCCACGCGTTGTGCTGAGCATCGCCCCGTTTGTTTGTGCTGAGCAGCCTCAGCTTTTGTGATGCTCCAGCACAGTGCCTGTAGAGAAGGAGCATGACAACGCAGCAGAAGTTTAAAGCATTTTCCTTTCTGACAAGGAGCCCATCTCGTGCTCTTGTCATCTCATCTGCTCCTTTTTACACCCTTGGATTTGGCAATATTGACACACTAAGGTAAGCTCATCCATCTGTAACTTGGGATTTGCTGAGATTCTACTGCTAGCCCTCAATAGAAGTGCCCTGTTCTTCTGCTTTATAAATGAATTTCTGCCACTTCTATTTAAAAATTGTTAAAAGAATGGTTGTATTAATGCGCCATAGCTTAGGGGGGAAAAAAGAAGAGAAAAAAAGCAGTGAACAAACCACAACTCATAGCTTTCCACCACATTACAAAGTTGTAATTGCACTAATGCACTATATTCTTTACAACAGATTTCCCCCAGGGCGAAATAAATAAATCTAAATAAAATAGATATGGTTAGAGTCAGTGTGTCTCCTATTTTATTAATTAGCACCTGAGCAAAACGCTTTTCCCCGCTCTTACCAAGCCAGAAAAAAAGCGCTGATGAATTTTCAGGCTAAGTAATGGAAGCCAGGTTTATTTCTTTATTGGTACCTGTGGATTCTCTTGTATTGCTTGTTAACAGATGCAAGTGGGCAATATAACTATTACATCAGGCAATAATACAGGAACCCAGGCAGTTTCCAAGCAACAGCCCAGTGCTGATTCTTGCCAGCTCTTCTCTAGGATTCCCTCAGACACTGTGAGCTGAGTTGGACAATATAGTCTAATTCTGAGAAAGGAATAAAGCATGAAACTGGTGATTTTCAAAATCATATTTTTGCAGATTTCTTACAAAATCAAAAGAGCTAAAATTGAAAACTGTCAGAAGCATTTCAGCTCAAGAGCTGTGTAAACTTTTCTATTGTTCAGGCAGCTAAACAGACACAGCTATTTTGCTTCAGATCTTGCCCACAAAAATATCAAATAATACAGAACATAACAACAGAGCTGCTGTAGCTCGTTGGATTGAAACTGGATGTTATGGTGTTGGCTTTTGCAGACTCACTCAACAGTTTTCCCTAAAAGTAAAACAGTTTTCATCAGTTCTGTCTGAATTCCCTGGTCAGCCAAGTCTGGATGCTGATGGAAAAATTCAAAGTAAATCATCCTGTTTAAGCCATAGGATGTGTGCATTCCTGCACAGCTCTGCGTGTATACAAGATAAAAGCATATTCCATAGCTAGGTTGCTTTCAGATGTCACTAGCTGATAGTTTCTTAGCCTACATGTGGCATTGTAGAAATGACATCTGCTTTACATATAACAAGGGATTTGATGGAGCAGCAAAGCTGGGATCTCTTTCAGCATCCATAGCTTTCCTTGTAATGGACCAACACAAGCCTGGGCTCTTCCTCACTGTTTGTAGAACACAGGTTGCACACTTTTGTGTCCATTATGGTGCTCAGTGCCAGGCTCAGGTTTTGAGCCAAATGTCCATGAAGGAAACCCTTTTATCTCAATATAAATAATGTCCCTTCAGAAAACTGTTTATATTTAGGATAAATAAGAAGAGACATGCACACACTCACACTTATGGATGCAAATGCATGCTCTTTCAGGAGCACAAACACAGACAAACAAGAAGAAAATATTGTAAGCCAGATGTTTCCTGGGCTTGGATGCTCTGTCACTTTCCATACACTGTGTAAGGTTCCGATCTGCTGAGGGAGCAGAAGTCTGACACAGGACCCTGCAGTGCTAACAGCTTCACCTCGCTGCGGGGGGAGGAAGTGAAGATTTTCTTCATCGGGTAGGTTCAATTTTCAGGGGAAGGGAGGAACATTTTTTAAGTGGATATCAACCAAATTCTCTCAGACAAAATTCTCTGAGATGTTATTAGCTGAAACGTTTCCCTCTTTGGCCAAAAAAAAAAAAAAAAAGAGTTAAGAGTAAGATGGAGGTGGCAGAGCTGTAGGGATGTGTGTGTGGCTGTCAGGCACCTGGCTGGGGCAGTGTTGCAATTCTGTGTTCTTTCTTTTTTCTCTATTGAGCTGTTCCAGTTCTCAGGTGTTAGATTTTTCAAACAAGCAATAAAACATGCTCTAAGAATTGGACATTTTTTGGCTCCCTTAGAGGGGAAGACAAACATACACCTCAATGAAAACCTTATTTTCTATTAGAATCCAGTTCTGGTGAAACAAAGTCACTCAACCATACAACTCCATCCACAACGTTTCTGTTTCCATCCGCTCCTCCTTCCCTTCCCCTCCCCAGCTCCGAGCCATTCTCTGCCTGGCTGATATATGTTGACATGAGAATTAAATCACTAAGAAGTATGAATGCTTTTGCTTTAACAGAAAGCCAGGTTACTATTCCTAGCATGGAAAGTTAAATGAAATCATGCTGTGAGTGAATTCCTATTGATTTCTTCAGGATTGATCAAAAACATTTGTCAAAGTTTTGTTTTCTTTCTGTCCTACATCTTCTTTAGACACGTAGTTAAACATACTAAGGAACGTTTACATTTTAAAAATGTGTTCTAAGGTCTTTATATAAACATACATGTAATAAAAGTGACTGGTGATTTATATTATCTATATACATTCAGATATTTTATTTTCTAGGCCAAGGTTTTAAAAAATAGGTGCCTAAATTCAGACACCTAAGCCTATGTTTACAGTCTTTGGTTGCCTGATTCTCAAGCACGCTAGTATCCAGAAACTCTCCTTCTATTAATTCTGGGAGCCTGGAAATTTTGGACAAAAAACTACATTGGGCTGTTTTTTGTCTATTAAAATCAGAAGAGGAAAACTAAGGAAAATTATAAACACCCACAAGAGGTAAAGGCAAAAATAAAACTATAAATCCACCGTGTTTTCCTCCATTTAATTGAAGAAAATGAGTTGTGCTGATATAAGGCACATGAGTACAACCCAGCAGATTTATGCCTGCTGACTGTTAGCACTGAATTTGACCTAAAGCCCTCCTCCAAAGCATTTGTCCTTTCTTCTTTAGGTTCACACCGAGGCCTCCAGTTTCAGCAATGTGTGTGCCTATGCACCTAACTTATATGCATATTCATGGAGGCTGCATATGGAAACGGAGCAGCCGTGCCAGCAGTTTTACAGCTAACAGGCTGTTTGTGTGTGCAAGCCTCTGAGGTTGTGTGCCATGGGGGGAATGGGGCACGTAAATCCATTGGGCAGTCACACACACATCTATAATGCACAGCTGCACTTTTTTTACAATCAGCTAGCAGAATAATCAGATGAGAAGGGATAAAGCTTCAGGCAGGTGAACACTGAAATAGTCATAATGATAGAAAAATCTTAGAAAGTGATTTCGGATGTAGAAATTATGTGATTCGGCTTTCAGAACCTGCCCATGCATCCTGCTGATAAGCACAGGGCACTTCAGTTGAGGTACTGTTGGATTTGTGTTTCTAATTACAAGCAAATCCCTTTTGAAGGCAGTAAACATAAACCAATGCTGTTCTAAAATCTAAAGGGAGAAAAACCTAATATGTGTATTAAAAAAAAAAACAAAAAAACAACAAACCAGAAAGCAATAAATACATAGCAAGAAAAAGTTACTGGTGCAGCTGTGTAAATAACATGAACAATGTCAAAGAGTCAAAGGAAACTGCTGGAGCCACTTGGGATGAGGAGGGGGTCTACAACCACTGGTTGCTCTGACTGGGTTCTGCCTATTGTTGTGGCCTGGGTTTTTCTGCAAGCTACAGGTGTCCCTTAGAAGACACTTTCAAGAAAGACAGAGGAAGAAGAGAAGGAACTTCAGGTTTGGCTGCAGGCCTGGCCAACCACACCACTGCCCATGGAAATGCTCTGATCCTCAAGCAGCAAGCTCCTTCTGCACCAGGAGCTCCAATGTGGGAACCAGCGAGGTGCGGGAACCTGGGGGCACGGATGTGGGGCACTGCACCCACAAGGTGACTTCTCCCTTCTTATTTGGAGTTCATCATTTTTCCAGTTCCTGAGGATGAGCTAGGATCAGCTGAGAAGGAAACACTGATGTGCGTGTTGAATGAATATAGGACTTCAGAAAGGTGCCAGGAATGCTCCCTCTGGACAGAAGCTCCACACCTCTCTGCAGAGGGCCAGTGCTGTTCTGCAGACACCATCTGATCAGTAGAGAAACTTCTGGGGCTCAGGAATTTCCCGTAGATTTACTCCAACACTTGGTGTTACTATGTACAGGAGGCTGGATTTTCATAATGCTCCTACTAGTCCATATGTTAACTGAATCAAGACCTCAGGAACTCATTTCCCATTAGTACTAGAGCAGTCACCTTACTGAGTGATCCAAATTGTATGTGGGCTGAGCACAGAAGATATGGAAAGGTTAGGGAAGTCCTTACTGGAAACTGGAAATGTTTTGCTGTCCTGCTGCAGCTGTGCCAATTGCTGGGATGTGCTGACACCCCTAACCCTGTTGGCTCAAGGCTGTGCGAGTGTTTCTCGCCCATAGGACTGACTTGGGCTGGCACCCAGCCACCATTCTGCTGTAGATCTGCTGGACCTGGTGAGGAACAATCTGAAAGGACTCCCTTTGTGACAGTATGCAAAGTAGGAAGTCACTACTGAATACACATGGGCCAGATCCAAAATCTGTTCAGGGCTGTGGGAATTTTTGCACTGACCATGATGGGCTTTGATGCAGTCCGTGCACTTTGACTTTCCACATCCCGTGCAGCTGAGTGGTCTTTATTTACTTATTTATTTATTTTTGCTAGTGAATTCATTGTCTTGTAACTATGAAAGCACCTCCAGAACTTCTTTGTGTAGGTGGCTTGAACTGAAGAAGGTACAGGCAAACAGGGCAGAATTGAGGGCACCTACAAAGAAAATCAGAGGCCAGAACAGATGTAAAGAGAGAGTCTGAAGAACTGAATATTACAAGATGCAAAAGTTGTAGGAATGAGACAAAGCTTACTGACTGTTCAAGGCCGGATTGGATGGGGCCCTGGGCAGCCTGGTCTGGTATTAAATGGGGAGATTGGTGGCCCTGCCTGTGGCAGGAGGATTGGAGATTCATGATCCTTAAGGTCCCTTCCAACCCTGGCCATTCTGTGATTCTGTGTTTTTCAGTGTATTCCTCAATCTCCTTAGGATGTCCCATACACTGACAGAACTGTTGTCATCCTCGTATCTTCCCTTTTGCCACCTTAATTTTTAGAAAATATTGTTCTAGTAGCTATGTGACTGCATTTGCGTGCATGAAAACAGGCAAAAAGTAATATTTTTTCCTAAATGAAATCTGTCTTCTATCTATATGCATATAATGTCATGTAAAGTGTGAGAATGTAAGTAGGTGTCTGTTCAACAGGGCAATGGTGGTCTCAGATAACTCGGGTTGTAATAAAATTCTTGTGTTCCAAATTGCAGCCCCATCCTGCTGTAAGAAGCCCTAGAACACTTACAAGGAGATAAAGCACCTCCATGTAGTTTTCACTAAAAGCTAATATCATTTCTATCATTGCAAGATCTGGCAAGAGAGTCGAACACCGCATTTTCCCAAACATATGTAAAGCACGCAGAGCTGATGGAGAGATTAATAAGTTTTCTGCAGAAGGGGTGAGCGTCTGCTGGGGTGAGGAGAGCCTTTGCTGGTGTGCCACTTGTAAATGCTTATGAACTCTGTAATAGGTGCAGTGCTTTTGCTCAACAGCTGCAATCTTTTCATTGTGCCTCTTTTGTTGAATTCAGATAAAAGCACTTCATCGTCAACAAATCTAATATCTGCTCTTGTCCCACTTGAAAGGGTCAAATGAAATTTCCCACCAGAGAACAAAAAACCTGGAGCTGCCTAGTGAGTTTGGGTGGCAACGTGCCAAGACAGAGGGGAGGGGAGGTGGTTTCCCCAGTGCCTCGGTGGGGCGAGGATGTCAAGAAGCAGGAAAAATGCTCTCCAGGCTCAAGCAGTGAGAGGGGAGATGGTAAGGAAGCCAGAGCTGCGAAATCAGCTCCTTTCTGAGCTGCTGGGGAGATTCTGTCCTCCCCTCCAAGGGATCAGGGGAAGCTGCTTGGGACTCTAGCGGAGAAGGATTCAAAGCAGGGTCATTCAGGCTGGCATGGAAGCCTGCTACAGAGAATGGTGAGCTGCTTGCTGACTTTATGGTCATGAGCAGCATTTCCAGCATAGGTGGCTCTGCTGAGAGCAAAGGTTCAGGAAGCTGGAGAGATGAACTCTCTTCAGTCATGCATTGACCAAGATGCTGGCTGGACACTCCATGCCATACTGATAGAAGGACTTTAAAATAACTCACTTTTACAATAATAGACACCAATAGATGTAAAAGTATGCATCTACATCATCTGCAGTGTCAGCATGGGTCATTGTGACAAAGCCATTTCAGTCCTTTGCACCTAACTCAGAGTCCATAGATACCAAAGAAATGCTTATTCAGCCTGTTGATGCATGCACAGCAGTGATTGTTAATATTTCTCTAGATCTTAGCTTCTGCTCTGACTAGGCACACGTGCCCACTTTCTGGTAGCTTATACTTAGCATGATCTCTAAAGCCTCTGCACCATCAGTGCAAGATGTTCCTATTTGTGTTGTATTAACATCGCTGCTCGTGTTACTGCAGAGGCAGCTGCCCTTCCACTGTAGGAAAGAAGTTATCCTGAGAGCAGCAGGGCCAGTCCTTCCTGCAGGCTGCAGCCCAGCTCACCACCTGGACATTCCTTGCACAATTCCTTATGCCTGGCACCTTCTTACACCCCTTCCTCACCTGAGGTGAAAATCAATGGAGACATTAGAAACTAGGCAAGGATAGCAACCAGAGCATTTTAATCTTTAGCAAGTTGATGGGTAGCTGTAAGCTCTTCTTTGTATTATTACACCAGCCATGGAAGAATGACAACTGAGAGGTGCTGCTCTGTAAGCATGGATTGAGCACAGGGGGTGGGAAGCTAAGGCTTATGAAAGAGGCACCGTAATGAAAGACCATGGAGCAGCCCATCACTAACACCCTCTTCTCATATCAGCAATTGGACTCAGTTATGAGAATAAAAGGGACCTTGGCTGCGAATGACTTAGGGCAGCATAAATATGTATTATGAATTTTAGGCTCAGACATAATTAAATGCCATTTGTCAGATCTCTGCTTGTTTTTCATCTCATTTGAGTTTTGCAGAATGAATTAACTAACAAATGTGCCTCCGATTCTACCATAACAAATCATTTCTCAGAATGGTTGCCTCCAAGCAGCAGCGAGAGAGTGACTGGGGGAGTGACCTTGTGCTGTGGAGTTGTCACGTTCCAGCAGAGCCCTGAGTGGCAATGACAGGCGCAGTAATGGGGAGCCCAGAGTGGCCTGGCAGGCTTGTTGATAACTTGTGAATTTATTTAGTGCAGTGGTGCAGAGGTGATGATCTGGAGGAAAGGGTGTGGGCTGAGCCTCAGGCTTTGCATATGCAAATATCCTGGTTTTGAGAAAATAAAAAAGTTCTTGTTCATTGTCTTGGGATGTGGTTGGCGACAGGTGCCACTGACAAGTAGAAAGGCAGATGTTTGTATCCATGCAGATTTACTGAGAACAGATGCAGCAAATACACTTCAGTGTGTGCACAGTTTGGGTGAGTGATAAATGCTCCTCTCCTGGGTCCAGGGGAGTCCATCTAGGGCACCAAGTACCTGTCACTGTGATCTGAGTCACAGGATGAGGAGAAAATGGTCCACTTGCATACAATAGGACGAAGGGAGAAAAAGCTGCAAAGTTATCCTTTCCTTGCAGTTCAATTGTATCTTGAAGAATTATCTTATTCTGTTCCCTATAAAAGTCTTTTTATGCTCATCAAACTATTACAGTAAACGTAAGGACTCACTGGCTATGACTTAGCTCTAGGTTCAGAAATGTTCCACAATTTGTCGGTGATGCATGTTTTAAAGGATCTGATGTCACCTTCAAGTGACAAGCTCCTTCCAGAAACCACATCTATTATTAATGGCACAAAACAGATACCCAAAAGTCAAAACATTCATTTTCTGTTTGGACAGCCCCACGTGTTGCTCTTAGCAGGCCTCCTACAGCTGCGCTCTTCATGCTGCTTAGTTCACAGGTTTTGGAAAGTTGTTCATCATGTCAGGTTAATGAAAATGTGGAACAAATGCTCCAAAGAGAGCTGAAAAGCAACACCAAACTCAGATTGGTAAGTCAAAGAAATAGACTTGACAAGATGTGTCCTTCTGTATAGCTCTGGAGACTTTAACCTTAAAATACCTTAGAGAAGATGGGGTAGAAACTGTTTAACAAATAGTCTGCTGTCATTTGAAAAACAGAACCAGATGGTGGTGTTAATGCATCCAGTGACATAAACATAATGCCATGTGTGTGCAGGAAAACAATAACCCCCACACAGCACAATCCTGCAGACCTGAAGGCAGATATTCCCAGGAGCTGTCTTATGGAGAGGAAAGAAAGAGCGCACTGTGGCATCAACTGCTGACACAAGGATTGGATGCAAACATTGCATTTCAGTGATGAGCAATAGCAGCCCTGTGGCAGGCTGGCAAGAAGTAGGTTTTCCCCTCCTGCTGCAAGGGAAGGCGTCCTGCAGGCTCTCTGCCTTGAGCCCCAAGCTGTGGTCGCAATATCCACATGCACACTTCTGTTTTATCTAGCCCCACATCTATTGCTGTGGTTGAGCTGTGTCCCAAAGCTTCTGGAGGATTTGAAGCACACATGGAACACTTCTACACTTGACCTCGATACATGAACATGCACGAGGAATTTCCCCTGATCATTTATTACCCCTTGTACCATAGTCAACAGTTGGCTGGGTAACTGAGCAAATTTACTTGAACTCTTTATTTCCCAGGTCTTATTTTTCTAAGGAAGGTAATAAATCAATGACAGGAAAAGTACTCACCAGGCAGAAATTGCGTAGCTCCATGACTTAATCAGCACTGATTAATGCCGGTCGGGAATCTATCTCTGCATTTCTTTGGAATACATTTTGGAAAGTCTGGCAGTTCCTAGCAGAGTTTTGCATGAAAAATTAAATTATTGTCATGTTCTTGTCTCTCCTTTGACCCGAAAGCTCCTTGAGGCCTCCACCACCTCTTTGTGCAGGTGCTACATGGACCAGTGCTCCCTTGGGATGTGACGTAGGGATGAGCAGGTGGTGGCCAGGAGCCCAGAGCAAGGCTGGGTGATGGGCAGAGGAAAAACAGCTAGATGATGCATTTCTCTTCCTCCCTATGACAAATTGCAAATGCCAAAGGTACGTCAGAGGGATGGAGCTGCGTCAAAGGAGCCCTTCTGTGAGGATGCGAGGGAGCTGTGACTCCTGAGTGAGGTCAAGGCCGGCCAGGAGCCTCCATGGTGAGAAATCCTTGATGGACAAACAGTCCACACAGCTGTGAGCTCCCAGCACGCTGCACTCAGGGAGGCTTTGGCACTGACCCTGATGCTGCCAGGATTTCCCCTGCAATTAGCAGCGTGCAGCCGTCTGGAGAGGATGTTCCCTCCGGAAGGCTGCAAAGTGAGCTTAGTTTCTGTGAAGCAAAGGATAAAATCTGGTTAGCCTCTGGCAGACAAAATGCTGACTTGTACCAAACAAATATTGGAAGCTACATACAGCACTAAATAATGTCTAGTTTGGGGGCTGGCAACATTGGTTAGGAGCTGGCAGTATGGGGGACAGGTAGGGAGCAGCCAGCAGGTTCTCAGGGCAGAGGTATGATACCTTCTCAATGGAGTTTTTCTTTAAAAAAAGCAAAAACTGTGTTGTTTAAGTCCTTAACTACCTGTATTTGAAGATCGTTGTCTGGAAAGATGAAAAACATACATTTTCATTTCATTTCAGATTAGCATGGTAAACAGGTAGATCTGCTCTTTCAAATGGAGCATTCAGTTCCATTTGCTAGCTTTGTTGCTGATATTTCACCTCTCTTTTATTTACTTTACACGGTTTGACAAGAAATTCTCAGTGAGGTAATATATCTACATGAAAGTCTGGCTTAGGAAACAAGTCCAGAGGTTTCAGTAGGACAGAATCAGCGTAGGTCTTTGCCAGTGTACGTCTGCCTCCATTCTGCAGAAAGTGCTCAGCAGAGTTACCCAATCATGTGAATATTTTTAGTAGAAAAAAATATATATATACATATATATATATATATATATATTTATTTTTTTTTCCCCTAAAAATAAATATATTAATGGAAATCAAGATTGCATCCTTGGAAAACAGAAATTGAATCACAAGTAATGAAAGCTATTACTCTGTAAAATAATGCCTTCTCCCAAGCCAGGTAGGATGATTCCTACTTCAAAGAGCTACCAGTACAAAGCAAATTAGTAAACATTCATGTTGCTTTTTGCCATATAACGTTAGACAAAATGTATATGTCATCTTGATTTCCCCTGAGCAGCACAGCAAAAACGTTCCTTACACAGCAGCCAGACAGTGCACTGCATTTCTGAGGCTGAACTGAGGCAGGTGGTGGTACATCTACATTCTCAGTAAGCATCAGAAAGAAATACTGCTTGCCTGCTCTGCACGGTTCAAAACTATCTTTTCTTTTCAAAGTTCAAATTAGCACTCATACACTGAAGAGACCCACAGCACCAGAGTTTGCTGTCCTCAGTGGGGTACCTGGGATCATGCCTAACATACCCAAAGGCTGCAGCAGTATGGCTCGGCTCCTGCACCTGCACTGCCGTCAGTGACAAGGGGAAGTTTTTACAGACTGAGGTCAATGAGAAGTGATAAAGAATACGAGGAATGACAAGAGTAAATAATAAGGATGGGGAAAAAAAAAAGAAAAAAAAAAAAAGAAATCAAAGTATGCTGAAAACTTACCCAAATCAAAATCCAGGCCTTGATGATGTTCTTGCAGGAGCCTGGCAAAATCTCCCGCTGACTTTGATGGTGGAGGATCAGTTCCTTAGGAAGGGAGGGAAATTTGGACGTAACGACAAGAAAGAATGTACCGCAAAGCGAAGGAATTAGGTGAGCAGTGCCGTACAAAAATAACGATTCAGTAGCTGGTAGGCAATATTGTCATCTCTGCACACATCCAAGGACTTAAGTGACCCACTACTCTGGCTGAGGATCTGCTCCCTTAATAATAAGAAAGAGTAATTTAAACTACAGCTTTTCTCATTGTGTTTTACACAGGTTTGGGGAATACGTTATCAAAGGCTCCAATTCTGGCCAAAGTCCACAGGCATCATACCTGTGGTCAGGCCCTGGATAGAAAGATCAGAGCTGTCTTTGCTTAGCCCCACTCCCAAAAACAGATCAATCGGAGGTAACTCAAAAGGGAATATTCTACGGGGAACAGCTGAAGATGCATTTAGAGGAAATAATCCCCATTCAGGATGCCATTATTAAAAGAGAGAGATAACTATCAGAGCTGAGATATGTCAGGGCAACCTCATTGACATGGGACTGGAGAACTTCTACTGTAAAAGCAGAGAAACTAGGTCAGTGCTTTTTGAAGAGAGGAAAGCTCGGGTGGACATCATTATTTTATATACGATTCTAAGGGGAATAGCTGGGAGAGATGTCAGAAAACTGGTGTCAAATGCAGGAACAAATGGACAGGCTGTAAGAAAGGGAAACGAACAGAAACTAAAGGAGGTTCAAACCCAAGGGATATAAACATTTCTGTACACATTGAGTAGTTAATGCAAGGGCTGCGTTACAGAAAGGGCTGGTAAGAGCAACCAGTCGGGGTTTGGGAAAGGAAATCTTTATGGGGTACAGACACCTAAGAGCAGATAAATCAGTCTCTTGCTCTTGGTCTGTCCTGAGGATTGCCCAAGTTTCAATCTCAAAATTACTTTGAGTTTCACATATAGTAAATCTCTGTGCAAGCGCAATAGATTGAAGTGACAATTCAGTTTATCACTTGAAGATAAAACTCTGAAGAACATTTGCCTTGTAATTCTATTAATATAAATGTAATTATAAGGGCTAATTCCAATTCAAATGTTAACTTATAAGCCTTGGTGGAGGTAGAAGCCTACGGAGAAAGAGATGATGCTGGAATCCCTGATTTTGATCAATATTTCAATGTTAATAGACTTTATTTATGAGTTGGAGCACATGGTTTCAAAATGAGCCTAATGATTAAGTTGTGTGTGTGTAGACACACACTTCCATACATTCTCTAAGCACTAGAATATTTGCACATTACAGTTGCCTCTAAAGGAGAAAGAAAAACCTCTCAGTGGTGTTGAAAGAGATTAGAAAATTTTTTTGTCCAAAGAACAGAGTGCTACCTTTCACACAAGTGTGAACACGACTTCCAGAAGCTGGTGCTTTAAATACAGATCGCGCCAATGTTTTTTGTTTTGAGTATCTAAGATGTAAACCAGCCACTGAGAAAAAAATAAGTTGAGGTAATGGCCTGCAGCAAAGGGATTTTAAAGACATTGAAGACATAGACTGTGTAGTCTGAGGTTCTCCCAGTGCATTTCTTATGTCTTCTGAAATATAAAGGAAGAACTTCATCTGGTGGAAATCAGAACAGTGCTATTGAAGTTCATGGAGCTTTGGATTTGGTCCCCATGTTCAAATGTAATGAATACAAGGAGGAAAAACGTAGCACAAATACTGTATATCCAACAGCCCATCGAATGTGGGTCAAATTCAGAGATCATGTGAAAAAGTGTAATGCCAGTCCTTTTCTTTGCAAATTTCTCTTGTTTAAGAATAACACAAATTTTCTACTACATTACCTTGGTTTGGATAATGCCACAAACCTTCCTCCCTTCTTGCCCAAGGTTTAAACAAGAAAGATTTTGAAGTGAATGTGTGAGTAGGAAAGAGTGTAATTGTGCCATTGCCCTGTCCTTTTCTATTCTGCTCAATGGTAGCAGAAATGTACCCACGCGCTCCAGATCATAAAAATCCATAGCAAAGAGATGCTCAGAAATGTGGAGTTCAGCAGAGGATTTGATACACACATTGTAAAAGGTTTGTGATACCCTCGGATCGTTCCTGAACTGCTGGGGTGTGATCCTGAGGTGAGCTGGCCCATCTCAACCTCGGTGATAGCCACTGAGACATTGATGTTGACGTGGAACCAAAAATTTGTCAGGGCACTGGAAAAGAGCGAGGATCACAGAAGTGAATGATACTGATCAAAGCAGATGAGAGTCAGGAGTGTTTATACGAGAGAGGCAGACTTGCACACGCACTCAGCAACATGAATCCGCTTAGAGTTAACGTGCTGTCCATTAACATTTGCTCAAATGCAGCACCTGTCACAGCACGTACAGAGTACGTGTTTGTTGGGTCAACCTCAGCAGAGGGGAGAGAGGTGAGGTGTGGTAAGAGGGGAGCTCACTCTGCGTGGGTATGACACCTAAACACTGCAGAATGGGTGCCCTGTCTTCTCCCAAAAAACCAAAATCAGCGGCTCGAACTTTGTCTTTACCCCACATTGACCACTGCCCTAACAATACTTGAATATCTCTCGTGCTTTAGTATTTGTCTCCCAGCAGTACCCTCTAGAAAAGGGGCTGCAGCGTCCTTGGTATGTGGCAGCACAGAGGGGAGCTGGAAGCAGGTTTCTTATAGTCAGAGCTCGAACTGAAGGCTCTCACCCCCCAGTTGTGCCCTTACAGATCAGTGCTTGTAGGAAAACAAACAGCACCACAATAGCCACAAAGCTTGTGCCACTGGCTTAGTAGTATATACTGCAAGTGGCACTGAGTGGCACTCCCATGCACTGGGAGTACATGAGATACTGTGCAGGAAGAAATCAGACAGCCAGTGACTTTTTCCCTCTCACTGGGTGCTTAAAGCAGCAAGCTGTTACGATAGCAGCTGGGCACTCTGTGGGAAGATCATTCACATCTCATCCACATACGGACTTTCACAGAAGATGATACGTATTGCTTCGTGTGTCCTTAGGCGGTAGGAAAGCAGTGGATTTGCCTTTCGGGCAGTCCCAAATGTCATTGTTACTGTCCGTGCTGTTGTTGTGTGTGTTGGCCTGAACTCAGAGAGCTGACAGTGTAGTAGATCGCTTCAGAGCAAGTCCGTGGTCTTAATGAGTAAATGAAGTTACTGTTTCTTTAGTTTATTCTAAATGTTGAGCCCAGCATGGGATCTAACCTGGAATAGTCATCTTGAGAATATTGCAGTGGAAAGCAGAGCCTAGGATTTAACATTGGAAATTAGAAGTTGATCCTGCTTCTTATACAAAATTGAGATTGACAAAATTGAGGTTTATCTACATAAACCTTTAAACAAAGATGTGGCTCTGAATCAAAATTAGGGAACTGAAGAAATGAAGTTGAGGATTTTGTTCTCTTAAAGGAAACTTGCCCAGAAAGGCTGTCAGCAGAAAGAGCTGCCGCAGCAAGGGAGCTAAGCACAGACCTTAATGGAGTTGGTTCTTTTTCTAGAGGTCAATTTTGTATAAATCATGATTGTTTAAAAATGACAATTATTGATTAATTAAATTTAGACTTGGAGCTTAGCCCTCTTAGTTTTGAAGAGCCTATACGCCAAATTGGCATGAATGACTAACTGAAAAAAAAATCATTATTTAATTGAGTGCTGCTCAGATAGGAACAAATGCCAGCAATGGTTTTGGAGGCCTTTTCCCCACAAGTAGAAATAAAGGGGGCTTTTACAAGTCCCTCTCCATACTCGTATTCCACGTAGCAGCCTGTCCTGTGTCTGACTATAAGGAATTTTTATACTGCTGCCTCCCAGTCCTGCTCCACAAAAGACAGAGTTAAGTCTGAAAGCACCTTATGGGTCCAAAAGCCCAACAGCAAAATGCACAAAGCTGAACTGCACCGCTACACAGGCGATTTGTACACTTGCACAGCGTAGTTTAAAATTAACTGGATAAAGTTCTGGAGAAGAAAAACTCTTCTGGGCCAGGGTGGACAGGAGCAGCCCCTTCTCGAGGAGGGTACTGCTAGGAGAGGTAAAAGGGCAGTGATGAAGGCCATGTCTGTGGCTTGTGTGGGACTGGAGGAGAGTCGGACCAGCAATGAAGGGACACCATGCTGGCGTCAGGCAATACGTTATCATGGGGAGCTCCAGAGCTGATCCCACACTTAAAAATAGATTGACATTTATCCAGGAGGTGAGTTTGTTATTCTGTAACTACAGCACTTTCTATTATGTTTGATAAGGGAAAGAAGATTGGGTCTTGGTCAGAAATATAAAAATTCGTCTCCTAGCAGGGGATAATAGCAGGAGAACAGAGGCAGAAAACAACTGCAGATTGAAAGGAGTTCAGTCCTCAGTGAGAAGCAGCCCTCTGCCTTACTGCCGCCCCTCGGTGCCTCCCTGCAGCCATCCAGCTCCAGGCAAAGCCCTGCTCCTCTCTCCCACACAGTTCTCTGTCTGAGGGTCGCTGGGCGATTTGGAGGTGATCTGAGTTCCCTGACGTCATGCAGAAAGCCACCAGAGCAAAGAGAACAGGACCAGGTGCCACCCTGATGGGGTGGAACTCGGCATGAGTGTATGCAACACATCCCCGGGTGGAAACAAAGGATATTTGCACTGCCTGGCTTCTGACTTTCCGTGTTAGGCGGTGCAAAAACCTTAACTTTTTGCAAAAACACAGAACTCTTTTGTTTCAGGGTGTAACAGTTGATCTAAAATGGGAGTTCCTGTTTTCTAATTCACAAAGCTTAAAAGATCGCTCATTTTATATTAAAATGATAGCCTTTGCAAGAGACCTTCAATCTAATTAAAGCCAGGAGATTAGCATCCCTTAGAATATTTGCAAAGCGTGCAATGTGAAGTTAATGAAATGTGTACACTTTTACAAAGCATTAATTTTTAATGAAATAATTTGGGACATGTGCTTTGCTCCTCTGCCTTACCTGCATGGTCCGAAACAGAAAATGTTTACAAAAAAACACAGAGCTGGGAGGAGAAGAAAACAGAGGACAGAAGAAATGGGGGCTTCTTCACACCTGCCCCAAGTCTGTCCTCACCTTTTATATTAGATCTGAGTATGTTCAGTGTTGCTGATTACTGTTAATGATTATTATTAATGAATGAGAATATAACTTCAGAGTGGAGTTCATATTGAAGTTTCAGGTTATGTGTGTATGTGTATGTAACACACAGCATAATATACATACACACAGCATAATATACACACCACATAATATACGTAGTAAATACCTAAATTATATATATGTATATAAGCCACTCCAATAGAATAGTTAATATATAAGCACACATTATATATGCATTACATAGCACATACTATGTAATAAATACATAATATGTAACTAAATCATGTATTTATGTAAACCACTCATATGTAATAGATAACGTAACACACAGCGTGCACTATGTAATATACATAATAAGTATCTAAATTAAAGATAGCTTTCTATGTCTGAATGATGTATTTATGTATAAACAGTCAGTGCTAAGGGAGCTAAATAACACAAACAAGGCAGAAGAGGAGCCAGTGTCGCAAGGGAACGTCTCCCTCCATGTGGGAAATGGGCTGAGCTCACGGGGAGGGAACAGGCAGGTTCAGAAGAGGTCACTGAAGGAAATCCTGAACAATTGAGCCACCTTCCAGGCTGGGCTCCTCTAATGATGGCCCCACTCCTCTGTTATCAACGGAGAAGGGAGAACAGAGGCAGCAGGCTGTGGTACAGTGAGCCCTGTTCAGACGCGCCTGCTGTCCCCGGTGCCACAGAGCACATCCAGCTGGGGCCAGCACAGCCCCAGGGCTGATGTGGGAGCACCCAGCCCTTTTCCTTTCACTCCTGCATGCTCTTATTGCACCCTTTGCATTGCTGCCTTTTGAATTTTACCACCAGGCAGAGCTGGCTGCTGCGTGCCAAACTGCAGCGTGTGATAGCACCAGCCCTACTTCACATTGTGCTTACCAGGTCTTTCTGTAACCTTAAACGTTAGAATATCCTAATCTTGCTCTACATTTTAAAGCTGAAAGATAAACCTGTTGTTTAATGAAATCCACAACACTACGGGAATAGTAACCATTGTGTTCTTTCATTTCAAAGGGCGGCTGAAATCTAACATCTGGTGTAACTGTACAAACCTGACCTTAGGTCACGGTAAGTATTGTATTGTTGATGATGGATACGCTTTTTTCATTACAATGCTGTCTCCATTCTGTCAGTGTCCATGCTGTGAATCCTCAGTTATAGCCTGGGCTATTGATAAATACTGATTTTTAACATACAGTTCTTTTTTATACCCTTTTAGGCATTGTAAAAAATATTTTTTTTAAATCTCTCTTCTAGTTTGTTGTCAACAATATGCTATTATATGAGAAAACTCTTCTGCATGATAGCTGCAATGCAGAATGATCAAGGATTATCTGTCTGAAGATGTAGCTGTGATCCTAAAAGAAGAGTGTCACAGAGAGGTGATTGACTCTGGCTAATGCCTTCCCCTGCACTTTCCTCCTTGGATGCTCATTTCTTAGAGCTCTTGTAGGGACACAGTCTAAGTTTTAAATTGTAATGCAGATGTGAGTGCCTATGAATGTGTCTTTGCCCCAGTGTGGAATATTAATTCCCATTTCCAAGGGGCCTGCAGCAGCACGGACTGGGACTGTGCAGCAGCTTGCAGCTCCTACTTGTTTGCTTTGCTGAGCGTATCCATTCCTAGAAATTCCCATTTCATTGCCACAAGAACTTAGCAAGACTTTTAGCACCGTAACTTCAGATTTTTTTCTCCCTAAAGCTATGAAATCCTAACTTTATTTTCTTATCTTTGGGGCCCCTGGCCCACAGGCTCAGACACAAGTCCTGGGGACAGGGCTGACTGGGCTTGCTGGACTCACCAATGGTGAAGGGAAATGTTCTCCTTCTTAATCCATGGTCATGATGGTCATGCAGGCATTGGGCTCTCTCTAGGTGCTCATATGGCTTCATGATGTTACTACATCACAAACAGGTAAAGCAGAACGCATTTGGCTCACCATACTCCCTGCTTACCATATCTCTCCAGCCATCATTCCTAACCCAGCACCAACTGCCATGGGAAACATCTGGAAGCACAGCAGTCACACTTTTAAGAGACATCATCTACTCATTTCAGTGCTGCCAAAGCTAAACACATTTATAGATTTGCTCATTATTATTTTTAGAGTAGAATTCTGTTTGTTTAACAGCATCTGAAAAATGAAGTACCTGGGGCAACGTTGCTGCATGCAGCTGGTGCTGTCCTCTCCATCGGTCCAAGTGAGCTGCAAGCTGCCCAACACCCCTTTACTTTACCAGGGCACACACACCTGTGTGGGACTGCTCAACGACAGGCCTCTTCCTTGCTCCAGGTGCTCACATTTTGCAGTTAAGCAACATTATTTTTTTTTTCAGCCAGTGACATCAAAGCACTTTGCAAACATTTCATTAAACCTCTCTGCTACTGGTAATGCTCCCTGCAGCCACGTAAGCAAACAGAGGAATGAAGCAGCACCAGCGATCTACAAATAAAGTCCCCTTAAAGGGGTTTTGGGCCAGAGGCATCCAAAATCAGCCATGGAGACACCAGAGCAGAGCAGCCAGATCCCTCTCCCTGCAGCCATGGGTGAAGCAGCCTGGGGTGTTGCTGCTGAGCATGGCTTTGCATCATGCTGCCAGCTGAAATGTGTTGGCAGGATAGATAGCAAAGCCCTTGTGTTCTTCCCACCCATTCTGCACTTTCTGTGACCTCTTCCTTTCATCAGTAAAAGTAAATTGAATGCAGTACCTTTAAAGACTGTCTGGATCCAAAACATTCATAGCCACACTGTAACCATGAGTGAAAAGTTAAGAGAGATTATGGTTTGTACCTAAGGGCTCTTTTGCTTTTTATGTGTTTACATATACCAGCCAATGGTCAGCAAATAAGCACCATAGCTTGTAATGAAATGGTCAAACCATCTGTTTTAATCTGCGATTTAATTTCACTGTGAAGTATTAAAGTTGTTCTGATGGTTGGGTTGGCACGGCTGCTTCGTATGAAAAGTGTTGAGTATCCCAGTTATTCTGCACCAAGCACGTGCAGTGGATATTATGTGCTGTATTGTTATTTTCTTCCTTTAAAAACATTACAAAGGGCTGCTTAATGCAGCACGACGGAGTTTTGGGTCCCTCTTTTTGGTTAGCCACAGGTAGCAGCTGCTGTGGGTTAACACTGCATCTCTTTCTGTGAACAGCAAGCATTTTTCTAGGAAGTGCTAAAAATAAAAGACATTTGAAGAAATTAAATACCCAACCCGGCACAGAGGGACTGAGGAAGGGGCGATGCTCAGTGCCACACAGGGACAGTGCCCTGAGGACGACAGAAGAGCAATTTTACTCCTGAAAGGCACTGTGTGAACAAAACACAAGATCCACAGACCAAGGGTTATGTTGGAATCAGGCCGTGTACAGGACAAGGGGCTTACAAAGAAAGAATACCCTCACAAACAGCAGTCTGTTGGTGACCCATCTCCCCCAGTGAGCAACATCTCAGAGGATGGCCCTGCTCCTGCCTTGCTGGGATAGATGGACAGCAGTTACAGGGCACTTGAGTTGGTACCACTGGTGTCCCCAAGGTACAGACCCTTCATCCACACACTGTGACACGTCTGTAGATAGGGCCATGCACTTTTCTCCCACTACAGCTCCCCAGCTCAGAGGCAAGAAGCACTGCATCCCCATGAACCCAGTACTTGGGCTAATCTAAAGCCAGGCTGGGAGTCATGGCTAATTAACTCGGCGCTTGGGCATCCTGACATGACTGCATGGCTTCTGGGACCCATGCTTGTATTTCTGGCCACGGCCTGCTGCTCTGTGCTATATATCTGCCTGCTCAGACCCTGCTCGGGGCTCCCAGCAGAGGATGGGTAGAGCAGGCACTATGGACTTGGCAGCCACTATGCCCAGGGCCATGCTTTGTCTGGTGTTATTTGGAGTAGTTGGTGCTACTTGGAATGCATTTTCCTGAACATAAGCTGGAAATTACTGATTTTTACCTTACACAGCTAGTATAAAAGCACTAATGTCCTAATGAAGAGCCTCACTTAGCTAAATGCTTCATACAGCTGAGTAAAACAAAGAATTTTACTAGAGCTTAACCCAGTCGTTAATAAGCTTTTTAACCCTGACCTTTCAAATCAATGATCTACCACTGGTTTTACCTTTCAAGAAGGAATTCCATTTTCAAGTGATAAAACATATTTTGCACTCCTTACAATCTAATGATTATTCTCAGCGTTACTGGATATATGAGGCCATCAAACCATTAGAAGGTATAAAATGTATTAATGTACAGCATTCACAGCTACATTTGCTTTAGAGTCAATAAAGGGAAACAATTTATAAAGGGCATTTATGCTCATTACAGAATATCGATAGATTGTTTCTCCCATCATTCCTGAAGTATGAAGAGCTCCATTTTGTGACAGATAGCAGGGGATTTGCATAAGCTCTTTGCTTACTCCAAGGGCTTCTCTAGCATGGAGGGCTCATGGCCAGGCTTAGGGCTCAGTTGTGCATGAGTTGGGATGTGCTGGTACTCACAATTCTTCCTTCTCCATTTGAGTGGCTCACAGCGGCCGCTTGAAGGCTCAGTATCATCTACAGTGATTTCTGCAGTAGGCATTAATTAGCACAATGTTGTGGGCAAATTGGGCTGAGGTTAGGAAAGAACAAGGGGAGTTATTTGTGGGGAAGGTCAGGGATGAAGCACATGACTGCTGAAGGGCTCTGCAGAGCAGCAGGGCAAGGGAGGCTGCTCCACCTGCATGGGGGGAAACGGAGAGGAGTTGCAGGTCATGCAGAGGAAATACAGGAGCAGCAGTGCTATAGCTGGAGGTGGAAGCTTCTCAGTCTGTCCAAGGGAATGGCTCAATTAACTGCAGAAATAAAATCTGTGAAGAGACAAATGATGAAGGCACTGTGCTGAGCCTCAGTGGACCTGGATTCAGTTTGTGGCTGTTTTCAGGTTTCTGTCTGACTTTTGGCAAGCCTCATCAGCTCTCTGTGCCTTGGTTTCCCACCTGTTAAAGAGGAATAGCCATATTTCCCTTTTCTTCTGCCTATTCCAACAGCAAGGTCTCCTGGCAGGTGCTGCATCACTCACAGCACGTGCAGAGTGGTGGGTTCTGATCTCTGCACTGATGCAGGGGCAAAGAGAGCCGTGCCATGGCAGCCCCCGGTAGCCAGGGAGCTGGGAGCTTTGTCTAACTCGATGAAGAGGTTCCTTAATATCAGTTCTCCAAGGCCAAAAGAAGAAAAATAATCAATCAGTAAATGACAGAAGGAAAGTGATTCCCGTCTCAGTGAAGATTTGTAGGAAATTATTGTCCGAAGTAGAAATATCACAGGTTGAGAAAGTGGAGAAAACATTAACTGCAGCACTGTCCTGGCTGCACAGCATTGGTCTGACAACAAAATGCATTGAATGGAATGTCAATTGCAGGGACTTTCTGGTCACAAGCAGTCCTAATTAGAAATGCAAATGCCAGTGAAAGAGAGCGTGGCTGTTGACCGTGGACTTTAAGGGAAGTTGGTGTTAGTGCTAGTAAATTAATCTTTAATTACGGGCACTCTTTTCTAAACAAAGTGCCTTGCACATGCAGATGGCGAGCCATCACTGATCCATTAAAACCTCTGGAACCAAAACACTGTTGTTTGCCTGCTTTCACTAAATACAAATATCAAGACTAAGAATTCTCAAGGTTTGGGTTTTCTGCAGGATGGCTCCTGCACTGCTCCTCATCCTGGGGCTGTGCCCTTGCGCTGAGCAAGAGCGCAGGATGCTGCAGAGCCCCTGCTTGGGCCAACACCTCCATTCCCCGCTGGCTGCATTATTAAAACAACATCTCCACTTCCAAGTAAGTAAATAAATCTTGCTGGCAAGTTTGTCTTGTGACAGCCAACATCTCGTCTCCCCGAGAACTGGGCTAGTGTCCTGCAAAGCCGCTCTAAAGGCTGAGACCAACAGTCAAGAGAGACACCAAATCCATCTTCTGAGGTAGCAGACACAATGGAGTAAGATAATACATTCTAGAAATCCTGTTCTTAAAGTTCTGAAAAAAAAATCATTTAATTTCCTAAAGTTACAACAGCCTGCTGTCATTTTCTCAGCCAGCATTCTTTTAGCCTTTGAGAAAGCACAGTGCCCCAAGAGCCCTGCTGCCCTGAGGAGGCAGCGCTGCAGACCCACCCCGAAAGGCCCAAACACCTGGTTTCAGGCACAACAGGAAAATCCGAATATACCTTACCATAAATATGCATGTGTGACATGAGAGCCCGCCGCCTCCTTGGAGAGATGCCATAATTGACAGAACAAAAAAAAGTACAACAAAACTTCACATCAGTGGTGGATCAGAAGCACAGAAGTAACCAAAAGGCTAGGAAATTACAGGTTTGCTGACATCCTGCTCAACCTTACCCATTCTTCATTGAAAAGAGATAATAAGTAACTATAGGAGAGCTGTCTTAAGGCTCCATTCATTCCTTTTGCTAGCCCAGCTGAGAGGTGGTATAACATAACGTGCACTGGCATCTGGCATGTCATTTAATTACACCTTCAGCTTGCTGGGGAAATGTTTGAAGTGTCGAGGTAAGCAAACGATAAAAATATATTTCCCTGCTACAGGAGAGCTCCTGCAATGCGAGCAAAGAGGGCCAGGCCTGCTCCAGCCATCACCCCAGCTCTGCGTGAGGAGCTGGTGCAGAGGAGCATCGTTCCTGAGCCGTAATTACCCCTGGATAAGGCACCATATGCTGCAGGCAGCCATGTGCCAATTCCCCAGTGGACACTTGGGAATTCTTCCTCTGCCAACCACTGGTGCAAGAAGAAATCAGCAACACTGGCTCAGGTTAAGCTCAGCTTCATTTCCTCAGCACTGAATGCACCCCCATTCCATTGACAAAAAAGGGAAAGTATACCAAAGGCAGTGAAATGCCAAGAACCAGTCCCTCAGATGGACCCAAGGCCACCCTTGCCACTTTGGCCCTGAGACCCAACCAAGCAGAAAGCAGTCATGCTGGACTCATTACCAGTAATCACAGTAAAAGGAATAAATCTCAGCTTTCTCACCGAGCTTGGGGGGTTGGGAAGAAAGGAGAAGAAAGTTCAGCGCAGATATTAGTCACCTTGTTTTGTTCTTGCTAATGGAAATTTCTCAGAAACCAAAATAAAGGGTGTGGTGTAAGAACCTAAAAAGAATAAAATTAGCTAAAACCCACATCCTAACTTTTAAAGCCAGTGCACGAGTGCAGGTGTCTGCAGCTGAGCATGGTGTTTCTGTTTCAGCCCATCCGAGTATGAGTCATTTCCATCAAAAGAGGAGGATGCCTTGATCTGTGTGCGAGCAGCAGCTGTTGGAGCAAACACAAACATGCATGCCAAGGATTGTAAGGATGGAGTTTATCTACTATGTAAACAACCACCTGCTTCAAATGAAAAATTACTCCCTCACCACCTGAATAAGATAAGCATGTGATGGGGGGAAACGAAGAGACAGATTTATTATTAATTTGCTGGAACTTTCAAACCAAACATCTCTTTTGCGGTGGAACAGTAGGATGCACCAGGAAGCAGTGCTCCTTGCCCCAGACCTGCTCAGCAGCATTTCTTTTGCCTAAGTGATTTTCCTTTTTTTTTTTTTTTCTCCTAAGTCTGCTGGAGATGAAAACACCAACCCAAAGAAGATAATTAAAAGCTAAATGAAACCACGTACAGCTGTGCTACTACATAGCTAATGAACATGCAAATATATACATATGACAAGGACATAATGCAGACTGGCTGCCTTGAGTGCTGAGTGCAGATTTCCAAGAGCTGGAAATGCTATTGATTATAGCTGAGCTAAACTTCCTGACTCCAGACATCAAAGATCAGCCTCAATGTAATCATCACACAGCATATGGGAGCGTGGCTGTGAGGCGCTGATGAGTGATGGCTTGGGGACCTGAATGTTTGCACATAGGGTGGAAGACATCCCATTGGCCACCCAGCACTGAGCACCATACAGCCCAGTCTTTCTGCCTATTGAGACTCCAAAACTGTGGGTTTGAGCTGGGATACTCACTTTTGCCTTCCCGCATCACTTGACAAGGTGCTGGTACATGGCAGGCACATTCTTGGGAGGACCATGCAGTAGGTAACACGTATAAGGCAATGCTTCTGGGCTCTTGTGAAGCAGTAGGCATGAGCACCTGGACAGGTTCTCCTTGGATGACTTTCTCCCACACTGGCGTGAAAGAAGATCAAATCAGATTTCTCTTATTAGTCAAAAACTGACAACCAATTTATCAGCATCCATTGATTCCTCTGAGCTCACAACCCTGAATACAGAATGCCATTCCCAAGGCAGTTCCCAAGGAGCTCCTTGCACATCAGGGCCCCAGCAGAGAAGAACCTCAGAGCCTACCCAGAGATGAGATGAGATGAGATATGCACAGAGCAGAGGGGACCTGGTCTTCCCCACCTTCACCTTGCGCCCCATTCCGCAGCCACACCACGATGGCGATGTTACAGAAACAGACTTGTTCTCCTCCACGATGGCCACAGAAGCAGCACAGAGCCTGAGGGACTTTCCAGGAGCATTACGGAGGGATGGAGCACAGCCCTGGGGGGAGAAGATGGCAGAGGCTGCATGACAGAAACCAAACTTGTGCCGAACACAATGCTTAGTGCATAAAAATTAATCAAGTACTACAATGACTTGCTTTATTCATAATACTTAATGGTCATGTAATAGGAGTTTTTATTCTGCAGTTAAAGTTCATAAGTGCGGGTTTTACATGTAGAAAGGTATTATGCTGATAGTTTAATTACACACCTTTCTGCACAGCAAAGGAAATGGGTTATGCGGGTTTTGTAATTAAAGAAGGACTTCTGAGGAGAAATGAACTTTGCAGTTAGCAGGGTAGTATTTGATTTTTATCAGGTGTTTTTGTTTTGAGTTTGCCAGCATTCGCTGTGTGGTAAACAGGTGAGAACACCCCAAATGGCACAAGGTGCCAGGGAGAAGCTGTAAGCATGCAGCAGAGTAGCAGTATTTAAGAATAGCATGGGTGAGCACGAGGCACCAGCGTCGTGTGTTGGAAGGTGCTCCAGAGTTCTGTCTGTGCAATTCTATACAGTACAAGTCTGTCCAGCATGTCTAGGAAACAGGAAAAAAAAATATATAAACGGAGCACTTAATTAAAACTAAACCCTGGTACTCGCCAAAATAATTAAAAGCTCTACTTCTTATTTTTCGTATTTTTGTTTTCAATAGATACCATGGGCACTGAACACAGTTTTCCCTTCCTGCATCCTACAAAGGTAACAAAGCCAAAAATATGATGGATAAGAGTGCATGTTTGCTATTGGAGTACTCGGGGCCTACTCACAGCATTTAAGGTAAAGATGGGTACGAGCCATTGCCAACTTAGGGCAGCTCTTATCTCCCATTAATTAATGATGCGCCTCCTATGGGGTGTCAAGGAAAGCAGTAGTACCAGGGCTCCTATAGCATAACTTCACTTCCATATCAAAAAGCATACAAAAAGCATATTTAGGTGTATATACACATATATTTACAAACTGCCAGGAGAAATCCATTTTCACGCACAGTAAATGAGCCATAGGTTCTCACACTGGACCCAATCAGCTCTGTGTTGAGGTCTGTGGTACAAACAGCTCTTACCATGCTCAGCACAAATTAAAAAGAACTAAGGAGAATGGTCCAAAAAGAAAATTTGAAATCGACTTTACAAAAATAAATAGAAAAGGACAGGGCCTGAATTACTGTGAGAACGCCCTTTCCTTTCTGGCAAGGTGAATGTTATTGTTTGCCTGTGAAGCTGGAGCCCAGGTTGAGGATGCCCATAGCCATGCTCCTTTTGCAGTGCCTCGTCGGTCGCTCTTAGCCAACAGTAACGTCTGAAAGTGCACATCTCCTACACAGAGCCACTGCAGTACTCTCAACATCCATTTAATTGGAATGGACGCTTGGTAATTACAACAGGAACAGTTGTGTAAAGGGAATATCCAAATATAACTGGACATTTTTCTTTGCATTTCCTTGGCCAACTGCATGAAATTAATGACAGTGAGAGAGAACCGTAACTGTTCTTCTCTTATTAAATTCATACACTTTGGCTCTACTCGTGGTTGTTAACATACTGTTGAAAGAGCTACGACTTCAGCTTTCAACCCTCCTCCTGCAGTCCTCACTGCACTGTTGTGGATCACAAATTTTCATTTGCTTAAAAACAGAATGTTACTTATAAAACAACAACAACAAATGTCAACTGAACGCAGAGAGGTATAAATGTGATTGCTCAGTGTCAAGTTGAGATCTTCAGTGTATAGGACAAGAGCAAATGGCCTTAAACTGTGCCAGGGGAGGATTGGGTTGGATATTGGGAAGAATTTCTTCTCTGAAAGAGCAGTCAGGCACTGGAATGGGAGGTCGAGGAGCCACTGTCCCTGCAGGTGATAAGGCAAGGATAGCTGTGCTAAGGGACATGGTTAGTGGGCAATATTGGTAGCAGGGGGGCGGTAGGACTGGATGATCTTAGAGCTCTTTTCCAACCTTCATGGTTCTGTGATTCTATGATTCTATGGAGATCACAACGCTTTGAGGCTAGGCTGAAGTACCGTGTAGGAAACAGGCAGAAGTGGTGCAAATACACACATATATACAAAATATATATAGTTTGCATTATTCTTTTTGGGTGTACAAGGACGGCACATCCTTTGCAATCAGTAACACAGGAGATTCCCTCAGCCCCAGGCTCACTGCTCAGGCCCCCTGGTACAAATCCAGGGAGCGCTGTGCAGTTACAGAGATGCTCTCTGCAATGCACATTCCTGCGATCTGCTGAGCCCTCCACCCTTGCAGAAAATGATACTGCTCCAATTTTATTTTCTATTTTTTTTTAAGTCTAACAAGGGTAATTATAATAGGATTAACAGATTTTTTTTTTTTTTTCCCTCCACAAAGCACAACTGTCTCATATCAGAGAGAGTATTATGGCAGACTTATGACTAGACGAGTTTTTACTGTATATGGAAATGTATTAAAATGAATGTATGGCTCAAACACACACGTCGCTCGCTGTATTGTTTTGTAGCAGCTACTTCTCCCACAAAGGGCGACCACATGTGAAGAGCAAGATTCCCAGTAAGTATCTGGTAAACATTTGGAAACGAGAGACAAATAGCACAGTGCAATTGCACCATCGTACTTCAAATACCCACTTGAAAAAAAGAGAAAGAATCCATTCTGCAACGCGCCAAGCCTGGCTCCCAAAACCGGGAGGAATCGCAACGCCGGTAAACTTGCAGAAATATTTTTACAATTTTATTAGAGGTTTTAATTCAGTGCTTTATCTACCTCTGTTAGTCTGCAAAATAGCTTTAAATATTCAAGTGGTAATTAATGAATCTTTTATGTTGCAAATCAAACATTTTCATCTGTGCTGTGGTACAGTGGCAGCGAGAAGGAGGGATTTGGAGCGTAATTGTTTCTCCTGTTCCCCTCGCAGTGCTGAATGCCTTTTTACCCTTTATTATATCATCGGCTTTTGCTTCAGTTCATCAGCGCGTTGCCACATCTTATCGGTCGATATTTGCTGTCTGGTTTGTTTTTTTTTCCTCGGTTCAAGATTTCTTACTGTGCCTTTGCCAGAGACATTCCTAAGGAGATGGAAACTCTCTGAATGTGGAATTTTCGCATGAGTGCAAAATAATAAAAAGCATGTGTGTATTAAAAAGGGATCAACTTAATGGGAAATGAGCATTGGGTTACATTAATATTCTATTACAGTAAAAATCATATTTAATAAATTTTCTCCAGATTTTTCAGAATCTTACTGTATTTTTCTAAGTTCTATGCCAATCCAAAGAAACAGTGTGTATGATACATTTGATTTATGTTAAGTAAATAACCTGCACAGCCCGTTTTGGGGTTTAAAAAAAAAAATTAAGTGTAGAAACACACACCAGACTGCAATGTGTGCTTAGTTTCCATGTGCTGGGAGAAATAGTGTTGGTCTTGTGCAGCAGAAAGACTTTATAAACAGTATTCTATTTTATTGATGCTATATGTGGAGTTTTATGTTATGTGGCAAGAGCACGAGAATGAAAACATTGTAATTTATCCTAAACCGTAAAATTATACTGGTACTAAAGTAATTACTTCACATATTAAAACACGGTTTCCTTTACTTTCCTTTGTCATCGCGTAAAATTAGGAGCTGGGCGCTGCAGTGGAGCTTTTCTCGCCTTCCCCATCTTGCACAAAGCATTGACACATCTGTGATGGCACACTATATCACCCGACCCTTGTTGTTCTGTGACCCTAATTAATATTATACTGGGTGACATTTATGTATCAGAGCAATAAGCTAAACAGGAAACAATTTATGTCACCTAAAGCTTTTTAACAAATCGATGCAACTATTTGTAATTGCTTGTTTCACAAGATTAAAAGTACTCAGCCTTGATCTTCGCCCACGGTTTTGTGGCCAACATGACCTGTGCTTCCGTTGTAAAATAGGAGTGTTGGTGATCAGCACCTATTTCCATCAAGTAATCCATATTGCTAATATTTCTGGAATTTTAATGTAGTTACAATTTATAGCCGATCAAATGTGGTTACCTAAATTGCTGTTGCTAGTAGACAGTTTAACTGTCTTTATTAATTACAGTATAATTTAATGTTTGAGTACAGGCACTTGTGTTGGTCATTTTTACAGCCAAAGCAGTTATGTGCCTTATGACGAACCATTTTAGCATTTTCAATGGAAATTTGCTAATATGATGAGTGATAAAAATGTCAAACTCTGGTAAATAATGGTTATTGCTTTGGCTGGAATTAATCCTTGAAAGGACGGTTACCTTCAAATTACCATTATTGCTTGAAGAAAAAAAAAAAAACAAAACATTTTTTAGGCTTCTGAGATGCATCAAAAATGGCTGCTGAGGGCTTCCAAACAAATGAAGATGCAGCTCCAGCCACAGGGGTGGTGTTTCCATTTCTCTTTTTCCAGATAGAGGAATTCCCTGTTGAGTAAGATTGGAGATAGGGCTGTTTTGGGTTAAACACTCCGTGCAATGCTGTTGACTATTTCCAGCCCAAGTGCTTTGCATCTGCCTAATGGAGCCGATAAAATGGGGCAGGGAGAGGGCCTCTACCAGGTGTTATGGCAGATGGGGACAAAGAGTTACAGGGTGAGCAGGGACACGTGTATGGCACGAAGGGGACGTCACCAGTCACAGTGGCAGTATTGGCCATGAAGCACCCGGCAGTTGTCACCACAACCATCATGGCAGTCGGGTGAAGGGCAGAGCTCACCTCCTCTGCAAGGAATTTGAGCAATGACCCGACTAACTCGCTATTAAACCAACGTTTAACATCATCACTGGGGCCGCAGCCCGATTAGTAGGGTAAAAAGGCTAATTAGAGTTTGTTGTGCTGCAGGGCGCGTCTCTGTGGGAGTGAACAGCACCAACAGTTGGTTGTTCCTTCCATCAGGCCACTGCTGTGAAACCTGCCGTCCTTTGCCATCACAGCCCAGGTCAGAGGGCGTTACGCAGCTCATCAGCAGCTGTATGCACAAAGCACAGCGAGCACCATGCTGTGCTGGGCCTCCAGCTCCCGTGCTAGGCCATGGCTGTCTTCAGGCTGGATCCCCTCCTGGTCTGTGCAAAGCCAGGGTGACCCCTATGGGGACAAGCATCCTCATCCAAGGGGCTGAGATCCCCAAAGGCCATGTTCCTCTACCTGGAGCTGACCCCACCACCCGTGCTTTGGAGACACAGAGCACTCCTTCCAAAATAAACACTCTTCTGCCAGTGACGTAGGAATGTTTTCTCAACTACAAAAGCAAGACCTCTCCCATGTACTAAAACTTCACTAGTGATAAAAGAGCGATATGTGACCTAACTCAAATCCTATCCTTTGCATTTTTCATTAGCAAAATCCACCCATCAATACAATTTTGAGACATGTTGTAATGAGTGTGCAAGATTTTCCCCCTCCCCCCTCAAGAAAAAAAAAAAAAAAAAAGCAGTTATCTGGTATAATTTTATGATAGAATATTTTTATAAAATCATTTGTACTAATTTAAGCATTTATCATTATATGCAAAAAGATTTCTTGATGAGAATATTATAGACGGTGCATGTTTTTGACATTAGCATTTTATTTGGATGACTAATCTTGCAGATGTGAAATTTTAATGAATTATTCATGAAAAATTCCCTCCTCTGAAATTCTGGTTTACTGCTAATGCTAGTTATTAAACATTTTATTTTTCTTTATAAAACTTGACAAAGAAAAGTGTACTTCAAAAAAAAAAAAAAAAAAAAAAAAAAGGTGGGTTTTTCCTCTCAAAGTTTGTCTCAGGTGACAGCATAACTCGGAACGTTGTTCTCATGGTGGTGTGGACTGAGATCCATCTTGCAGCCCGTTCTGTGTACATACAGCACCTGCCAAGCCCTTCCTGCTGAAGCCAGGAGGAACCGTCCAGTCCAGCTCCCATTAAGGAACTGCACTGGGGAGGATTTGCAAGATTAGGAACCAAACCCTTTTTTCATGCTTCCACCTTTGAAGTTGAGCCCATCGAGAAAGCAAATACCCCCAGCTGCCCAGGAACCAAACAGGCAAACTCCGATGGACTTGCTTGGATAGCAGATGAATTCTTCCATACGATGGCATCCTCCTCAGATCCAGCACTCAAGGCCTGAATGAGCTCCCTGTCCAGCCAGGAATCTGCAGCTAAAAGCTTGCAAATCAGTGTGGTTGGGGAGGTCCCAGGGGTGCGATGGACTGCGTGCTGGATGGGCAGGGACAGGGTGAGGGGTGAGCAGGCCTCCATAGGGTCTGCTGTGGGGCTGCTGGGGATGTGACACGGAGCCGGGAGGGAGGAGAAACAAACCAAAAACAAAACCAAAAAAACGTAGGACATGGCAACTTGCATTACCAGTGTGAACAACCAGCATTTTTATTGCATTTGAGAATGCTATAATGTCAGTAATTAGTACTGACTACACAACATTTTTTATTGTCTGTATCAACAGACATGGAATGATGGAATTACAGTTGATGTAAGGAATGAGTTTCTTTTATGCCTTATCAAAAGAAAAAAAAAAAAATCTTGTTACTGGCAGCACATACACACGAAGCACCATGCTAACAGTCTGGACTGTACCATTTTCATCAAGGCTTATGGGTAGAAGATAGTTTGTTACCTGTTCTGGGTCCGTTAAAATGCAGTCATGACTGCAAGTTCACCTCGCAAGACTAGAATACTAAATTGCTTCTGAAACATCTAAAAACTCAATCTGAGTTCATTAACAAAAGGTACCAAAGGATTTCAAAAGAGTTTAAACGCTTTTTTTTTTCTTTTTTTTTTTTTTTTTTCCATGCTATAATGAGCGTGAGAATATTGGCAATCTGAAAACTACAATAGTTCAAAATTATTTTTAAAAACTTTATATATATATATATTTATGTATGTATATATATAAAATATCTAATGATCTGCAATATTTGTAGGATGAGAACCCCCGCCCCGGTCTCTCCCTGAAGTCGGGGCTCCAGAATTGGGGCATTCCAGGAACTCTTGCCGGACTCTTGCGAGTGAGAATCAAAAAAAGGTCCTCTTTTGTGGTCACTTACTCTACATAAGCCTTGATTTTTTCATTTCACTTCTAGTCGAATGCAGAAACCTAACAGGTTTTACATTTACAAACTTGGTTTTGTGGACAAGGAAGGCTTTGACTCTCATTCCTGACAGCGATTTACCTGATACATGGTACTACTTTCATAATGTACGCTTTTCTTTGAGAAAAAAAACATGTAACAAATTGTCTTTACATCTTGGCACCTTGTAAAGTTTTTTGTTTGTTTTTATACAAAAAGTTCAATAGTTTGACACTCCCCCGTTATTCATCACTACTTCACTGATAAACTTTGAAAGTGTGACCCTGGAACTCATCATGCAAAATATTTACTGCAGCAGGAGAAAAACTTTTTTTTTCTTTTTTTTTTTTCTTTTTTTTTTTTTTTAAACGATTTTTTTTTTTTTTTTTTTTTAACCTTTCAAATATATGAACTTTGTTGGAGACAGCCAGAAAAGGCAGTGGTAAGATAACAGAAGGGGTGGGAAAGTATCAAAACAAACAAACCCAAAACGAAATAAACCAAAAAACAGCTTCAACACAAAAACTGTACAAAAATGCTTCGATCCATGATAACAAGAGAGAGGAAAAAAAAAAAAAATCTGTCAACTATGTTACAATTTAAAAGCTGGAAAAAAAAAAAAAAAAAAGTCAGGGATTTTCTCCCACATGTCAGCAAATGTCATCCAATATTCTTAAAGCAAGGATAACTAAATAAAATACATGTGCAGCGTATTCTGCAATTCCATTACATACAGTAGTTTTTTTTTTTTTCAAAGCTATTTTTTTTAGTATAGTTAATATAAAGCAGTTGCACAAAAAGCAAAAGGTGTTTTGACAAACAGGTCTGCATTTATTCCTTTTGAGGAACAGTATCTAAAAAAAAGGACCTCGCCACCTTTTCCACCCTCCCCACCCCCCAAGACAAAGGCTCACACAGACACAGTGGGATATATATGTACAACATAGGAAACCCCTCCCTAAAGAAGCAACCGTATATCCAAAGGGATACAGAATCGGAACTGTAAAAATCATAGTGAAGTTTGCTCGATGTAAAGCCTGAGATTTTCAGTTGGTTCTTCTGCAAGGCTGCGACACCTGCCAGATAGGTTAAAATCTAATTTTTTATTCCTTTTTTTTTTCTTTTTTTTTTTTCTTTTTTTTTTTTAATATTTTTGCTACAGTCTTTAGACTAAGCATGCAAGACATACAACTAAGTGCAACTGAGTGAAATGTATTTTTTATTTACTCATTCCCTAACAGTTCGGACTGAGGTATGCGTACTAACAGTTTCTCATGCTGTTATCTTTACTCATGTCTAGCTACACATGCTGAGAATGAACTAATCTACCGGATTTTTGTCCCCTTCTGAATACCCAACTAACCAGCAAACCACTCAGTTTAGAAGGACAGGGCTCAATTCTCGCCATCCCTGTCTGGCTACCGCCGGCACGGCACGAAGCTGCCTGGAGATAATTTAAAGAAAAATAAATGTTTCAAATGACCACAGACTGCCCTTTTTTTTTTTTTCTTTTCTTTTCTTTTGTTTTTTTTTTTTCCCCCATTTTTTTTTTTTTTTTTTTTTTTTTTTTTTTTTTTTTTCTTTTTTTTTTTTCCTAACAGAAAGCAGAGCTGAGTTTTATAAAAGTAACTGCCAATAAAATTTCTTGTACCAAAGCTTATGAGTGGACAGGAGTGTTCTTTCTTTATGAAAAATGCTGACCGAAAACTAAACAAAACTGAGCAAATTTGCCAAGATCAACCAAAATGAAAGCAGTCATCCTAGCACGATCCCGAAACAGAAGTGGCACACAATCTGTAGAACCAAAGACCAAATTAGTTATTATTATTATTTTTTCTTTTCAAAACTAGAAATACTATTATGTGGTCCAGTTAAATTGTGGGAGCTTTTCTGTTCTCTTCTGCATTTTATTAAACTGTCTCCTTTATCTCATACTCTAATTCTCTGCAAAATAACTGCGTCTTCGCTTTCTCAGCTCCCATCCCTAGCGTCCCCAGTAACACTGTTTCCTGGTTTTAGCCTCAAAAGCTCTCCTCCCTTCCTCTTTACAGAATTTCATTTTGGTCACTGTAAAGAACTACAAATAAAAAGTAACAACTTTGGTTCAGACATCTACTTGGCCTTCTAAATGTTCTAGAATAAAGGAGCAGTTTCCCTCTCAGGTTAGCAATAGCCCACAGCTTGTCATTTCCCTCTAAATTCTTCAACCTCCTTTGATCAACAATAAGAGGATATTTGGCTTCACAAGATAAAGCATATAACAGAGAACATAATTTACCTTTGTGTAATATCTTTGGTAATTTTAGGAAAAAAAAAAAAAAAAAGGTACAAAGAAGAATATAAATTAAGCTCTGAAAGGCTTTTTGAAATAATAAAAAAGCTACAGTCCTACATAAATAAATGAGTGACGGAAAAGTGGTTGCAGAACGAAAACGTTTAGGTGTTTGGTGACCAAGGTTTACTGACCTATAGCAACAAATTCTGCATATCATGTTTGCCTTGAAGAGCATCGCCAGTCATGCCTAACAAGCCCCGGTGCGAATTCTCTCCTGTATTTCCCGTTTCCTACGGTGAGGTTTCCATACTGGCTGGTGTAATATTGCATAACAATCGTAACCGCAGTACTGGATTTGCACAGTTGAAATTAACACTTCAGCATTAGTGGGGCTCTGTCCTTATTAACTCCCGTAACAAGTTCAATCTGAAATCTAATTTGTATTCAAACAGATTAATGCCACCAAGCAATCCTGAACTGATGTTTAACCGTGAAACATCGCCACGTACAATAACAATTTAATGAAGTCATCTTTCCAACCACTATTTGCCAATGCAAATGCAAAAAGAAAAAAAAAAAAGTCATAATAAATGTATAGGTGCCCATCTCAGTAATCTTAGATATTCCAGAAAGATTTGTTGACCCATTAAAACTCGTGTTAAACAACCGAGAGCCTGCCACTGTACTATCCATCCTCTAATAAAAGTGAATTCTGTTGGTGCTGCATACATTTCTTTGTGCTGTTCCATTTTGTGGCATTTGCTAATATTCACCATTGCTGCCAAAAAAGAAATCTCAAAATAAAAACCAACCCAGAACGACAACAACAAAAAAATACTGCTTTGCGGAATGAATCTGTGTTGCTTCCTACAGTGTTTCTATGTTCATCTGCCATTCATTCTCATTCTTGCAGTACTTCGTTTCTCTCTCTCCGTTGGACAACCCTTCCACATGTATAGTGCAGCATTTGGGACCTCTTCAAAAAACAACAAAAATAGAGACACCGAAATGGAATGTTTTCCACAGCTAAAGAAAACATGGTGGCATCTGAAGGAAACTGGAATGAATGACAGAAAAAACTACAAACAATTCAATGACATTCAGCTTCGTATAATAAAAACACCTATTAACATTCATCACAAAGTACAGAAAACGTTGAAGCCTCCGAGAGGCCCTGGGCCCAGATGAGGCCTGAGGTCAGAACTTAAAATGGTAGAGGAGAAGTGGGGCGGGGGAATAAAAGCAATACATTAAAAAGTTTGGGATAATTTTTTCTTTTTAACCCCTCCCCGATAGACACGCTCACACGCACACACACATATCCACACACGTGCACACACAGGCCTTCCCCATCCCAAATGGAAGCAAAACAAAAAACAAAACAAAACAAAACAAAACAAAAAAAAAACCAAACCGAAACAAAAAACCCGAAAAACAACAAAATGGAGTAAAGGCAGTGATAATCAACATGCAGTACTGTGCAAATATGTTGTCCATTGGAATCCTTAAAATCTGGGCAAAGACTTGATCTGCAGTTCTGGTGTACATGCTCAGTTTGATGTCCTCAAGTGTCCAAAATTGGCAGGACCTGCAGTCCACAGTTGGCTGCTAAATGTAAGTGAATCAGTTTAGCAAATTTACAACACTGACGTTGACTGTAAGAGAGGAAAATCCCAAGTACCAAACAAGTCCATCCAATGCACAGAGTACAAATTCCTTTTTTCAACAAAAAGTAGAAAAATCAAAAATACTCCCAAATGGGATACTTGATGGCACTAAGAGTTAACATATTTCATAGTTGTCAAAGCGGACTGAGAATCCTCCAGACTGTACAACAATGGAGAGATTTCACAGCTAGGTTTGACGTGTTCTTCCCATCTTCATTCTCAGGATGATGACGTCAGACATACTCATTCTATGTCCTCATTTACAGGTTCGTCTTCATAATCTCTGTCGTGATCAAAATCTGGACTGTGGTTGGCTGTTGTCACTAAGGAGAGCGGGCCTTCATTTTCATCTGGATCTAGCGGTTCTTCTTTGACATGCACGGGGTGCCTGGAAAAACAAAAACACGGTCACTCAGCGAGCTGCTCGCTCCAACACGGCTCTGACAGCTCGGGGGGCTGGGCAGCAACGCGGGGCGGCTTGGGCCCTTGGAGCTGCAGGGCGCTGAGGAGCAGAGCCTGAACGTGCAGCCGGGCTGTGAAGGCTGCGCTCCGCCGCTCAGCCTCCCGGGGGAAACGGGAGGAGCACCTCGATGGGCCTTCAGGCTCGGCATCGAGAGAAAGTGCTCTCAGCTGACACGTTAAGTTGATGAATACAATCTTTGGATAAATAAGTGGAATAAGCACCCGAAAAGCAAAGGAGCGGGCTGCCGGCCCGCCAAGCCGGCGGAGGTTGGGCTAATCACTGCACTGTGTGTGCGGCGTCGCTCGTTAACATGCAGAACCTGTGAGACAACTCTCCAGAGGACGACCCCAAGTGAGGTTCTATCATTAATCAACTTCAAGCAAACACAGCAAAGAGACACCATGATACATGCTTTAAACTCCAAATTAATGCATATTTTTACAAACTGTCAATAAGGGAAGAAAAGCCCTGCCAGGAAACACAAACAGAGAGGAAAAGGCTCGCTCAACACAACAATATGATAAGAAAGCACAGTCCTAACGAGAATAATAACACTGTCAGCTGTAAACAAGGCAGAACATGATCCCCAGCTCACGGTGGGCACAAGGATGTACTGAAGAGATGAGATCTGCCAAATTTCTCATTATGGCACAGCACATGAATAACCCGCAGGGGAACGGGGCTTGGTCATTCAAAACGGGTATGATAACAATTGAAAAATGTTGTTCGTAAATCATATTTACAACAAATCCTATACAAATACAAATTACCTTTTCTTTTTGTGTTCGGCAGCTTTTGAAATGTAAAATAGCCATGTGAGTCAATAGTGTCTTGTTGGTGGGACTTTATAGGAAAGTAGGATTTTATTGACATTACCAAGTATTAATAATGCGACACAGCAATGGAGACCCTGTTTGCTTCCTAAATAATTGATGTTGTAGGCAATCCCTTAAAATAAAGTGTTAATGAGTTCAAGTCCCACTCTGTCTCTCATTGAGTTGATATCCACCTCCTAGAGTCCTGTTCTTTTTTTTCCAAGGCAGGCTAATTTAACCCTTTCAGGTCGACTACTTGAAAATATCTGAGTGCAAACACCCCCTGTAAGAACTTTTCCTTCCTTGCACGCTCTGCCTTAAAATGATTTAAAATAGCTGTATTTTACTGCACGCTTTGTGTAGATAGAATGGCAGTACTTTCTGTACTCGGCTGCACTGACAGGCAGGAAGAATAAATCGTGGAACAGGGAAATGTACTCTGCACCTAGCACACAAGCCAAAGGTAACTCTGCCTGTTTCAGGAGACCAGAGAGAACCAGCTGTTTGTCTGTACTGTGCTCAAAGCACCCTATTTATTTAATTCAGTTGGGGACGGATCTAACTTGCTGACTACACGTATCTCTAATGTGAGATGTGAATGTCTTTCAAGTCCCTGCATATTTCAACTTCCTGAGTGCTGAAAGGGCTAGGTCAATACTTAGGTATTAACTGCACCTTCCTGCCCACCCAACCAAAAGAAGGGTTGCTACTGCATCTGTGCACACATACCTTCTTCCTTCCAGTTTACAAATACGCGTTCTATCACCAGGTCTTCTGCCATTTTCAGAAAAAGAAGGGGAAAAAAAGAGGAGGAAGAGACAATTCCAGTCCTGGGGGCTAAGAGCAGGAAGAGCTACCAGTGCTGCACACACAGCATCTTGCTCGCAGTTGCCAAGGTGGACAAGTGCTGAGTGTCCCAGCGGCTCATGGCTGCACAAACGTGAAACCATGCTGATTAGCTGCAACTAGAAAAACTTCCATTATGAATGGCCTGTGGGGCCCTCGCTTGGGAGAAAAAGGGGAATGAAAAACAGGAGAAATAGGGAAAGAATGGCGATGCGCACAGACGAATGAAGTGAGCGCTACTCGGCCTTTATGGCAGGGACCTCTTCTACTGCTGTTTTAATTTAGGTCATGTTTGCTGCCCTTCTGGTATTGATGTTACTGCCATGCTTGTTTTTGCTTTTTAATTATTATTTTTGGAAATGCAGACCAAACATTTTCCAAGGTAAGAGCAGAACGTGTTTCTCACAATGGACACAGGGGCCATATCTTGGTCTCCCATCACAACCTCCCACCTGCTGGGTAGGAACAAATGGGCACCACCAGATACGGCCGGTGACCGCTGTGCTCACAAGAACCCGAAATTCTGTGAAAGCTCCTTGAAAGGCCTCTGAACCTTTCCACAGCAAACTCTGACCACCGTCTGGTTTTGTTATGAAAGCAGGTGAAACCAGGTGGTTCTAACTGAGTTTTTCTTTGAGGTTTGGTTCGGCTCCCAGAAGTCAAAAGCAAAACTTAAGGACTGAAAAGCAAAGTGAGCAAAGAACTTATGCTGCCCAACCGTGAGCGAGACAAGGCAGAGGGGCCCACAAAGCCATGGGGCACAGCCACAATGTCCTCCTACAGGGCTCACGTGTTGGACAGACATCAGACAGTGAGCCTGGAAGGATTCCATCCCCCAAATTAAGAGGGTGATCTGGGTAATGCAACCCCCCTGGGAGGGATTTGCATGGAATACAAAAATAATTCATCTCCTTGCGTCCTCTGTCAGTTGTAACCACAAAGTGGCATGTGAGGAAGAGACCTGATCGAATCCAGGATTTTGCTCAAACGTTTCAGAGCAACTTGACAACATTCAGTTAAAGTAAGCTCAAAGGCAAAGGGAGATTTTCACATCTTTCAAGTATGCCTGAATCTCTATTTACCACCTCCTTACTAGGGGGGGAAGAGAAACTCTTACCTCTAAACTACAAAAAAGGTAAATGCTGGGCTAGGCAAAAAACAACCAAAAAACCCCCCCAAAAAACAAAAAAACAAGAAAGGAGGGAAAAGAAAGAAGAATAAAAAAAGAAAGGGTTTCCTATTTCTTTTTTGTATCAGCAGCATTTCAGCCCATTCCTTTTAAGTAGATGCCTAAGACTCCAGAAGGGGTTAACAATAAATAACCTTGCTGAACACTGATTCCCCTTCTTTTCACATCTGAGTAATTCTTTTGTTTGTCCACTCTGGGAACAGAGGAGTTTTTAATAAAGCTGACTGTTGTTTAAAGCCACTGAGTTCTGGTGGTGCACACAGCATGGAGTAGTTTGCTTTGTGGCTACCTTTGGAGCATATCAGGATGAAAGTGTTATGTCCCCAAGCTGTAATTATGCGACTACTTTCTAGTGTTTCAAAAGGAGGGAGAAGGGAAAAAAAAAACACAACCTAGCTGTGGTTCAATGTGTCATAAAAAGGAAACGAATGAGTGGTAATAAGACTTCAGCTAAAGTGTTAGACTTCTTAGCTGTCATGTTAACAAGGTCCTCTAAACCTTACAATAAAGTTTAAAGCTTGATTTATTTTAATATACTGAAATTGTTTAAAAAATCATTTGCATTGGGACAAGGCAATCTGCACCGAGAAAAAGACTGGAAACGTCGCTACCAAAGCAGGCTCACTGACAGCCAGGGGTTGCACAGCTTCTGGAAATCCCCTGTTGACTCTGGATTTTATTTACTAAACAGGGCAAACTTGAGGCATTTGAATGGTGTTCTGGCTTTAGATCCCTTCCTACTACTTAGAAACACCATTTTAATGGGCAAGCTCACAGACTGGGATTGGAACATCACCTCGCCACATTTTACTTAAGCAAAAAGAAATGTTCAGCAGAGAACACATATATTATCAATTCTGAGAAAATGAAAACACTCAGGAAACAATCATTTCCATATTACAACAGAAAATTGGATTTTCTGGTGAATAATGAAAATGAGGCATCCCTCCCCCCCTCCTCCTCTCTCTCCAGTATTTGTTCGGTGCCCCTCACCTTGGTATCAATGTGCTAAGAGATGATTATTAAGTGCAACAAAGGCCACGGCTATGCACAGTTCTGGAAAATGTCCTAGCCTGCTTCAACTCGGTTACTTCCCCCCCTCACAGTCTCTTCAAAGACAACGAAACCTTAGGTGGAACGAGAAGTGCACGAACTTCGCTAGCCTTGAACTCACAAAAAATAATTACTTGGATTAACGCAACATCAGAAACATTTGTCCCTGTCTGTTAGGCCAGGAGAAACCCTTGGGAGAAGCCTCATTTCTGGAGAAAACCCACGTCCCTGTGCTCCTCCTCCACTCCGGCCCTGCGTGGTCACGGGCAGAGGATAACAAACTGTGACTCAAAGTGCCTCAAGATGAATCTGCTTCTGATCGACGGGAAGCGTGTCACGTAATGCGACTTTGGGAGAGATAATTAATACTGCACAAACAACCACTGGAAAAGCTAAACAGATGATTTGAATGTTTTGAAGTAAATGGTAAAAGACAATGTTTAAAATTAATTATTAATTAAAAATGAATGTTGCCATCTTTAAAGATGTTTTTTTTCAAAGCACATTGTGCGCTGATTTAAAATGCTGCGATATCAAAGCACCCAGAGCTTCAGATTCCTCCGTGCCCCCCTCCCCTCTGACAACACATTATGCAGGTGGGAAACTTTTTTGCCATTAAATGCTAATTAGTTTCACAACTAATTACTACAGTGGTATTAGGTTAATGTTTTCTACTTTTTGATTTAGACTTACTTTTGTAAATCCCTTATTCAAATTACTTTGAAGTGAAAGACGACAAATTAGTTCTCTTTTTAATGTGTAATGTGAGCTGTGGCGAAGCAGCCAGTAATTCTGCGGCCCATTCTAATGAACCAGCAGCGGGATGGCAGTGGGCTCCTGAGCACAGCTACTCGCACAGGTAGTTGAGGTACTTTTTCACATTTGAGAACTGCAAGACGTATAAACTCTGGCTCCCTTGCCAGCTGCCAATTATCCGGTATGCAATCTGAGGGGAGGGGGGAATTTACAGCTTTGCAAACTCACTCCATCACCCCATAAATACTGAGCACACCCATAGGGGCATCACACCCTTCCTGCCTTACCCTTTCCTGAGCGAGCTGCTGCCCTGGTGCCATTCACGTTGAGCAGGGACAGCAATCCCCCATTACTTCATGCGGTTATATATGCACTCATTATACTGCCGTCTGTTGCTATAATGCTCCTATTAATTTTCCTTTTGATATTTTAAGAGCAATCTATAAATCATGCAGACCTTCACGTGTGCCATCATTAATGCTGAGCGAGACTGTTGTGCATCAAGTGTTTGTCAAACCTGCCCAACAGGCCCATTTCCCAGCCCGGCCCCACAGGCACGCTCGCCGTGTGCTCCGAAGGGGAGGGAAGCACCAGTCCTTCCTCTGAGAAACGCAGTTGCCTAAGAGGTATAGCAACCCCACGGCCCAAGGTTTAAAGAAGGGAATTACAAATGAGTTAACAATTTTACAGTCCCATGTGCTTGTCAGACTGGATTGTGCTGATTCCTTTATGTGAAAGTTGGTAAATGGCCCTTTTATGTTCTCCTTAGCCAAAGCACCTCCCCAGATGGACTTGTGCTGCTCACACCAAGAACCTCCACAGTCACACTCCAGCAGATAAGACGCCTCCACCGGCGCGTGCAGCCCTGCCATACTCACATTGCTTGCATAGGGGAACGTCCTGGACTACTGTCACTCCCATTACTGTTCGTATGCTCCATTGCACCATTAAGCTCTTCCCTCATCACGTTGGCTAGGTTGCCCAGAGTGGGATTTCCCATGGAAGCAGTAGTGTATAGAGGTATACTGTTCTCAGCCATTGAAGCCTGCCAAGGACACAAACAAACATATGAAGAGCCATGACTAACGTTCTTATGCACTGCACAACACGCTCACTTATTCCAAAACATTCTCCACATTTACATTATTCGCAATTACCAGTTTTTTAAATATTGTGCTTTCTGATAGGTATTACACTGATTCCACCAAGGGAAATTTAACATAATTTACATCTGGGTTTATGCATTCATAGCTGCACTGGCTTGTGAGTGGAAATGGAGCTTTCCATTCCCTGTTTGGAATTACACCTCCTGGAAAAATAAAATGTGCTTTTCCTATTTTCATTTCACAAAATTATGATTGGGGCTTTGGGTTGGCTCTTTTTTTTTTTTTTCTTTGGTGGCTTAAGTCTGGCTTTTGGCTTTGTTTTTAATGAAGGTTAATGAGGAAAAAAATTGGAACTCGCTCGGCTGGTAACTCCTTCCTACCAGCACAGGCAGGCACACAGCAGGATGACAACGCTACCGAGCCTGATTTTCTTGTGCAGCCTGCACTGATGTACCCAAGAGCCGAACCAGTCCATGTGAAATTGTCAGTCCTGCCCTGTCACTGGAAAAGTGGGAATCTGATGAATTCTGACAAATCTTCCCCTACTCTTTCTAAGCATCAACAACCCAGCTTTCCACCCCGCTGCTGCAGATGTGACCATTTCACCGAGGTTTTTCACCCTTCTAAAGAAACACCAGACAGAGGCACACCGCAGTTCACGTTCTAAATGGAAATCTTTGTACAAAGAGAATGAACTGTTAAATATTTTCCTTCTGATTCCCACCGCTCTGCCTGCTAATATTTACTGTATGTCAGGATTAGCTCATGCTGGCAGCACAGACCCATGCCCAGCCAGGCACTGCGGGAGCCCCAAGGAGCCCAGCACTATGCGGGGCCGTGTGTGTGGGGAGGGCAGCAGGCCTTAGGGGTTGTGGTGCTGAGGGAACTCAAAGGACATTTCACCACTTCACCGAGCCACGTCCAGATAACATCATCTGCTGCCTTCTGACAGCGTCAGCACCAGGACCACAGATGCTGGCTCGGCTGTGCTCAACCCATGCTGGGGGGAGGTCAGCTGGCTCCAGAGTCAAAAAATCCATCTGACTGCGGGTCTGCGTGATGCAAACCTGCCCACGGGAGGGGATTCACACACTCTCCCCACTGAACATTGACCTCCTCTCCTAATTCATGGGACCAAGCTCCATGCTCACCACCATTCAGGCCAGTAGAGCTGTGCCCATACACGGAGGCTGAGGGATGGCCAGCTCTGCCTGCAGCATCTTTGGGGGCATGGCCCCTTTTATTCCTCCTTATGTTGACCTCTCCATGTGCAGCCCTATGTGTCACACATGATTACAAAAGCTATTCTAACAGGGAGGATTATTTTTATCTTCTTGATTCAACAACCGGCAAACTCCTTGTGATGAGGGGATGCAAAGAATGGTTCACATTTCCTGCACTTGGCAAAATAATGACTTAAGTTCTTCACCAACAGTGAAGATAAGTTGTAATTGCAGTAAAGCAGTTTCATGGGGGAGAGGTGGGACACGAGGAGTACATGCTATGATCACAGTGCTGAGGGGGTGGTTTGGGGAGCACAAAAGCTCTCGACAACCCGCTGGGAAAAGGCAGTGCTGGTGAGAGCTGTGTGCCCCTGACTTGCACAGCCGTGAGGGAAAGCAGATGGAGGAGATGTCAGAGGGGTGGTTCTGCCACCCCACAGGGAAAGAAAGAAACATATGGGAAGGCGACTGCAGCAGGACGTCAGTGTGCACTGAGGTCCCACGACGCAGCTCTGCTCAAGATGCCCTGTACCACAAGCATCCCAGGGGATCCAGTTTCCCGGTATACCCAGTAGAGAGGAACCCACTGATCTGTTTAAAACCCAAAGGAGGATCTGTCTGAGTGCAATGAATAGCATGATTTCTCACCCCTGCTTTTTTTTTTTTTTTATAGGGGACATGCAAGCAGGAAGAAACCTGGCCCAGGCTCTTCTCTCTGTGAGTCGAGTTCCTACCATGCTATGTGAGGCCACGGGCACGTGCCTCTGCCAGGGAAGGTGGGGAAGGGAGGCAGTTTGGAGGTTTATCACAGAAGAATGGATGGAGATGACGACAACGACACGTGTTTGAGAAATAAAACATGAACAGTTCCGTATGATAAGCATATTAATTGAAATTAGTCACATAGTTAACAACGTGAAGAAATGCAGGATCATTTCATTTTTTGCCTTTCAGCCTCATGAATGTAAAATGTGCTTGTAATCTTAATACTATTCAAGAGACAAAGCGGTCTTTAAAAATCACACTTCACAAGACTCAAGGGAAAATAAGTTACTAATGAATGGTATTTACAGTTGCTTCATTTAAACATGCCTTCATTTGCTTTTCAGAAGTTACTGCATAAACTCCGATCGCGAGAAGAAACGCAGAACATCACTTTTCTCCTAATAATCTGCTTCCTGGTTTGGAAAAGAGAAGCCTGCTAAAGCTTCTACAGAAGGCGGTGGCCCAAGCAAACATCCATGGCCACCAGTGAGCTGCTGGAAAAGTGACCCTCAACACACACACAGAGGGGACACAACCATAGGTGGTGCTGCATCCTGGCTGCATTTCCATGGTATGGATGGGGGTTGGACTGCAGCACAAACACAACAGCCTGCAAATCCAGGGCACAGTAATGTGTCTGTGCCTCTGGTTCAGTCGCTGAGTCCTGACGTTACCTGAGGTTGTTGAGATGGACTCGAGAATTTGTAGAGACAAAAAAAAAACCAAACAAAAAAGCAAACCTCATCAACAGTACATGAAAAAGGGTCTGGAGAAGCACACGCCTTCGGGGTGCCGGTTATTAACAGTGCACCAAACACTAAGTGCATTTCTACACTGTGAAAAACAACATTTTTGTCTTACAGTCGTTGAAACCAATACAAATTCCCATTTTTTTTTTCTATAGGAATTGCAACATTTTTTATTTTTTTTTAACAACAACAGGAAGATATGCAAAAATAGCCCTTAAAAGAAAAGGGGGAAAAATGATCTGCTTTCTCTTTAAAACCATGAACAATAGAAGGTCACGTGGCACAGTATCCTATCATTCAGCACATTAATAGCTGTGCTAGAGTAATTACACTTGTGGTATTTTTGCCTCAAGTGAAATTCTGAAATAAGAGGATGGAAATTATGATACTGCTGATAAATATTAATAAGTGAACTTTTAATTTTTTTGCCACAATATTCAAAATGCTAAGCATCTAGCTAATGCTGAAGCAGCCTGATATGTGTTTGCCTCCAGGGACTATGATGCTTTATGCACTTAAGAAAAAAGTTTAACGGAATTAAAATTTAATATCTAATTAGAGCAAGGCTAATATATTTTGAAATGAGTGGGGAAGACACACGCCTCTGTTGCATATTTGCTACAGTCATTAATCTTACCTGTAAAGCAGCATTGAGAGGTGTGCAGTAGGTGTGGCTGGTCTGTATGTTTTTAATAAGAGAAGGGTTACTGCATAAGAAAAACATAAAAAGGAGAGTTAAATGCAACCACCCTCTATGCGAACATTTCAAGCATGTAACGCTTCCTCCCACACCAGAAAACTAGTGCTCAGACTGTTTTTCCACACAAGTTCTCTTTCATTTCCCTTTTTCTTTAAAGAAAATATCAGAGTTTTTGCCTACAGTTAACATATTTGCCTTTACTAAATAAGGAATATCATCATACTGTGACGTTACCTCACCATGTGCTCTGCTACCCTGTGTCAGTAGCACATCTCGGGATCTCTGCTCATTTTAGTGCGTTCAGGAGAAATTTTGCAATATTCAGCGTTTCTGGGAGCCAGTTACCACGTAAAGGCCCATGATAAGGAGGCTACGACCAAAAGCAGCATGGAATACTTAAATACTGTGCATGGCACATGGTTCTCAAAGTCACTGGCAGCAGAATTCCTTGCAACTCAATGGGGGACCTTGACAAGAGTGGATTTTGAGCCACATTATTTCCTGATGGGGAAAGGGCTGGCACTGCCCGCACTCCTGCCCCAAACAGTCTGGGACATGGGGAAAGAGGAAAGGTGGCACAGAGGCAAACCAGCTGGTCCTGCTGCTCTGCAGCCAAGTGGTGGGAAGCACACTGCTCTAAGGGCCATTCTAATAACAGTTCTGATGTGCTATCTCAGACTCTTGCTTTAGTCATCTTAAGTTTAAATAAGGAGGTGGATTTGAGGAAAATGTATGGCAAGCTTATCCACTCTTCAGTGGGCATTAAAAAATAGGGAAGTAGGGAAAAACCTACTAAGTGCCAGTGCAAAACATCTCCAGTAAGTTTTACACTCATTGGGCTTTTTTCTTTTTTTCATATGAGAGTAAGGGATGGTGAGAGAAGTCATAACAGAGCCTCTCCCACAGGGACCGGCAAGGATCAGCTGTCCTGGAGAGATGGCCTTCAAGGAAAGGTCAGACAAAATTGCTTCAGGAACCCCAGGAATATTTGTGTGTGGTTGTTGCAGGCACAGGATGCACTGCTGTTTGTAATCGTTACAGATGGTCTCACTGCACTCCTTTTTTTTAAATGTTAATCCATTAAAGTATTGCAAACCCAGGCATACAATTGAAAGCAAAGGGAAATATCAGAATTCAAACTTATCTGAAGCCCCTCCTGGCATCTATCTGTCTTCCTGACAGATCTACAGCAGCATATCTGCATTAGTGTGCATCATTATTTTAGGTTACGTAGCGCTATAAACCAGTGCTATAACAAACATGTCAAAGTAGAGTTATTATTATAGGCATTTGGATTATCAGAGTAGGACACACAAAATACACACATAACAACTAAAACTTTTGCTCCTTTAGCAGCAAAGGTGATGTCACTATTTCGTGAAATGCAAGTCTACATGAGATGGGTAAATCATGCAAAGCAAAGCAACAGCAGAAAAAAAAATTAAAGCAAGTAAAAGCTCTTACTGTGCAACAAGCTCGCCAAAGTTTTCATCAGGGCAGTATTTTCGAGGACGGCCTCGTTGAATATGACGGCCACGTTTAAACTCTTCATCATCAACAGTCCAAAAGGACCCAAACTCATCCTCTACTCTGATAAAGCACTTATGCAGTGAGAGGTTGGTGCGAATGGCACCCTGGGACAAGAGCAGCAGCAAAGGAGATGAAGTGGAAACAAAGGGACACGGGATCGGGGACAGAACAGACATCAAATACAGGGAAAAGGAAAAAGAAAATAAAATGCAATAAGCATAAGCAAATGGTTTGTGAGGGTTAATATGCATTGCCACCTAAAAGCTACTAGCATGTGATGCAACAAACACCAAGCAAGCAGGGTCAGGGTACTGGTGGGCATACAAACAGTAGTGATGAGATGTTTGTCTTGGTTTCCCTTAACTGAGACAATGCGAAACCACCTGTGGTTGGTCTAACACCAGCTAGCAGCCAAAAGCCTCTACGTTAAACTGTAAGCATGATCCAAGCTAGGCTAAGAAGTTCAAACATGGTGGACATACCCACTGATCTTTTGTGGCCTTCGTTTTTGGAACTCTTGTTCATCCACTGTCCATACTGCCCCTTTAACGTTTTCTACTCGCACAAAACACTTGTGAAGACTAAGATTATGACGCACTGCATTCTGCAGCAAGAGAATACATTCAAAAACTTTCTATGAGAAAATGCTCATCATTGTCCAAGAACAGCAGCACAGTCAGCTTGACAGCCCTCATTTTGCAATGTCAACCCCTCTCCCCGCACCCCAGCTCTTTACATCTTATTTTGCAAAGTTAATATAAATATAAAAGCTTCAACCCAAGATTAGAAAAATCAGCTCATTCTTATCAATTACCCACAGTACAAATGAGAACAGCCATCATTTTATAAACACGCACGTTGTATAATATGGCACATTTCACACACAACGCAAGAGGAACATTGCATCGACATTTTCAAAACAAATACATAGGCTTCTCCTCTCCTGGAAAAGAAAGCACTGTGAAAGAACAGAAAGGATTTCATGTGAGTGTGGACGGCTCAATGGAGCGGGGAGGCACTGGGGCTGCTGCTCCTGTGGTTTCCCACAGCTGGGTTAATGGCAATCAGGTGCTGAGCTCCTGCCCCATCGGCGGCACAGAGCAGGGCTCGGCAGCACCCCACTGGCCGCCACGGCCCCAGCCCCTGCCTCTGCTGTGTGCTCTTATATGGAAGTTGGCTCCCGTTCCTGGCAGACTGCTGCACGGACTGATCTGAGCTTCTGCCAAGTGCAAACACGAGGAGGGCTCTCTGAAACAAAGTGATAATATCCCTGCAGCTCATCACCCGGAGGGACCCTGGCGCTCCTAGGCTCTGTGCCTGGGTGTGAGCTGTGGTTCGGAGGATGAGCCCGGCATAACTTGCAGTGCAGTCAGACCTTCCCCTCAAGTGGCCACGATGAGACACCTCGCTGCCTCACGGCAAGCGGGGGCTCTGCTCTCTCTGCTTCCCATACTGCTCACACGGAGTGCCATGCTACATTCCACAGCGTGGGTTTCCCCAGTGCAAAGCAGCTCCAGTTGGTACACAGAACTCATCTCCAGTACCACCAAGAGGAGCTTGGAAAGCAGGGAAAGCAGAAGAAGCCATTTGCTGAGAATATGCAGGCGAACAAACTCCATCCATCATCACTGGCACCACTGATTTAGTCAATCTGGTTGACTCGTTAGCAGGCACAATGCCAGCCAAACACATGGCCTGGGTCTAGGCAACCAAGAGACCACACTTTTTTCCCTCCTGTCATCGTCATCTTTTTTTTTTTTTTTTTTTTTAATGAACATCGGGTCTGGATGGTGAAAGTGAGCTCTAATCATGAATGTCTAAATCACTGTGCAAACAAAGGGTATGGAGAGTGCATTTGTCATGTAAATTAAGCAGCAGTGGTGTGTGTGCTTGCAAGGGAAAGGCTAAGAAGAGTCTTTTGCTACTTTTCCATGTTCCTGCAATCACTAGCACTGTCCCTGATCCATGGGAGCTTTCAGCAGATACTTGGCAGCAAGCTCATCTCCTCTGGCTGCAGGTGCCCGATCCCACAGGCACCGGGATGGCCTGGCTCTGTGGCAAGCTCTGTGCACTTCAGCTCTTCCGTGGGTATCCATTTGTCATTCTTCCTGCTCTTTGTTCTCCTTTTTTTTAATGACTCTTCTCCCTCCTCTCCCGGTTTTCATTAGTTTGTCAAGTTCTGGCAACCCCCCTGATTGGGAGGTGGAGCAGAACACTGCGAACGCCCCACACCTTACGGGTGGAAAGCAGCGAGCTCAGCAGCCGCCGGTGGAGCAGAGCTCCGTGTGAGCGCAACCTGACACAGGGCTGCCGGCCCACATCTGGGTAACTCAGGCAGTTTCCTGTGAAAATGGGAACGCTGTCAAGTCTGGAGCAAAATGTAAGAATAATAATGCTATTTCCCACAGTGAAAGCCGATCTCCCAGTTAATACGGCAGTTGATCAAATGCATAAGCAGAGTTCCGTGAAGTGAGTCCTCGGAGTTTGTAAACAGTCTCCAAATACACAGCTGAGCAGAAATCTCTGTGTGCTTTAAACATATCTAATGCTGGAGAAATCTTTTACAGACTGCTATGTGACTTGCCATCGAGGGCTGGGGCTGCCGGATCAGGCTCTTGCTGAAGATACTGAGACAAACACATTGGGTATTTGAGATGTCCACAAAGCACTGCCCTCACTTTCAGTTTTCAGTATGATCACTTGTTTAAGGAATTCATCACAAAAAAAACCCATTGTTTTGTTCTCAGTGCCTCTGGATACTTGCTATCTAGCAGTTTTATTCATGTTTCAGAGCCACACCTGCAGCCTGTGCCTCATGGCTGCAATTCAGTGCCAGCAAATTACTCCAAAAAATAAAAGTAAACAGGCATCGCCTCTGACCTGTTAGAACCAGTTCACAGTGCTCCCATAGCAATCAGCTTAACACAAAAATTAGGAGCTATTATTCTAAGATTATATATTTACCTTGGTAAAAATATTTGTACGCAAGCCACTTTTGTAGAAAAATTACCCTGAACATACTTGAATGTAGGAAATGAAAGGGTTTGTAATTTTCGTAACTGCTCAAACTCCACTGCAGTGCATTTTGGGGAAGAGGTTCATTTTTTCAAGGTTGTTATTCCTGTGCTCATCTGTGGTTTTGAAACAGGTCTCCAGGAAGCCTGCCCACACCAAACCCTGACCTAAACTTTAGGAAAACTGACTCGAATGCCCGCTATACATTAGCTGAAGGTGAGCTCAAATCAGCACATATGTATTCAAATTATTCTGATTCTGCAATTAGACCCTTGCGCTCATTCTGCGCCCCGTGGGCTTCCCATCATGCTAAGCCAGAGCTGCATTTTCATCCCCGCTGTTCCTGAAGGCTGGCATGAATCTGAGTAGCTCAAAAATTGCATTCCTTGCATGGAAGCCAGAAGTTGAAGTGAACCTTTCCTTCCCAGGCTGTGAAGCAGGATGTGGGCTCCTGGATAGGGTCAGGGTGTCCATGATTGGTCTCTGCATAGACCTGCTGTGCTCCTCTGCAAGCCCAAGGGTCTCCAGCTCAGCCTCTCTCCTCCTCTGTACAAGCACACTGTTAGTGCATGTGGCTCCTGGCACTTGATTTTAAGTGATACGCAAGGCTAATTCCTAACATTAGCCTTGCAGGCTGCCAAGATTGCCTTCTTCCACTCCCTTCTCCACTTCCTTTCACCGCTGGAATTAGATAGGATTTTTGCTTTAGCACCCACACCTGCAGCTGCTGAAAAGGCCTACTGGAAGCGCTCCAGCAGCAAAAGACAGGCAGGTCTAAATGGATCTTAAATCAGGGAAAGTTAATTTCCTTTCTGGACAGTAAGGAGTCTGCAAAGTGAAACACTGCTCATGTTTTCTAACTGAAGTTGAGGAATCAAAGCAGCAATCACAGAGACTTTTCCTGAATCTAACTGTGGTACTAAAACTGAACTAACTTCCAAGGACGATTTTTAGCTCCATCCTCTGATGTAATTAATTCCAAATGCAGGCTGAGACAAGAAAAATAGAAAGAGCGAATGAAACAGCAAGTATGGAACACATTCATGCTACCTGGTCATTTGAAGTCTGAGAGCAACAGAGCTGTCTAGATTGAGAGCAGCTCAAACTACTGGGATGCAATTTTTACTGCAATACAAGATCCTTTGCTTTGATTCATTAATTAGTAATGATACCAGCTTAAGAAGCCAGTCTGGCTGTTGTTAACGCTACGTACGAGAGAAAGAGTGGCCCCAAAATACAAGTAACTCCCAAGATCTTTTATCCAACAACATCAGTTACGGTAGGAAACTGAAGTGCCAAATACATCAATGTTTAGTTCTGTTGAACGGATTTCTTATGGTAAGGCTTGCTTCTTACACAGTATGTTCAGTGAGCTGCTGCTGTGTGACTAAAATGTAGAAGTTTGTAAAATATCTGTGTATGCAGTTGAGAGTCAACTGATTGAGGAAAGGAATCCATTTATCTACTGATCCTAGGGGAAAAAAATCAGTTGTTGTGATCACAGCCTGCATTACTAAGAAGACAAACAGCATATCCTCCACCGACACAATAACATTACCTCTTTTTTTTTTTAATACATTCCAGCTGACGGGCTTGAGTTTCACTGCTAGCAGCAACCACACAGAGGAACTCGTGGCATAATCACAGAACATAAAAGCCAATAATGGGGGATTCAATTAGTGGTTTTCAAAGGCAGAGGAGTTTTCCTGCCAAATATCAAATTGTTCCTGCAGATAAGGCACCCAGCGCGTGTCACAACTGCCGATCTACATTTTCATGTCCACACGTCGTTACAATTTGTTATGTCATCAGCAACGTCTATTCTGTACATGTCAGATATCAAAGGCAAGAGGCACACAGGGCTAAGGCTTACCTTCCACGTCGCCGCGTTGCGCCTGAAGTAAGCAAACATTCGCGTGAACCAGTTGTAGATTTCATTTAGTGTTAGCTGTTTTTCTGGAGATTCGAGGATGGCCTTGTGAAGCAAATCAATGGCAACATCAGTTGTGAGCAAGTCAGTACAAAATACAGTCAGAGTTTTACTTGGACCAATACAAAAAGAATGAAAGAACGAAGGAATGAGAAAATAAGAGAAGGGATTTGGAGCAAAAATCCGAAGGAAGGTTTTCACAATATGAACTAAGATTAATGGCTGTATTTAACAGTTCAATGGCAAAATTCAAAATGGAATTATCTAATTGTTTTGAGTTTTTATTTCTGTTTCCTTACAGAAATATTAATTTATTAGTCATTCATAAAGCAGAATCAAAGAGAAATGCAAAACATTTCACTAGCTGATTAAAGCTCAGTAATTATTTAGAGCTCAGATTAATTCTAGGGATCAGAGATTACTGTAGCTTGTGATAATTGACTTGCCATCTTTAAACAGGCTCATTTTCACTGTTGTGTGAAATGAATTTCCTAATAATCACATCGTATTGTAATACTTAATCAAAAGCAATTATGTTATATATTGCAGTTCTAAAAACCCTTATAGTAAAGGTTTGAGCATTTGAGCATGCTTACATACCAAAGGTTTGAAAATCTATTTAATCCGGAGCGCGCACATATAGGGAGACTTTGTCTAATCCGAATGCCTGTGTTTGGCTCCACTCACCTGCCTAATTAAAGATGCATACGTGAACGGTGGTCTAACTTCTGCGTTCTTATAAAATTCTTGGTTCTGGGCAATATCTGCTAAATAAAGAGCAGTTGTTCTGTTATCATCACAGCCCGTCGCTGCGGGTGTAGGCAGCAGAAAGCTGCTGGGCTGGGAAGGGCCCGTATCAGCAGCACCGCTTTACCTGAAGAAATGGGGACGTTGTATTTATCCGAGTACCGCCTCCGGATGGGCCCGACGTTGTGCATGCTCGTGGTAGTGATGACCGACGGTCCCTGCGTGACGGGAGTGATGGGTGCAGTCGGGGTGGTGGGAGTATGAGGTAAGCTCTGTGGAGAAGCCTCGGACGCTGTCTTGGAAAGCGTGACGCTGGACACCAGATTGAGCTGCGGACGGAAAGGACGAAGGCTGCATTACAAAGGGCGACTGTGGCTAATTAAGGGTGGTAGGGGAAATTCTCATTAACGGAACGACCCTCTACTCAGAGGCAACGCAGCTCGAGTGCTCGCTTCAGCTCCAAGTGCTGTTGTAGCATCTCCATTAGCAAACGGAAATAAATACGTACACTTCCAGATAGATGGATTTTATAAAATGAACAAGGCATCCTGCTGCCACAACTACACATAGTGGATTTGCATCCGAACCTTAAAAGATCTTACAGAGAGTGCCATCATCTTGGTATTTTATTGCAGTTCCGCTGTTTCACGATTTCAACCCCACACCCCTTATTTCCACGCTATCATTATGCACGGCTTCTGATCAGTCTTCTTGGATATTTCACTGAAGGCATCAGGCTAAGAATAAAAAGCCAGATTTTCATAGGGACATAGTAGGGAGAAACACAATCTCTCTCTTCAGCATTTGGGATTGCTTTTTTTTCCCTTCCCCTCCTGTTCATCCATTTTAAAAGCAAAGCCCTTAGTAGGTTAACTCTGGAATAATTTAATTAATCACACCGCATGAAATATTGCAGCCACTCAGCCCAGCACAAGTGGCACCATTCTGCTCTCCCTTGACGGGAGGCACAGTGTTACCTGCACAAGCAGCAACAGCTGAACGCCTCTGGGACTGTGCATCCAACCCAAACACAGCCCAACCACTTTCAGCACCCAGCCATACCCATACCAGCAGCATCTGTTCCTTCCCGCTGCCCTGCAATGCCCTCCGAAAAACGATGCTCCCTTACAACAGTAGGTTGCTCCTGCTGGAGTGCTTTAAACAAACAACCCCATCTCTTAATGACATCAGAAAAAATGAGGGAGAGGAGGGCTCTTTGACTACTTCCACATTTCCTTCCCTTAGGCACTTTCGTGAATAATACTGCTGAAATCTTGACCCCATTGAAGTCAGTAGCAAAATTCCTACTGAATTTAACAGGGCCAGAATTTTATAACTTTTGTTCTGATTAAAATTCCTTTTGGCTGGACATTAAAGCTTTTCAGATGAAGGCGAGGCACACAATTCAGATATGCCCCCAAACAGCTCATGTTTATCCATAAGACTCTGTATTAATTTTCCTCGTGTGAAAGTAACCAGATAAGAAAACTCCTATTAGCATCCCTCGTCTGAGTTAACAGCCAGAAATACTGCTGCTCCTTTATCAAAACAACAGGATTTATCCCAAACAAAGGTAACGGAAAACAAAGGGCTCTCGTGTCACAGAAATGACACCAAGACAAAAAGCTGATTGCCCACAGGAAGGGCACAGCAGAGAGACAGATAAATAGCATCGGTTTTTCAATAAATTGTCCCTGCTTTTTGAGCAACTCTGCCTGCATTAAAGCCCCGCCACAAAATCCTCACGCAGCCAAGTGCTGCTGCCTGCAGCCCTGCATGCTGCTCAGGTACTGCAGGCAACCCATTCCCTGTGTGCCCTGTGCCCACACGGGAACCATCCAGCAGCTCATGGTGAGGCCACAGAAGGAGGAACCCAGCAAGGACATGACGAGGGTGCTCAAATGCAGGCAGTGATTCCCAGAGCATCCTGCCATGAACACTGAGCCTGTGGTGCCGCTGCCACCTCTGCTTGTTGACTGGCGTGATTTAAGGCCACTGATTAGGGACATGCTCATTGTAATGTCTCCCTGTTATCCATCTATCCATCTATTACATATGATAAAAGGACCAGTGATGATAATAATAGTACAACTGACAGGTCTCACCATGAAATTAAATCTTCTGTATTTTATCTCAGTTTCTAAATGGACATTTTAACAGTCCAATAACTGCGAGCAAATCTGCATCAATTTTAAGTGCCCGTCTCTGGCAGAGGCTCGGCAGCCGGGCCCTCCTGTTGGAAAGATCACTGCTCGCGCTCCATCATTACGGCTCTCGCTACTCCATTTCAAAAGAGTTCGCTTCCTTTTTTAGCGTTTAAAAACTTAACATTTAATCTGTTTCTACCAGAGAGCTGCGAGAGAGAGAATCCCCAAAGGTCAGCATTCCCTGCTTCAAGAATTTGAATCGAGTTAGATTTCTTCAGGCTTTTCAGCGTAGGTAGCAACTAGAAATAAACAGAAGAGAGGATGAGCAAAGGGGGGGGCCCTAACAGGCTTGACAAATGACACTGTGATTCACACCCACTGCTGGGCTGCCACTAATAAGCTACAGAGGAAGCAGCCAATCTCAGCTAATTACCAGATAAAATTGTATTGTAAGGACTCTAATTAGGAGATGCTTATGGAGGTGATCTAATGATTAAACGCTGCATTCGAGTGACCCCACCATCAATGTGCAGTGGTGCAAGATGTCACTGGAATATTTTGTAGAAACAGTAATTTTATTTCAAGGAGGGGAGGCAGTAATATTTGTAATAATGGCTATGAGGTAAACTAATTAAAAGACAGTTCCTAAAGGAAGACTGTGGCTTTGAGCAGCTGTGGCCGTTCCAAAACAAAGTGCCAAATCTCAACAGAGGAGCTGCAGTCAAGTGGAAAATTTCTGCCTGACCTCTGCTCTCGCTATTAATTTGCAGGAAAACTAATGACACATATACATATTCCCACAAAATTGTTCTAATTGCTAATTTGCCAAAGGAGCCCAGTTTCCAAATTAAACATGACTGCAGTCTGTGAGGAAAGAAAGAACAAAAAGCTGGAACGTAGCGAGTGTGCTGTGCTTCACCTCCGCCGGCCAGCGCTGAGCCCGAACCAACAAGTTAATGAAAGACAACCTTGGTGCTCGCCAGCAAAGTTCTCCCTCTTCCTGCCCCACACCTGGTACCGCTCTGCTCCTGGGCAGGGGACCGACCCCTCTGGTGATGGCACCACAACGTGGGGTGGGTATGGGGAGGTGAGGGCCGCTGTCTTCGTGGGATCTGCAGTGTCAAGGCGGAGAGGTCGGTGGTGAATTGGAGCAGAACAACAAATTATGAATGGTGTTGGTTTTGTTGCCATCTTGAAATATTCATCTGAATTGTAAACTATTAAATCTCGATACTGCTGGCAATCAGAAACGCACAGCGGATGACAATTCGGGGCAAAGCTCAGGAAGGGACTGGGCTGGGAGGGTTTCTTTTCCTGATGCTGTGCACATCTTCTATTTAAAAACAAGTTTCTATGATTAGGAAAGTTGTTCACACTGGTACTTCGCACACTGCCAGTGTCCCACATACTGCACGTTCTGATGAGGGGCTGTTTCCAGCTGAAGGGATTGTACACAAGGCACCAAGTCAGCAGTGGGCAGCAAGGCGCAGCCCTGCCACCCAAGGGTTAACTGGTTCTGCAACATTTACGCTGGGGATGGGGGAGGGAGGATTTCCTCCAGCCACAAAAGAAAACAAGAATAAAACAACAAAAAGCCACCAAACCCAGTAACAGTTTGAAGTCCTGAAATTCTGTAAATTTAGTCAGCAAAGGGTGCTGGGTGCTTTGTTCAGTTTCAGTTTTGAAGAACCGTGCCTCATGCCGCTTTAACTCAACATCCATAAATGTTTTAATTGTTTCAGCATCCAATATCCTGCTTAGGATTTTAGTATTAACCTTCCCTTTCAAGAAATGGTCATGTCTTCCTATTAAAGGTGAAGACTGAGTCATGGTTTTTTCCTTAGATATAAACAAGACAGAGAGGTAGCCCTCTCTCTCACCCTGTAAAATAGATTTCCAGTAAGTGGCTCTCCCATTAGGGCTCAGCCTGATTCCTTTCTGTGTAAATATCTTCCATGACAATAGGGGCTGCAGTAAAAAACCCCGATCTGAAACACTTTTAGAAGAAGAAAAAAAAAAAAAAGAAATACACATTTATAAATGTCACGGAGAGGCCATACCCACTGCTGCAGGGCAGGGATTCCCCTGCCATTGATGCTGCTGTTTCGGTTGTGATTAGAGGTGAGGGTTTATCAGAACTGAGCTGCTGGACCCTACAACACCCCGAAGCAGAGATTGCTTTTCTTGACACGGAGGGTGGGATGGCAGGCTGGGCCCAGAGCTTTGCTCAATGCTGCATCCTTCTCTTCTGCTCCAGCTCGGACACAGCAGCGCTGGATGGGAGCCTGGCAGGCAGCAATCACTTAGCAGGTGTTGTTATTGGCAGCAGCACTGAGGAAACCGAAGCTGAGGAGCGAGACTTAATGAAAACCAGTATATAAAAACAGCTTTTGTTGTGCTTGAGAATCTCTCTTTATTGCTGCGTATCGTTATTTTTTCAAACTATAAAGTATGGCTACAGCAGCTAAAATGCTCAGTCATTCCCTCAAGAGTTAAAAGACCATTTTTAAAATGCTTTGTTATTACAGTTGCTAAAAACAGTTTTTCAAAACAATCGTAATTGCTATGGTTAGGGCAAAAAAAATACATTAAATAAGGGATATCTGACAGTACATTTCATTTGAGGTGCCAAAAGTTTCTCTTCAAGTTTTCTACCAGTTTTTAATGATGGATATGGCACCTAGCATGCACAATGATTTGTTGGTTCGTGATTTTTTTCCTTTTCCTTTCCTTCCTGTGAACTGCAGTGTTAGTTAATCCTCCAAAATAAAATCACATTTCCATCTTAACCTACCACGCCGACTACTTGCACCAACAAAAACAGAATTTAGGGGAACCATCTTAACAGCAAAACCAGAGTGACAGCTCTTGAGCAATCATTGTTCTGGCTTCTCTGTTTTGTTCCTCGCTGAAAAAAAAAACGTACCTTACAAAGATATGTCACAGCGTATTCCTTCACAGCTTCGTTCTCACTTTGCTCAGCCCTTTATTCTCACCAAAACAACACATGCAGCAGTAAGAGGGACAACTCTGCGCGTTCCAAGTGCTAAGCTGAGGTACTTCCATTTTCTTTTAAGCTGCTGCACCTCTGGACATGGTAATTACAAAGCTGGCCATTAGCAAACAGGCAGCCAGCACAACCTGTGTCAATGCTCAGCCCTTCCTCAGTGCCACTCTCTCGGCTGCCCAGAAAGGAGCTCCCCTGAGGCAGAAGAGCTGCCCTACCTGCAGCAACCCCACATACAGACCTATGTGCCAACAGCTCGGGTCATCAGTACTGAATTACACGAGAACATGTTAAGTCTCCTTGGCTTTGTAAGTCTGAAGAGCTTTACAGAGCACCTGCCTTGGTACAACAGCGTGGGGCACTGGCCCTTCCACTGGAGGGGTGGAAATAACTTCAAGGAGCACCTGCAGGTGGGGATGCGATCGATGGACAGGACCAGCTTCCCCACACCTGGCAGAGCTGTGATCAGTGCAGCAGCATCAAGAAGCTGCCTGGGGTCCAGCCACCACTGCTCAGCCCTGTGTGAAGCCCAACGGAAGGCCAATGGCCAGCACAGGTTACACAAGGCACATGGTGAAAGCACCAGTGAACTAAGCAGCTCAGGCACCAGTTCCGCCTCACAGCAACAAAACTGTTTAAAAACAAGCATTAAGATCCTTTAAGCAGAATAAAAACGTTTTCTCAGTCATGAAAAGGGTGTAATTTTAAATCCCAATTCATTGCTACGTTTGGATTTGCAGCCACTCTTTCCTGTATAACTGCTGATGCACCGTAATATATTAATTCTAACGTACACCTTGCATTAGTTATGTTGGCAAAAAAATTAATTACTGGATGTAAAGAATACTTTGCACTGCAATAATGGTCATCAGATCTTTTTACCAAAGTCCTATCCCACTGAGTTAAAAGGACTGGGGTCTAGCAGAGTCTATGCGGTGCCTGTGTATTTTTTCATAACGAAAGCACAATTTATGCAAAACACTATACTCCTACATTTTATAATTAATTTTCAAATGCTTCACCTATACATATTTTAATAATTTCTGATTTATCAGATGGTATCTATAATAAATTTTTCTATATTTCAATAAATGAAAAGAAGGCAGTTTCAATCCAACAACAGAGTGCCACACAATATAGGCCTGTCAGGCACCAATTTTTACTTCTAACATGTAAGTTAAAGGATAAGGAATTTATAATGCTGCCTGTGAACGAAACCACTTTTCATACACAAATGTGATCTTTTTTTTTCCAAAGGGTAATACAACAGTACATTTACATAAACTAATCCAAACAATCTATGTATTTGACAATGGCAAACCTCACACAGACTGCCTATTGTTGGTTTACATCTTGGAGTTCTTTATGTTGGCTTGTAACACTGCTCTAGCTGTCAAAGGTTTGACTTGGACTCTAAATAAATGGTTATAGAAGTGCTGTGCAGCGATATTGGACTTCTTTGCAAAAGAAAACCTGCTGTGTATGAATTCAAAAGCTATTAATTTTTCAGTCAAAAATATTCATGCCTATTTCTTTTAATAAAGAAACACTGTGCTGAGCAACTGAGAGATAATGTTGACTAGTGGTACAGAATTTTCAATAGAGCAGTTAAAAATAAATTTAGTAGGAGGTCCCCAACAAAGCTATAATTTTCCAGAATGTAAAACATTTTTAATACTAATCAAGACAGCCCTTTTCCCCCTGCGTTCCTCCTTTACTTTTTTTTTCTCTTTCTTTCCCTCTGCTTTCCCTGTTTATTAGCTGTTAACACTAATCTTCACGGCGACACCGCCTGGTACCTCCATAGCCTACAACGCCCGCCAAAGCTGCTGCCCTCCGCGGCGCAGCATTGATCACCGGCTGCCTTGCCAAGCAGCGCTGGCCTTCTTGTGATTTCCTCCCTTTAGTTTTTAATCCTTCCTCCTGAGGGGCACTGCTGTTACGAAAGGCCTCAAGGCAGAGTGCTCTGAGACTCCCAGATTATTCCGCTGTTTTAATTTTTAATCCAGTAAGAGCTATAGAAACCAAGCCTCCTCCCATTCTGTTGGGTCTACGCACTTTGCCAACAATGCGCTGAAGCATTTGCATTCAGGCTGAGATGGATACGAGGAACTAGAAGAATGCTATTTTTATAGATGCTGCACGCAGTTTCTACTCTGGAGAGCTGCTATCCTCCAGACCAAGCAGCTTCATGAATCTCATCAGCCAAAATGGAAGGGTACGTACCTACCGCTCAACTCTACCAAGACTGCCCCGAAAACTTCCCACTGACTTTGACATCTGCTCCAGCGTTCCTGAACAGCCTGTAATTTTCTATCCTTTAGCCTTCCCATCCACTTCTGCAGCCATTTATTCCCAACTACATGGAAAGTGAGAAATCCGTTCCTAGTAAAAATGGGTGCGCGAAGTGTTTAATGATTTTATGTTCTCTATCTCTGTAATGTGTTCTGTTTCAGACATTAATTTTGTCTACCAACTGCATCTTGGCAGGCTACCATATTTGCTGGGTTAATAGTCTGACTCTTTTTTATTTCTATCACCATAAATCACACATATATGGGTGTATGTTTGCTTTATTTATAGAAAAAAAATCAGTCAAAACAGATAAACCAATACTTTGTCATTATGCTGCATCATTGCATATTGATTAAAATTGCTAGTACTAACTATAGATTGTCAACGCTCAATTAATTTTCACACAATGACTCAAAGCAAAATCAAATAAAGCCAGTGTACCTTTAAATCTTACAAATCTTAAAATCAAGAAGCAAAGCACTCTCTCCATTTTGAATAATCATCTGAAGCTCTGAGGAGCATTTTCAGCATCAAGAGGTGAGAAGAAAACAACAGACGAGGAGTCGCTTTGGTCAGGGAAGAAGACGGAGGGCTTGCCCTGTACTGGGGGACCCAGGAGATGGCTTGGCTTGCAAAGCCACTGGCTGCCTTGCAAGGAGTTTATGGAGTGGCTGATCGAGCCCTCCTACCCCACTGGCCACCCCCACAGCACCTTTTCTGAAGAGAAATCTGCAGTGGAGAAGGTTTCCCTTCTCAGTTTCAGTGGTATAAAACCTGATACTAGGCAACAGTGATTATCATCAAAACGTGCGACAAGAGTCTGTTCTACTGTAAATTCCTGTCAGACAGGGAGAAAGTCAAATAAATACGCTACACATAATTTAATCACGTCTCCTTCCTAACACTTCCTAAGGTTTCATGCAAGTGGCACCAATGTAAAGCAACCTACAGACCACCAAAAGGCCCTTCTTTGGGGTCCAGCTCCCATCAGCCTCCTGGAGGAAGGAGAGAGGTGGGTCTCTGGGCCGTGCCCCCTGAAAAACTACCAAATACCTCTCACTTTGCATCTCCTCCCTGCAGCACACAGCAAAGCCACGCTTCGTGTCACACACCCAGGTGGGAAACAGGAAAAAGAGGTTTGGTGTGAGGTTTGGTTTTGCTTTCTGCACAGTTCAGTACTTACAGGCTGAGGGGTGGCTTTTGGTTCAGTCGACTTCACATGCAGGTGTGTCATCATGGCTTGCAGGCGCTCTTTATCTTTTGCAAGCTGAAGGGGGAGAAAAAAACGCTCTATTACTTGTAGGAATAAAATCCAACCTCTGCTTATTCCTAATTAAACAGTTGGCACCAACGCAGAAGACAGGAGAGTTTTATTGCTGAGCAGTTTGGAAATTGTATACAGTCTGTTCATGAGGCAAAGCTAACGCCTGGTGCTGGGTGTCAGTATTTCTCAAAGCAAAATGCATTAGCCCTTCAGCAAGAAAAGCTAGACCTGCTGGCACCGAGAGGTTCACTCTAGCCCTGACAGCTAAAAGACACCAGTGAATCATGTTTATTAACCCGGGAAGCGCAGCAGAAGGCACGCTGTGCAGTGACCCTGCATGCTTTGTCCTCCTTTTGCACCATGGGATGAGCAGTATGTGGATGGGCTGCAGCTCCCACATCACTGTGACCCCCCAGGAGCTGTCAGGGGAACCCGGCAGGGACAAGAGCAGCAGTTGGAATCACCACTGCTGGCATCCCCAAGGTGCGTGCCAAATGGCAGCTGGGCAGAAATGCTACCTGCATCCATCGTGTCACAGCCCAGAAGTGTGGCCAGGCTCCTGTGTTAGATGTTAAGGGGATGCCCATAGGCTGACCCTCCCTTCCCCTGCAATTTCCCATTGAGATCTCAAGATCACAGTGTACTGCTGTGGCCAGAACGGCTTCCAAGTACATTACCAACGCACTGGCCAGGCACTAAACCTCACTGATTTGGGAAACAATATACAGATAATTTTTTTTCTAAAGGAAAATAGGACATTTTCTGGCTGCTCTTAAAAAAAGACAGGGGAACAAAAGTAAAAAAAATTAAGAAGTGGGAATATGTTAGAAGACAATACTAATGAAAAAGATGTGCTATTAGCCTACACGCTCAACATAAAGGTTCCTGTTTCCAATAGGACTTGGATCAGGTTCTTAGACATGACAATTTCTGTAGTTTTGTTTTAGACAATCAGAATCCTGGTGCCAAGAGGAGAATTGTGCTCGCATTCCAGTGAAATGTTGAACAACCTACCCACCTTATCACAGTCATCTGTTTGTAGCAGTAAAGCTGGGCTAAGTGTATATAAAAAGAGACTTGGTCATAAATCCCCATTCATAACCTTACAGTCAAGGTTGTCTTGCTCTTTGCAGGGCAAGGGGGTTCTGTCTGTGCCAGAAAGATGTCACAATGGGATAAAACCTGGCACACAACTTTCCAAGGCAGGAATTAAATGAAGGAAAAAATGGTGTCACCACTGTGTGCTTTGGAAGTGCAAAAGCCAAATCACTGGCCTTTGCAAGCTGCTTTCCTTTTCTTGGTCAAAAATCTCCATGGCAAGAAAGAAAAGCTAAAGATGATACTAGATCTCCTGCAATCTGCCTCCAGATCTGCTCTGGAGATCTGGAGACCACAGAAGAGCAGGGGCGGGCTCTTAGCAACGCAGTGGGAACGTCTCCCTTTCAGAGTCCTCTGAGGACTTCTTCAGAGAAAGTAGAGGTCTTACCCCTCAGCTGCCGTGCTTTCCACAGAACAAATACAAAACAATAAATATTTTAGTCTTGCTGCAGCTCTGTTGTGCAATCTCTCATTCTTAGCAGTTCCTGGGCGCTGGGGCTGCTTGGCAGGGTCATCTGTGCATTAAATTTTGGTCTGCAGGCTACCGCAGGAACCAAAGCTTTAGCCAAAACAAACAAAGCTCAGAGGCACCTGAAAACTTCCTGCTTGCAGCACAGCAGTGGCAGCGGGGAAAGCCACCAGCAAAGCCAGTGGGCAGCATGGAGCATGCCCTGCACTGTGCTTCCTCCTGGCCCCTCAGCAAAACAGTGTTTGGCCCGGAGCAGCTGGGGTCCTTGCTTTTATTGTTCTCAGTCATCATCTTAGCACGCTTTTAGTGCCGTTTCTGGTGGGTGAACGTTATTAAAGATCCTCTCGACATTTCAGGCAGACGCACACTGGTGTTTTGTCATAGTCTAGGAATTCAAACACTCACCCAGTTAGGCAGGAGTTTAAATTATGAAAAATAGAGGTCTCTCAGTTTCAAAGCACTGAAGAGAAGTAAAAAAATCTGAAGAATTTCTTTAAACTGTTTTTCCCCTATGTTAGGAAGCAGTACCGATAAAAAACCAGATTGTCACCAGCAGCTCCTCCTTCAGCAAGCTTCCTCAGAAGAAGCCAGGAGGACTCACTGGGCAGTGATGGGAGCACATTCTCACTGGTGGCACTCACTGGAGCGCAGATTGTCCGCACATGGGGATTCTTAGTGGAGCTGCAGGGAAATGCTCATCTACTGATAGCGTTATTGGGCAAGGGCTGTTATACAACAGAAATAAACTGATTACTGCAGCCCTGTTCCAGTGCTTCTAAGCTTCTGTAGGCAATTGTTTGCTTTTCTGCCGGTATTCAGCCTACAAAACTACATTTGAATGTATACACTCAAGGTGCAGTTGAAGTAGGACTGGTAAACCCTGCCCCTGGCATGGTGCAGCACAGGGGGAGCAGAGCAGCTGTGTCCTCAGCCATGGGCTCAGCTGGCACTCACAGCTCTCCTGTGCCCTGCTGGAAAGGGATCCCTGCCTCTGGCTGCAGAACCCTCCCCTGAATGACAATACTGACTAAGGGCATAGGAGAAACCACAAGGCTTCAGATCCATAAAAGTCCCCTGTGGCAAGGACTTAGATCTGAAGCCTAAAATGTTCACAGGTCCAGAGGCAGCCTGGTGAAATTCAGTATCTGGGGGCAAGGACCTTACCAGGCCAGGCTGGATGGGGCTCTGAGCAACCTGGTCTAGTGGGAGGTGTCCCTGCCTGTAACAGGGGGGTTGGAACTAGATAATCTTAAAGATCCCTTCCAACCCAAACAATTCTATGATTCTATGATTTGAAGGTCCATCACTGAGGAGCAGATCAGAAACAGCAAATTCTTGGCTCTCCATGGAGTTTACTGAAGCCTGAGAGTTCTGTGCTGCACAATGCTGGGTAGGAAAAGACCCTAGCACTATAGTCCCATCTGAAGCCCTGTTCCTTTCTCTGATGTTCTTTCTGAAAGCTCTAAATGGCGGCAGTTTTCAGATGGCCACCCAGTTCCTCATGGCAAGACTGACCTTCTGAGGTTCCCCCAGTTCTCTGGGGCTCCACCACAGTCTAGGTTCCTAATAGTGGCTCCATGGGAAATTCTTCCAGAGCTCACGTACAGTGTTCTGAAAACTTGGATATCAAGACATATGCCTTGGTCTGGAGAGGTTAAATCCTGAAACTGCATATGTGACAAGCAGGAGAGGGAAGACACAAAAGGGGCTCAGGAAGAGGAGAAGTATAGGAGTCTGTGGACCAAGGAACAAGACGGAAGGCACAGAAAAGTGCAGACATTGCACAGGAGGAAAAGCAGACAGAAAACAATGGCAAGAAGCAAGGATGTGAAAATGGAAACCCAGAACAATGGGAAGAGACCTCTTCAGCAGCAGGAAAAGCACTATGGACAAAGGGAAAGAAAGGAACCATGAGCAATGCAAGAGACAACCAAGAAGCAGCCTCTTCCCTCCTGTTAGGTGCCTAGTAAGGCTGTGCACAATAAAGGTTCAGGATCCATTTTTTAAGAGTGTCAATGGATGCTACAAAAAATAAGCCCAAGTAGAGCTTTCACTCCACTGAAAATGGCCAGCTATCTCTATGTTCTCCTATTAGGAGATACTTTTTTCAAGTGTGTCAAGCCTTGCTGCTGTCCTGAAGTGATTTTCCATTCAAAGGTGGTGCTACAAAATAAACGTCCTATTCCAGCTAAGGTCTTGCTAAGGATAGGGATATGTTCCTATGTTTGTGTCTTACCCAGAAGCCTAGTTCTCATTATTTATAATAGCAACAAATGATCATGTCAAGATTGTTTAATCTAAGTGAAATATGAGGAGATCTCTACCTTGTCTGTGGTATTTAAAACATGTTTGTGATGGAAAAGCTTCATGATACTTCTGCAAAACTCCATTTGCAATCAAACTTTTGACTTGTTGATTTGATTGACTTTTCCTTTTTCAAAAAGTTCATTTAAAAATTACTTTCTTTAGAACTCATGGAACTTATCTCCATGACACTGATGAAGCTTCTATGGATAAAATAATTACATTGGGGAAAAAAAAAAAAAAAAAGCTTTCTTTTGGGCCCACCACACTCAAAACTTGAAGTGCATCCCTCTAATGCAATGGATTTGCTCCTCCTTGGAGCTATGAGGTCCCTCTTCTACCTGGCTCACAGAACACAAGTTGCTGTCCATAGCACTGATTTGTGCCACTCTGTTGCAGAAGTGTTGGGTAGAGCTGCCCCTGCTGTACCACACTGGGTGCTGCAGACCAAGTCACTGAAAACTCTGCTATGGAGCTAGACCTTCATTGCATCACAGTTCTGTGAAGCACAAGTCCCAGCCAGATACACTAGACACTGGAAGATAAATTTCGTCTCCTCCCATGTTCATACTTATGCAGATTATCCAAGGATTGACATGCAGGATGAAGAGAGGGAGAAGTGGGGAGTTCCAGGGGCTTTTCAGAAGCAGGACAAACTTCCTTCACCCATCCTTCCTGGCTAACACACAGACAGTCTCACCGCTATCAGCATCCCATGCTACATGAAGCCTCCATCCTATCCTCTGTGCTAGTAAGACTGTTAAAAAAAAAACAACAACAGGAACAAACACAAAAAAATCTTTGGCTTATCCCTCATACCACTTTGAAATAATGTTCTTGTCCTGGGGACTTCATGCAGTGACTCTAAGCTAGATGTACTCCTCAGCACTAAATGGGTGTGAATCCATCAATATCAGTCACTCGTGACAATCAGAATAATTCAGCAGTGATAAACCTCTCAAAAACATTGTAAGGACCTACAAACAGGTGGTGACCTGGCATCATCTCTGTGTTGTTCATGACTAGGGCATCCTCCTGTAGTTCCAGGCACAGACATGCCCACGAACTGCAGGAGGGAAAGAAGCATTCAGGCTTTTCAAGCTGACTGTAACTGAAGAATCTTCATCTGCCTTCAGCACAAATATTATTGCATCTTGGTTAAAGATTATCTCGTATCTCAGTTTACCAGGAAGACTGCAGATTTGCTCTTCTAATTCTCAGGAAACTTGTTAAAATAACAGACCACCTCTCATAACATTTTCTGCAAGACTCTGACATTTTATGACTGGTAGTTTGGTTTTTATAAAACTTATATTAAAATAGTTTATATTGCTTTAGCTAATAAGAGAAAGAGTGTCATGACCAGCGTGTTCCTGAAAATAAAATTTAGGAAATATCTATGAAAGAAAAAGGGGTAATTTGTAAGATAAGAAGATAAAAGGAATTTTTTTAAATGCTTATCTTGAAAAGTAACAACAAGAAGTTTAAGTGTGTTTTTGCTGATTTTTCTCTCCAACTATTTGAAGCTATAAATGACTTAACTCAGTAAAATTCCAAATGTAATTATCTTCTGTACTTAGCCCAAGGCTTTCCATATATCTCTACACTGCTGTCTTGCATACAAAATAGGTTTTTCAATAGCCAGTAACTATATAATGTACAACATTGTTTTAATTTCCCCTTCTTTGCTAACCTCTTGCCTACACACAGAGAGACTGTCAAAGCTGCCCAGCTACAGCAGCGAGGTGCAGGGAGACAGAAAGAACTCAAAGGCATTCGGAAAGGCAGTTGCACAAACAGGTCATATTTTCACATTGCATTCAATATATTCCAGTTTACTCCCCTTCTGCAATTATAAAAAAATCATTTGCTACAAATGGCAAAAAATAATAATAATATATGGAGAGTGTTAGTACATGAGAGACCACTGAACAAGCCAGGTCATGCAGCGTTTTGAAATAAACATCAACCAATTCTCCCATATCAACATCTCTAAACGAAGGGGACCGCACTGCCCCCACCTCCCTCCGCCCCCCGGGTCAGTAGAGAAAGCATCAGATGCAAGCTGATGGATTTCCAATCAGTCAGCCCCCTTAAGTTTCCTATTTCTTTTCAAGTTACAGTTTAGAAAAGAGGAAATGAAGCTGCAGTTTCTTCTGACGGTTTTTAGAACTACTAC
>NW_024884778.1:3851360-3891360 GCF_019232065.1 Centrocercus urophasianus | reverse complement strand
AAAGAGCCAAACCCTTTTACGAGACCTGTTGCCAATATCAGTGCCACCGAATGATCTCATCTTTCATTCTGGCTAAATTCCAACACACAATTTCATTAACCCAGGTACTGCAGGTGATAAAACTCATTTTTCCCTAAAGAGACAGCTAAAAAGTACCAGTTATACATTTATGAAGTACCAGCAATCAAAATTATGGATTTTCTAAAAGGTTTTTAACTACTTTTATTGAAAGGAAAATCGCTGTCTCAGACTTTTGTGACACTATTGCTAATAATAAATTTTACCATTTAGACACAGCAGTAATACGGTAGACAGTGTCAATAAAAGAATGAAACAAAGATGATCCTGGTCTCTTAAGTAATGCTTTCTGATTACACACCGGAAATTATAAGGTGAAGCATCAACGCAGAGCACCGTAAGACATGAAATGCAGCACTGCAAGGCAGCGCGCCGAAATGCGCCACGGCGGGCTGAGAGCCGCCCCCCTCACACCAGTGCGAACCAGGAGGGCGGAAGCATACGTGTCCGCACACAGCGCGGACGCCACGCCGGTCGGTGCGGGGCTGCGCGCGGGCGCTCCTCGGGCTCGTTTTTGGAAAGCCTTCCTCCCGATATGCCAGGTGTCACTAGAGGGCACTGTGGGATTTGGGCCACCCGGCCTCCTCCCGCAGCGCCTGGAGAGGTCCTGAACTTCCGCACAATGTCAGAAAGGTTAATAAGGATGTTGTAAAAGAAACTGTAGCACCGAAATCCCAACAGCGGCTCGGAACAGGCGACCGTCTGGGAACTGGAAGGACCGCTTTCTTCCCCGCGCGCACCGTGGGCAGCACGGCCCCGCTGCCCGCAGCCCCCGTGTCGGCTGGGGAGGATGGAGGTTGGGTCTGGAGGTTGGGGTGTCAGGGTCCAGGAGGGCCGCCCCGCTCCCCTGCCCACCTCGAGGTCTGCGAGATGAGCTCGCTGCGGCACATTCTGACACGCAAAATGACAGAGCAATTAATGCCTTTGAAACAATTTATGATTTCCGGCCTACTTCAACATGTATTAGCATATACCTGGTTTCTTTAATATACACTTTGTTTTTCCAAAACCACAAACATAGTTGCTGGAATTTCATGTGGAAGTGCTTAAGGGGTTGAAAGTTAACACCTTTGTGAGCTGAGCAGTCTCACAGTTGCTGCTAAACAAAAGCCTCTTTGTAGAAGCTTTCTCGAAATGTTTTCTTAACATGTTCCAAGTAGTTTTAGGCAGGCAACTAAAGTAAACAAGATGTTACCATGATAAAAACACTTGTGAAAACATTAGGGAGTGCACTTAGTAGTTTCTTTCACATAAACTCTCCTTGGTTTCATCAGCTAAATGCGCACGAAGCAGCCTGCCAGCATCACTGCACTACGGATTGCAGGATCTCTCCAAAGGTCTGCATCTCTCATTTAAGGAGTATATTTGATTTTAACATGGTGCTGCCATGATTAAACGCATCCAAACCGCAATCAAATAACAGCAACAAAAAGATAAAAGGGAAAATAAAACCATACTCCATCTCCTCCTTCAATTTATGCCCTGGATGCCTAGATACCTCTCTGAACGAACCACCCTCCCTCCAGCAGCGATTTCCTAAACAACTTGACATACAGGGGCATACTTCTCTCTGCAATGGCCTTTAAAGACATACAAATGAGATCACAGATAGTCGGTTCCAAAGGAAAGTCTCTCTAATTGCTTCTTTCGCTGCCGACTGAGACTTGGGCGCTGGTTCAGGCACAAGACACGTGTGGCCCCTCCAGCCTCCACCCTGCTCCCCAAGGCTTGGCAGAAGGCCACCAGGTCACAGCGTTGCCACTGGCCGTGTTTGTGTTCTTAGGCTCGGGCAGCACTGGGGACCATGCGGGGTGCTCCTGTTTCATTAGGCTTAGCAGCTGCCCCCGCTGCTATCAGTTAGCTCTAACTGATGCCACATCACATGGCAACCAGTGGCTGACAGATTAAAAAACAACGCTAAAACTGCAACTTATTTCTAAAAGAAACAGGGAAATAAATGCGTACAATAGTTGGAGTGTCTGCTGGTTCTGATAAGCATCCTCCTGTTGGCTGTGAGTGAAAGACAACCAGGATCGTTATTTGTACAGTATTTATCTTTGAAATCAAGGGCCCTGTGGTGTACCTCACCTTGGGAACAAACACTACAGAATGATCACAGAAGAGTGTCAAATCTCTGTTTTTGATTTACCAACAGTTATGATATTTCTTCCTCAGGAGGAAAAGAAATGAACCATGTTTTAGACCTGTGAGTCCTTTTTTCTCCTTTAACTGCAGAATCATTTTATTGGCATACAAGGCTCTCGTTCCACACGTAACTCCTCTTTGCTTTTTCTAACAGGCCTTTTTACCAAGGTAAGTGAAATTAAGCAATGCTGAATAGATACACCGGCTGCATTTCACTTGTAAACAAGAGCTTTTCTCTTGAGGGGCCATCAAAAGGGCCTTGTGGATTGCACGAGTACCAGAAAGAAACTTTGAGCTTCTACCTGTTACCTTCTCACTGAGTAATGAATTTTGTTAAATGTCAATAATGTAAGGAAGGATGCTCCACAAGAGACTTGGAAGGCTGCAGTAACATTTCATGAAGAAATGCTCACTTCTAACAGTGTCAATCTGCTCCTCCAGGACGTTTATTTCTGCATTTGTTCAGGGTTAAGCATCACTCTGAACAGTAGGACTTTGGACACTGTAGAATTTGGATAATGAGAAAACAAGTGTGAGCCAGCGGGCTTAAGAGAGACACACTTCTGCTAGAAGTTCTGATGGGGAACAAAGATCACTGCCATGAAAATGTGAGCGATAACTAAAATTATTGGAGCCGTGAGCAGCCACAGCCGCTTCCTGCTGAGAACAGGTTCAAGTCCAGCCTGGCCTGTAATGGCTTCCAGGTTACTTTCCCCTACTGATGGCTCTCCACACTCCTTCACACGGACTGGTGGTCTGGGTCTACCAGAACTTCCGCAGAATACCATCTAAACCAATCCTGTCTCCACTCACACCATGCGACTCAACCAACTGCTCTATTTTCTACACATGGTCACATCAAGCTGCGCACTGTGTTGCAACAAACCTTGCTAGAACCAGGAGATCTACTCATCTACTCTACAACAGAGGACTACCACAGCAAGCAAAGGTGGCACAATCTGACCTTACTCAACTACACGGATTGCTCCAGTAAGGTTACCACAGCATCTTTCCCTTGCATTAACTGCCATAAAAAACAGAATTGTTTTAAAGGTCTAAACGGTATGGTATGGCATGAATATGAATGAGCTGGCTAGTATGGAGAGATTAGCATTTATTTCACTTAAGTGAACAACAGGATGAATTAAAAGAAATGAGGCAGGCCACCCTTCATGGAAATTTATGACTAGTACCTTCTTATTTTGTAATCCTCTTGTAATGAGAACCTTTTCATTACTGTACCATTCCTGACTTGTAACAGAGGTTTATACTACGACTAGCACCTACTGAATTCAGGAGGGTTTCACCAATGGAAGCAGAACTTGCCCACACCGTTGAGAGCAAAAACCTGCCTGTACCTCATCACCTAACATTCTCTGCTGGCTACTTGTTCTCACATGAAAACCTACAAACTGCCGCAGAAAGAAAAGATACAGCTGAATGTTTTGGGACCAATTCTACCTATCTACCCTGATGAATTCCACAGACTTACATGGACTAACTTCATGAGATCACCACTGTAAATGGGAGAATTTGCCCCTTTGTGCATTTAAATCACAGTCACTTCTGAGATCCAGCAACTGAATAGCCATCATCATTCCAAAGAGACCAGTGCGCACACACTCAAGAACGTGGACGCAGCAGAAGCACGTGTGTACCTGGTGATCAACCCAGACAGAAAACTCTTTTGTAGTAGGAACAGCTCAGAAGGGTGAGGCTGATGATTAAGCTGTGAAGCAGCCATGTGCAAGTTATTAGAGCTCTGTTGGTCCTTCCCTGCATTGGGATGCACACATTACCACGTACTAGTCCATAATGCACTGTTTATGCAACGTGTAAAATTGTGTTCTTTGGCAGCAAGGAAAGGTCTGCAGCAAACTGCAGGGGCCCAATTAATTTAATTATAGTTTATTTTTAGTTGTGTAGACTTTGTTCATCAGTTACTTATTTGACATAAATTAAATTTCACGTGATGCTCTGCAATTCTGTCCAATTACGGACTTAATTTAAGACTAAATTTCTAAATTAAACTGAAATCAAGGTTAGATCAAGGTTGCATTGTTTACATTCTCAATACTGCAACTTAAAAATTAATGAAATAAAAAAAAAAACAACTGCAGAATCGCAAACAATCTGTTTTATAGTAATACACTGAGTAAGACCATACTTTCCCCATGGGGCTAATTCACTATCCCCTGTTAAAACGTTCTTGAGCCTGATCCAAAAGCCACTGAAGTGAAAGGGAGCTCTCAGTTGACTTCAATGGGCTTTGCATCAGACCCGTGGTGAGTGACAGCGCACAACATTTCGAGGCATGCTTTCTGTACAATGCGAGTGCCAAAAATCCATTCTTACTTTAGAAACGACTGGAAGTCTTCACATACTGCTTCACAGCCTGGCCATTTGCATACGCCGTGTCCATAGAGCGGATGGCTGTGTGAGTGCTCCTCGTGGGATAAACTGGAGGGGAGAAAGAAAAAAGAGAGGAAGTGTTGTAACTGAAGGTACCGCACCAATTATTCTTCACAAAGAGTAAAACAACAGATCCCGAAACAGCCCTAACATCTCATGGTACCCACCTGACTCTGCACACAGGTTTTCACAACAGAATTAAATACCATTTGCAGAGTGAAACGTGTCACTCTTACTTAGCTATCCTCCTACATTTCATTCATTAATTAAAAGCTTTGTAAAGAATTTAAATTAACACGGACGGGGGAGAAATCATTTGACAGACCTGCTTAATATCCTGCTTGATATTTTGCTGAGGAATGTCTGAATATTGCATATTTACAATTCAACTTAATTAGGAAAAGAAGTCATCTCCATACAGCGGTCTGTTCTTCGAACACGGTACAGCTGGGCCCAAGGTGCACCACCCCACTACAGACAGCGAAAAGCACCAAGCCTTGGCTTTCCCACCACATCATCCATTTACTGTGCGTGGGTTTGGTTTTTTTTGGTTGCTCTTTGCTTTTTGTCAGTCCCATTTTTCTCCTCTTGCAGGCTGTTTCTTTGCACAAGCACAGGCTTCCTACATCCCCGCAAAATATATTCACCAACGTTTTCAAATGTAAAATTCATCATAAAAAAGGAACTGTGTAATCAAAGGGTTCCTCAGCACGAGGGGTTAGTGGGGGCTGTTAACCTTGCTAAGATTTGGCAGGAACGTCGCTGAGCTTTCTGACTACTGAATCCAGGGTTAAAGAACAAATTCGTATGAACACTAAGGGTTAATCCTCCAGCGGGATTCCAATCAATACGTAATGATTTGGCTGCACTGATCCAAGTCATGAGACGCTTTGATCCAGGCCATGTGGTGCTCAGGGAAATGTATCTGTTACACTGACTGATGAACCATATTCTAAAATATCTTCTTTATTCAACTTCTGCATGGAAACTTCTTAAGTGAAGGAATTATTTTTGCAACATCTTCCATAACCTTAGATGACTTTTAAACATAAAATGTCAAAATAATATTGAAATCTCTATTTTACGCTTATACACATATCTATTTTCCACAGCAAATCTTTCTGCAACAGTATGTCTGTGCCATATTATGAACTTCAAACATACACAAAGGATATGAACACATACCAGCATCTAGGTGTGGCTTTTACGACTTATTTTATCCCAGATTACAGGTAACGTTATGGATAAACACCTACTTTCTGCCATTTTATGCTTATACACATGTGGAAATGCCGTTTATTCTCTTTCCATAGCATTATCTGCCTGCACACAAAATTTTGCTCTTGTATTGTTATATATGCACTGGATAGAGCACTGTAGAGCATAGGCAACATGTGAACTCAAATGCAAGAGAGTTCCCTGTGAAATTCCTGCTGGATTCTCTTTGGGCCCAACAGCAAACTGAAGATAATGGAAGGATTTAAAAAAAAAAAATTAATTCCTCTACAAGAAAAAAGGTACAGATCAGACTGGAAGAGGTATTACGAGATGTACTTGAAACGAATTCATTATTTCATTAAAATCTTATTTCTGACAGTTTCCGAATAGTTTTTCAAGCATAAATAAATGCATCAGCTAGCTAATTTCCTAAAGAAACACTGTAGGTGGAAAGACTTACAAAGACTCGCTCCATAAGGGAGTATTTCACTGGTTCAACTTAATCAGTTTTTAAAACATGCGAGTGGGGAGAGGCTCTATCTGTTGAGTTTTTAAAAAGAACAAAGGGAGCGACGCATTCCTTGCAAGTAAATGAGAAAAGAACTTCAGCACATTCCCTCGGTTGGAAGAGAAGGAGGATGGCTGAAGGAACACTGTCCACTCAGCACGTGGTCAACTGCCCTCCACGCACTTTGGAGGGGAATAATTCAGAAAATAATGCTTTTTGTCATCTGCTTCCATCTCTGAATAAAGCGAAGTGTGAGGAATTAGGCTTTCATGTTAACACTCCATTAAAGACTATATATGAGAGTTATGATTTCAGTCTGTTTGGCAGAACCCAAAAAACGTTAGTGCATTAAATTACGCAGCCCGCGTTACCCGTACACCAAGATGAACACAGAAATGCCATGACACCAAGTAAGAAGTCGGTCTCCTGTGGGGTTTAAGCACTGTAAATTTCATTATAATATCAACAGCAGTCACATGGCTTAAACCCCCAGCAGGGTTTTTTAAAGTTTCTCCACAAGAGCCTGAAGGCCATGGCCAAGTCAACGGAAAGAGTCCTACTGAGATTAGTATTTATTTTTTAAATCCGAGTGCAAATCTCTTTTCTTTCCAGGGATCTTGCACAAGACAAGACAAACTATGCAGGACATGATACCCTGGTATTGTGTCCAAAGAAAATGACTGAATGACCAAGAGAGTATCAACTGTACGCTGTGCTCAGCATGGCGAAGCCCAGTGCTGTCAATAACCAGGAAGATTGGTGCTGGCTTTAAGTTCCAGTAAACAGGAACTTAAAGGTCATTCTGCTAACAGGACACTGAGCATGACATGCTTAGCACCTACGTACAGCTCCCACTCCATGCAAGGGAGCAGAGCAACTACTTAAACTCACCAACAACTGACACTTGAAAAAAGGAAAAAAAAAACAACCCTCTTAGGGTTTTTTGAAAGAAAAATGCAAGCATCCTCAGTGGGCAACACCTTTCTGAAGCTGCTTACCGCAATCCCACTCCGGCTTTTCACTCGTGCGTTCTGGTGACCTTTAAGTGTCACTATCAGATTACTGCTATTTTATCCATCTCGCTTCTGGAGATGTTATGGATTGCCACTTGTTCGCTGGTAGAGCCTTAAGAAGCACCTCAAAACAAAACAAAGGGCGGTTCATGCCGGAGCGCATATAGTGCACAAAGGATCCACAGCCAGTGGAAATCAATGCGGAACTCTGTTTTCCTTTAACTGATCTAAGTACTCAATGTTTAAGCAAACAGAGGTAGAAAATGAAGATTTTAATCCAAAAGATAAACAAACAGTTCTCTTGGCACAATTCAAACACATATTTTTTAATTGCTTGATGATGTTTGCGCCTGGTCTGCATGGAAGCACAGTTTCTATGACCTGGATGCATCCTTGGTCTCACTGCAGAAACAGCTGTTCAGAGGAGCTGAGCACTGGCAAGCAGAAGCGAGTTTTGGTCTGATTTCTAATGACACAGTGGAGTAGGTCTCTGTTTCTATCACCCTCTCCTTCCAAAAATCCCATATCCCTGCTTGGGTCCTGGTGATGCAATGCTTTGCAGTGGAAGCAATTTTGTAACAACACAACGAAGGAACAAATGATGTACAACGCAGAATACGTCCTTTTCATCCTCCTTGCTATTAGCACACAAAATTCTTAACATACAATAGAATTAATTCCAAATAATGCAATAGTGCAGCGATATTACATCAAAGCACAACAAAAATGCCTCTGGCAAGTAGAATTTCTTGCGTAAGTCAGCCTATTCATGACATACAACAAAGTAATAAAATCCATGTGGGAAGCTGCAAACTACGTAAAGGTCCACCTAATTCTTGCTGCCTACAGCTTGCTGTGGGGCTACATGGGGCAGGCTGGGCCAAGGGCCACGCACCTCCCAGCGCCTGCACCTTCTGCACAGGAGAGAGGGATCTGTGCCTCTGCTTTCACCACTGCACGCTGCTCCCTGAGCCCAGGGATCTCCAGATGGTTTAATTTAGCCCACACTTACCAACCAGGTGAAACTGGGTACTATGCTTGTCAACACTCGCAAAGAAGCCACGGGTGGATGTAAAAACCAAGCGAGCAAAAGCCTCTGCAATAATACTTCTGCCACACAGTGGACCATGTCTTAAATATTCATGATGCTGACACAGTTCATATTCCACTGTCTCTCTTCCGTGTCTGCTTAGGCCAATGATCTTTGCCAAAATGCTGGGGGAAGTCAGAGACGTAGAGAAGCATCCTTGATTTTCGGTTACAGTTATGAAGCATCTGCTCACGTTTTATCAGAGCAGAGAACATGCCTGAGCCACCTGCACACTGAAAAAAATCAATACCACATCTCCTCCTTCCCTCCTGGAAGAAGGTCTGAGCAGAGCACTCACGAACTGCCTTTTTTTAATTATTATTTTTATTCTGTAGGGGCAACGGGAAGTGACCTCATCTTTGCCAGGTGCCGTGAAAGCTCTGGGTGGGAGCGTGGGGCTCAGCACAACGCCCCGACCGCAGACCTGTATGGGAACATCCCAACCCCATCCCACAGCACAGGAGGTGAGGCACAGCCCGAACCGAGCCAGTTCTGCAGTGCTCATGGTGCCTGGGGAACTCTAACCCTCCCTACAAGGCACAGAAGGAATAACGCTGGTGGAAATGCCAAGATCCTCTCAGTCAGACATGCTTGCTGCATTTAAAATCTAAATGGTAACAAAGTGATGATTAAATTCTTGTACCAACTGATTCCTAAGTCACCACCAACAAGCAAACAGCCATACCCGAATGCATGCTCCTCTCTTCATGACAGGATCACCTGAATAAAGATGTGTTTTGCAGTCAAGCTGCACTTGTGCAAATCCTTCTAAATTCATACCAGGGTGGCTTGGCACCCCTTTCCTCCCTAATCCACGAGCCAAATAAAATAAAATAGAAAAAGGTAAAAAAATACATCAAGGAGAGTATTAAGTCACACACTCGGCTGGGTTACTTCTAAATATTCATGCCTCCATCCCAGCAACAGCATCAGCCAGAATGCAGGTATTTGATCTGAGGAGAGAACTGCCTGAGCAGGGGAAATGCCTCGCCACTGCAGGATGAAGCTCAGCAGAGAGCTGAGGGTTTCAGAGAGGCGGCAGGCGATGTGCATGGCCAGTGGCAGCTTTTCCTAGAACTGGCGTGCACGTTTGTGGTTGCTTTTAAAGTCTTTTTCTCCCCTTCCTCATTGCTTTAGTCCACATCCAGATCGAGGGCTAAAAGCAGCTCGTATTTTACATCAAGCTCTATTGGAAGTAACAGGAGTAGTGTGTTACGTCTTAAATGACTACACCAATTTAAGACAAATCAGGTTAAAACTGCAGCCCACAGGCTGAAATGCTCGCTTTTAATCGGTGTGTGCTAACTTGTATACTTGTGCAGAAAAAAATGACAAAGCCTCAGCACCGCTGCTGTAACACAGGAGCAGGGATGCGCCGAGAATCACTGCCTGACATCCGCCCGCTGCTGCAGCACTGCTCTCCTTGCCTGCTGCAAGGAGTGCTGGAGCATTTGCAGTGGCACTGAGACAAAATCTGGCTCATATTCCCCTGCTCTTCCACCCCCACCCTTGCAGCACACTGCAGGAGTATAACCAGACTGGATAATTAAACACATCATCCTCTGGTTTTAATCTACGAACGGATGGTTTGGATTATTAATCAACATTATGACCCTCTGGTGCTCTGACCGTACTCGGTGCTTCCTCCAGGGGCAGCCCTGCATCCCACCCCACACCAGAGCTGCCACTGCCCCACAACACACCCAAAGAGGTGTGGAGTGCATCGCTGGGTTATCTGAAAGAAAAAAATGCAGCGTCGAATCCATCACTTCTATCAGGTGGAAATTCCATCCCTGCACTTGAATTTAGCATTAACAAGTTTCTGTACTATTTAAAACTCCTATTTTTATTTCAACCTTGTGCCTCAGTACTGTAGTGAAAAGTACATCAAATACACCCAGACGCACATGATTTGAAACGCTGGATTTGAAATTCCAGCATTGCTAACTAATGAGAACCATTTTTTTCCTTCTTCCTCTTTGTAGCATCACTTCATGTACTTACATACCATAATCACATCCTCCTAGAGCCTCTATTTTTCCAGGGTGTAGATCTTTAATTCCCTTTAATCTGTCTTCATAGCCTATTCCCTCCAACTCCTTTATCACCCTAGCTGCTCTCCTCTGTATTTGCTCCAGCTCCTCTTTATCCTTTCCGCAAGAGAGTGGCCAATTGTGCACCACACTCTAATTGTGGTTTAACTGGTTCTGCAGAACGGAGGGAAGGAAAAAGGAGGACTCAGATGCAACACGCGTGTTTACACCTCCTGAGACCGCGCTCACCTTTTTAACCAAGGCACAGCACAGAACGTCCCGTCTGCATTTCCCAACCCAGCTTATGCCTCAGTCATTTCCCACACAAATGATGCCGAGCGGCTGACGTGTCATTTCGAGAAGGCAGTTTGGAATTTCTATTTCCTACCTGGGCTACTTTCTACTTATCCCTGTTAGATCTCATTTTATTCCTCTCCGAACAGTCTCCTAATACATTCAGATGAAAATGGATTGATTCAGTATCTTAGTTTAATTAGGAAAAAAAACGTGATTCTACCACTTTCTGGAGTGCCTGTATTCTTGCAACACTTTCAGCACACCCCCATCCTCCCTCCAGGCCTGAGTCGCAGGGCAGAGGGAGGGGGCACTGCCACGGCTCTGGCCCAGATTCAGCAAGGCTTTTAAGAACACACGTGAGATTAAAAAACACAGGATTAGACCTCGAACTTCAATGGGTCTGAGGTGTAACATTACAACCGTACCTACATACTTTGTACCAAGATCCTGTTTGCCAACCTTATTTTACTGTAATTTATATGCTGTTGTTACATTTAAACTCACACACTGGGAAACAAGAGCTATTCCTGTTTAACAACACCATTATATTCCGTTACGTTTGGAGCTGAGGCGAGTCTTTCACCCTCCTACAAAACCAGTGAGACGTCCAAAGATATGATTAGCAGGGATTACGCACTTTGGTATTTTCCACCACCGTCCCACAGGCACAACGAGGCCAGCACAGAAGGTGACTGTCACATCTCATACAGAGCCACAGTTCAGCGCTCTGCCTTCCCCACCACGGTCCTGCAGCAGCTGAAGAAGCACCGTTTGGGAAAATGTTTGTAAAAATAATTATGATAAATGGTGACTCTAAAGGAGAACTACGGTTAAGTCACTGATTTCTCCCTGCTGCTCGCTTTCCCTGACGAACGCTACTTTACAAAAGCACAAAAATCTAAAGGACATACGCCTGTTTCCGCAGGGAAGCACACTTAATCATACAGGTAGTGTAAATATCAGATGCTGCTGCAGGTGCTAGGCGTCTATTTGTTTGTGTTTACTAAGAGGCATAACAAATAGTCACACTAAAGCAGAACATTTGGCAATGGAATGACAGACACCAGAGCAGCCATAAACCATGCTCTCTTGCTTATTCCTGAATCACTGCACAACACCAAGCAGTCACTCCCCCATTCTGGGACGGCCCACGTGCTGCACTTTGTCCCTCTGAGGGGCAGCCACCACCAGCAGCATCCACCCTGAGCACAGCACAGCCAGGAAACGTGTGCCCAGAAATGAAAAAGTAGTACGAAAAAGAAGTAAGACACACAGCCAGCTAACATCGTTTACAGCTTTGCAACTTCTGAGTTAATTCATGGTATAAACAAGGACGAAAATGTTTCTTCCGAGCAAGACTTCCTGTAAACTGTTCATTAGAGCGGGGCTGGGAGCAGGGCTGGTGCACCTGCTGATTAACCATGCGCTCCAAGAATAAACACAAACTGCAGCCAGCAAGATTGTTCTGGAATTCGCTCAGAGCTGATTTTTTCCCCCACGTTATAAATTGGATCCTACCATAAAACAAACAGCAGAACATAGGTTGCCGAGAGTTAAAATCTACTTTTTACACTACATTGACCACAGCACCCACAGGCACAGCTACAATGTCTTTCTATGAATGGGACAGATTGCCATATGGATGCAGACACTGAACAAGCTGTACAACTCCTGGCGACAAGTGCCTGGGGGACTGTCCTATATTAGCACCACCTGTGCTGTGGAAATTGTGCTCTGTGTATGAAATGGTATTTAAGGGCCCATCACGATGTTATTTTTGAGTACACACAAAAAGGAAAATCACAGTTAAAAGAATTCTCTGGCCGGCGGATCTGTTGCTCAGTTCCTGACACTGATCCCCAAAGAACAGATGCCTCCTGTATTCACCCAGAACGCAGAGCTGCCACACACATTAGCAGCTCCCTTGCCCAGGCTCCTACCAATGCTTTAATGAGAGGAATACACCGTGCAGTGAGCACAAGAGAAACCAGAGCCCCCCACACCTCACCAGCACGGGCAGTACGGAGAAGTACCTGGTGGTGTTACACAACCACAAGCAGTGCAACACGATTTTCCTCCAAGGGCAGCAGGAAGAGCTGCACATCCCCAGGACCAAATTTCAATGCATTCTCGCTGCGCTGGAAATACGAGTCTGTCTGAGGTACAAAAATAGAGCTCTGGATTAGCATGGGATCTCCAGGGAGGAGGGAAAGGGGTCTGAGCAGTGCCCAGATGCTCGGCGAGGAGATCTCCCCTCTCCAAACTGTAAGAAAAAAAAAGGATGCCAAGAAAAAGAAAAGTAAAATAAATTGAATTAAAGAAAAACAGTTGTAAAGTGAACATTACAACCTGGGAAAAATGATGTCATTTTATTGAAAAACTCCTTTTTTTCCATTAAACCATAGTGAAACGGATAAAGTTTATACAGCTTAATGGTGGCGTTTTATTTTAAATGCTACTCAATATCTTAGCAGTACGATATAACATGATATAACAGCTGTCAGGCTAACTGCTTGCTCTTTATTGAGGAGCAGAGAAAATAGCTGCACAAAAATCACCTAACTTCTCTACTTTCATGCCATTTTCAAGGGTGTTTCTTTTCCACACTCAGGTTGTGACATGTACGATAAAATATTGCTCAGCTCTCCGTTAGATCCCAGCTCAGCTCTTCAGGACAGCCTGGTCCCACAAGCAAACACTGAGGAAGGACAATTTGGAGGAAATAAAAAAGCAGGAATCCACCGCACTGTAAAACAAAACCAGGTCACCTTTTTAAGACTGCTACATAAACACCTCTAATAAAAGAGAAGGACAAATTTTCATTGGACTTCAAGTATTTAGACAGGAACGTTTTCATAAAAGTTTAACTGCAAAGTGCATGCAATTAACAGAAAGCCATCAGCTATTCCTCTGGTATGTAAAAATAGCATTAAGCTGTATTAAACACACGTGTAAGTATCTCAGTTGCAAGAAAAGGGAGGAGATATGCAAAGCACTCAGATATCAAACAATGATCTGTTGGCCAGATGGAGGAATAAAACAATACATATGCTAAAATTTGGAAAAGTTCTGTTGTGCGTCTGCCAAGGCTCACCCAATCTATTTTAAGTGCTTTCTGATACATCAGCTTAGTGGTTGGAGTCGTACGACTGATCACTATTACATGTGACCAGGAACCAACGAAGCGTTGGCGTTCAGGAGCTCTGATGGCAGATTCCTGAGGGCTGGGAAGCATCGCACCCCCTCGTTCAGCCACAGGCCTCGTGCTGCACTGAGTAATTAGAGACGGTTATATTAGCAGCTTCCACTGGGGAAAAAGACATCAAGTAAACTAGAACCAAGTTCCCAGGGTTTAGTAGAACAACCCTCTGAAAGCCATCGTGTGACAGAAGATCTGCCGGACAGACTGATGCAAGTGGCCTCATGTGACTGATTCTGGATCTGAAGTAAAGCTCCCCAGAGAAGCCTTGCTGAGGGCAGAGCTCAGCAAGCCCACATCGCCCAGCAGCTGTGAGGAGCCGGAAGGGCCGAGCAATGTGATGCTGGCACCAGAGCAGAATGAGCCAGGGACTGCCGGCCAGGAGAAGAGGGGAGCATATGGACTGCAGGCTGAACCGTTTCATCCCGAGCATTAATAATGGACCAAAATCTGTACTTCTTAATTGTGCTGAATCCTAATGCCCTCATCTAAGGGCCCTGGGATTTTGATGGAGGATCAGCTGGCACGGAAGATAACAACAGCACGACACAAAGCACTAAGCTGAGGCAGCGGACCAATGGCCTGCCATGCCCACACCTCGCTCCCCTTCGGAGCTTTCTCTGGACTCCTTCCTCCTGCAGCACCTCTCAAGGAGAAGTGATTTAAAAACCCCTTCGCTTATCTCATCCATCTTCCCTGAGATGTCCGCTTGCCTAGGTCAAGGCACAAGTAGGGTAGGAACGGACACAAACAATTAGGGGACAAGCATAGAATTGCTGGAGATTTTGGGACATAATTTTGAGCTTATAAAGGCCATGGTCACCTCAAAGTGATCACACATCCATCAGTTCTGTTTTGCTGCTTTTCCAATGAAAATGAACAAGCTTTTCCCAAGGAAGACAGGACGGAATGACACGGTCCTGTCCTTGACATTGCTAATCACAGCAGATGTACCTAACTGGCTGCCCATATGTATTTATTTACTTATGAGAGAGAAAATGCCTGTTACTGAAGAAACCCAAATGCTGATAAGATGATGAGAGGTTTGTATGCTGGCTATGGTCTCACTTTTGCTTATCCTGAGTGAATACAAGTTTCTATAACTAAATATTTCCCTTAGGGTACTGATGTCTGAGGTATGTTTATTGCATTGAGTGAATTTATATATATAATCAGCACAATAAACATTATTAAATTGTCTGAGTAAAATCAAAGCATGAAACACGCAGTCAGTGCTGAATTCTAATGATGCTGAATGCCCATGATTGCATGGGGAAAGGATCTTAACAAGCCTTGATTTGAGCTTTGGCATCCGCCTCACAAATCACACGAAATGTTCTCTCTTTAATAGTGCTGAATATTGATAAATGTCTCCGCACGGCACAACAGGGAAGTTGGTCTCTATTGGCAATCTTTACCAAAGTGTGTTTTTTCCTTCTCTACACTCAAGGGTTTACCCTGAATGATTTAATTATAATTTTCCTTGTGTAAGACAAATTAAAGAGGAGAGTAGGAGTGTCATGCCAAAGCAGATTATTTATCTCCTTAACAGATTGCTATGCACCAAACCCCAGAGCTGCTGCTGCCGCTACTTACAGGAACTGGGCGAAATGTGGGGCAAAAGCATAGATGTAATATACATTTTAAACCCAAATGAATGAAAGCATTAACCCATTATTTATAGCTGGAATCATTTCATTACTGTGAAAGCCACACACACAGAACACACGCAGCCCAAGAGCAGCACCATGATCCCCCCACCACGCAAACAAGCAGAGGCTGCCTTTTGCTTTCGAGCATTCTGCTGCCCTGCAGTACGGCCATGGCCCAGGGTGACTTCTGCCAACCTCCTGACCTCAGCTTCGTGCCATACAGGGGAACTTCTCATCTCTTAGCTCTGGTCCCAGAGCTGCAAGGGACCAAAGCTTCACCCTGCACAACGGTGGCACTGGGCTGGTGTGGCACAGCAATGTGTGGGCATGCCAAGCAGCCAATTACTGCAGTTCCCCTGCTATCTTAAAACTTATTTATGGCAAAAATGTGCTTTTACACCCAACATATTCAGCTGAGTTCCTGCCTGCTGATGACATTCACGCAGGTACTTCTGCTGCCACTGCAGTCAGACAAGTGGCTCCTGCTTCCCAGGGCTCACAATCTGAACCAGTGGGATCAGGAACCCCATAAAACACAGCCGGAACAAACCCAGCAATGACAGCAATGACAGTAACTCCCACATAACCAACTTGCCTCCTTCAGCCTACTCCTTCTTCTCAAAAGCCCAAGAGGGTGGGGGGAAACAGCTTTACAGCACACCCTAAAAGTTAATGCTACCTGTATATGATTATTTATGGCTGCCGGGCAGTCGTTATGATGTGGCTGTGGTTAACTGTTAGGACACTTACAGCTTTTACTGTGTGCTTTTTATTGTTGTTTAAATCCAAATAAACAGCTCTTGGTTCTATCAGATGGGAGCTAACAGCTGACTCCACTGGTGCTGCATAAGCAACAGAGACATCCGCACCACCCCTCTGCCCCTCAATGATGCTGGGGTGAATTAAGTCACAATAAGCCCCCTGATGCAGGGCAGCAGCACGACACACATCTCACAAAACGCTACAGAAGTGAGCAAGTCGTGGGAGCTCAGCAGGTGCCCAACCCTGCTGTACCTGCCTCTCCATCATGGGGTGATGGATGCAGGAAGCTGGCTCATTAGGGAGGAGGTAAGGGAAGTGGCAAACTCAAAACCGACAGCTGCCCCTGACCTGATGGTGGGCTGGGGCCTGCTGTATGTGCAGCTCAGCCATTTTGCTGAACAAGCTGGGCACTGGAATCAGCACACATTTGCTTGCAAGCCTAGCCAAGCCACGCTCCCACCAGATCCACTGTTATTTCCAGCCTTAATCTCTGCAATCAGAAGGCAACCAAAGCTCTGCCTGGGCCTATGCTCCCTTTTGTAACCGAGCTGAAACTTCACCTCCTGAGGGCTTTCAACACTGCAATGCACCTGCGCTTCTCTCCCTGCTCACTTGCCACCTCAAATGCCTTGCCTGTACACAAAATACCCCTTCAGAAAGAAACACATCCAAACCACAAGGTGTTTCCCCTGCGTCATAAGAAAAGCAGGCAGGCACCACGAGGCCTGATGAGACTGCAACACAACCCTTAAGTGCATCAGGAGGCATTCTTCTGCCTGGAGTCTCCTGCTCTACTTATGGATAAAGACTAATTCAATCACTGCAGCAAATGGCGCAAACCCTCAGTGCACCAGAGGCAAGATAAAGCAAAGTCTGTAGCCCTCTTACTCATATTCCTAAATATACCTATTTTTTACTTTGATATTGAAGAGAACTCAACAGAAATGTAAGTAAAGTATAATGACAAGCTTTAACAATGCAGCTATCAATTCAACAACAGAAGATCTTAAGTCTTCTAACCTCACTCAGTCTCAAACAATACTGTGGCATGTTTATGCATTCCTAGCTCATTTAGTTGGAACTTCGCTAATAAAAACACATGTATCTCCCTGTTTGTAGATCCCAATTCCCTCCAGGCCACAATTACACAACAGCACTCAAACATATGGATATTCAGTTCTGCATGATAGTGAGTACTTGAGAAATTTTTTACTTCAGAGTAGACTCATGCATTTCCTCTGCATTTCAAACTACACAGCAATGGTGTTTGTTTCCTCAGCTAGACTGTCATTAGCAGACAACACATGCATCCATCCACTGCAAGAACATACACTTCACTGCATGGGATTTTTCTTTACAAACTAGGACAAACACAGGTTAAAAATCTATTGGAGTCATAAAACAATCCTGTTCAGCTCTGCATGCAGCAGAAAGGGAACTTAATTGTTTAATAAACATCAATTGGTTTTTAGCATCCCATGTCAGTCTTCACCAAAATCACATCTTTGACACTTGCATGCACTATAAATGTATGCACCAACATTCTGCCACACGTCCTTGCAACGGATAGAAAAAGATGCCTTGCACACACAGCACTTCTGAACGCCGTGTGTGTTCTTCTTTAAAACCTATCTATTCCCAACAGCACTATTTTCTTAATATTAGAAAGATATAAGAGGTATTTATACAGCTTCCCTATCAATCCACTTTCAGGCCACCAGAAATATAAACTCTATGGCTTAAAAATTCCATTATCCTCTTTCTAATGAAAGAAAGGAGGATGGAAAGACAAAGCCATCAGTTTCCATAAACCCCAGCTTTCACTAGTGCCTGATGTAACGTTTCTAGATGGGTGAAGGGACTCTGCTGAATGCAAAGAAGCCCAGTGAGGATGCTCACATGATCCCCGAGACCCTTCTCCTCCAACGCAGCGTCGGCGTCGCTGCCGCCTGCAGCCCTGCTGCCCAGGCCCGTCTATCTCACCGCAAGCAAAAGTTATGTTGTTAGACACGCCTCAGTGAAATCTGGGGGTGTAAAGAAACAAACCTGCAATAAAGCATCCTCGGGAATAAAGCGGAGCCCGCGCTGAGAAGCACGTCAACAGACAACCCCTGATTTAAGCCATTTCTTCTAACAATGCAAGACTAGCACGTATAAATTAACTCACACTTCTAAAAGCCAAACACCAGTTAGCTAATTTTATCAGCACTTACAAAATGCACTTTGTTTTAGGAAAACCTAGTGAACTCAAGTCCAAGCTGCTTTGCGAAAGCAAGCAAATACAGAGAAGAAAGGTAAATGTCTTAAATGAGCTGGGCACTGAAATTTGGCAGAGAAGTGGATGACGTGTGGCACAACAGCCTGTAGTGACCAACTGATTTCTTCTCACCTCCTATCTGCAAACCCAAAGCACATCAAGAGTAACACCACCAGTGATGCAAAAAAGCAGCTACTCTTTTCACACTTCCCCCCACTTCTCCAATGCTCTTCTAATTAGCTAATTGTGCCCACATTGATCCAATTAACAAGCCACAAAGACCTGAACAAAAGGAGCATACTCTGCCCAGCGGAGACTCCGTAATCAGACGAGGCGGTTGGCCACTGTTCCCAACAACTCTGCCCTGATCTCGGGCACAACCAGACGCGAGGATGGATGGAACTCTGCTGGCACCTACCTCTCCCGTTTAGGAGTGTGAACCGATAGCTGTCCGTTGGTTGACGCGTGCGGGTTTATTATTAAGGAGGTCTTAGACGGTGCGGATGAGGAGACGCAGGTGGTGGACAGGTCGAGGCTGCTGTGGTTGTTGCTGGCTGCCTCCTCGGCTGTGTGCGAGCTTGTCACTTCCTTCCAGAGCTGCTGCAGTTCTGTTGGAATCATGCCTGAAACAAACAAATTGGATAATTAAATCAATTAACAGCTAATTCGGCCGTCTTCAAACAGTAATTAAATCAAAGAGTCAGTAAACAAAGCCTAGTGTTAGTTTTGTGTGTGTGTGTTTGCACGCATGTAATTTTTTTTATTAACTGAAGGCTAATCCTGAGCACTGCACATCTCCTGCTGTGTTTCGTGGGGTGCTACCTGCAACGCCTTTCCAAGGCAAAATCTGGGGCTGGGGGAAGGAGACCCACACCACACAACACCCCCATCAGCAGCTGGGTGATTGTTATATTCTGTCCTTTTTGGAGCAGAGGGCCCAGTCCCCACTCGGGCAGAAATCCCCAAGATCAAACCAAGGGCGGCCGAGGGCTGCTCCTCATGTCAGCTTGTTTTCTATTGTTTTAAGGAAAGTAAATTCTGTCTAACCTGTTTTTAAAAGGAAGGGAGATGTGAGGGAAAAAAACCCCTCAGCTTTATTATTATGACAACAGGAACCACAATATGACTAATTTTGTGCTTAAGTTTTAAATGATGACAAATAGCTTTGTTATTAAATACAGTTTTTATTAATCACTTTTAGACATAAATTATGAATTCATATTGTCTTCCTGAAATGCTTTTCAAATTTTAACAGTCAAATTGATTATACTATGATTATTTCATTAACACACCTATCTTTCTCATTAATTTTGGTTTCTCGAACTGCTCACTTAATTGATGGATGTGTCTACTGAAAAACTGTATAACTTTCTATACAAGTAACACTATTATTACTGTCATTTCTTAGATCAATGCTAATGAGCCATTCAAAAGTAAAACGAAAACATAAAATAAGCTTCAAGAAATACATAAAAAAATTGTTTTCTATTGTGCCAAAATGGACACCAGGCTTGGGACATGCATGTAGCTTTCAGCAGACACGGTGAGCGAGAACTCTGCCAACTCCAGTGGGCATAAAGTGGAGCCTGGAGCACAGGGACACATACGTCAGCATGGCATGGGCTCCCCCTGAGATCACGGGTTTGGATAAAGCTTACGTTTGTGACACGATCAGACAAGTCAGGTTCTCAAAGCGAAGACTATTTCAGTGCTCTTTCAGAAGGCTTTGGAAAAAAACGAGCAGCAGAGACGCATCACTTAAATATGCAGACCAAAAGAAATGATAAAAGTCTGCATGTTTTTAAAGAGGTCTCTCATCAGCGTGTGCTGAGATGGTTTGGCTGACTGCTCCTTGTTGGGGTAAACTGTGGCACTGGAGCTATCCTGAGGAAATCTGCCATTTTCTGAGTGTATGGCAGCAGCTCCAATAGCCACACATCTCACCAAACCTAAGGAACTGAAATAGGAGGAAAAAAAAAAAAAAAAAAAAAAAGGCAGTATGCATTATATTCATTTGAAACACATAATAAAAAATGCCAAGGTCTAAATTTAATTTATTTTTGTCATTTAGAATACAATGGATAGATAATCATCTCAACGTGATCAGCCAAACATCTTTACTTTGCTAAACTGTTAAAGATTTTAATTATGCTAGCTTTGGAGAGCACTGGTCTAATGAGGCGATAGACTCCAGAGAATCTAAGTGGTTAAGAACTGTGAAATGAGTCTGATAGGATTTTTTTATATTCACCGTGGATCGTTTGCATATCAAAGAGGAGTAAATTATTGCACGACAGACCAATAACCTTCCCCGCCTTTCTGAGAGTAGCATTAACAAAAACAGTTGGTCTCCAGTAACGGTTCACTACAAAAAAATGCTAAAATCCTTAAATATCTGCAATTAATATATATTATAAAAGAGGCTTCAATTTATACATTAAGTGATCAGATATTCTTAGGACACATCCGCTTCTCCAAAGCCACGTCATTTTCCTTTCATAAGAACCAAACGCCAATTACATTTTGATGGATTCTGTCCCAAATGAGCATTTAGTTATTAGACGTATTCAATTATTACTTGTCCCCTGAAATTAAACCTCCGAGCAAATTAAACAAAGAGAAAGGTCAGTACACAAGCCTATGTCCTGTTTTGCTCTATCTGGGCTATTATTTTCAAACACCTTGCGAAGTGACAGTGTGGGATGTATTTTTAGCTAACACGCTTGACAGGACTGTCTGCGCACTAACAATTACCTGCGAGCGCGGCTGACCCTTACACCACTGTTTACTCAACTGAAACAATAGTGAATAGACTTGTCTGTTGATGATAACATATTGATATGAGACCGTATGAGTCGACACCTATTTTTATTTTTGAGAATAAGCAAATAAGGCGGTCATTCTTTGCCTTTTTCCCCACCCCCCACGCACCCCCTCTCTCGGATCTGTGGGTGAGTCTTCTATTAATTGACGGAGTAGCACTTCTCTCTTTTCTCCACCTCTGCTTCTCCTTTCCCCTTTCCCTTCCCTCCCAGTCACTGCTGGATCGACTCAAGCTTCATCTCCAGGACAAGCCTGCAAGTTATACAGCACTCAAAATACAAACATCTAATATTCATAGCTCTCTGTAGAGCCTGGGAAAGTCAAGGGGTTTGTTCTGACTTCCTATGCAAGTGTAACTCCTATTAGCAATGATGAGAACTGCGTATATTGAAGGAGAAATAGAAAACAACCCATTTGGGCAGAAAAAAATGATAGATACAGTAAGATGGATTTCAGCTTGGATGATGTTAGAGAAGAGTTAGGTGTGACGTCAAACTCGCCTCTCACAACGCATCGTTCAGACCTGAATGCACCACTGGTATCACTTGATTAATTAAAAAACAAGAAGTAATTTTTAAAAAGCCTCCTTCCTCTTTCCTCAAACTTCTGAGGAGCATTCCTAACCAGCTTGTTGAACTTGGCAGCTGAAAGGTATGCTCAGTACTCATCCGGCAAAATGGTTAAACGGAATAATAGGACGAATGGTAAAAGCAAGTAGAACATATCCAACAAAACACACACAATACATGACAAAATTTACCATTAAACAGTTTCACTTCAATAGCAAGAACTAAATTCTATGTCAGATTCCCAGAACTGCACTGCAGTTACCCGAGATCACTCCTGCTTGTGCCCCAACTCGGTTCCTACCGGTGCCAGGATGCAGACCTGGAACTGCTGGATCCATGGGAGCAATCAGCCCTGGGATGTCTCAGTCCTATTATTTTCACTTGCTTGTGATCTGAGGTGCGATTTGCAGTTTCATTTTACAGATACTGAAGATTGAGCTCTCGCAGCTCAGAGCACTGTTGAAATGCGGTTTGTTTTTAAATAGCTACTATGCAGAGATGTAAAATCTAGATTATAGGTGTGTCTAAACACAGAACAGCAAAAATCACACAAATATAACATTAAAGAATGTGCTATTTTGTGTAAGACAATAGGCAAGAACACCAACTAAAATGCAGCTATGAACGATGTATTAGTTCTAAAAACAGAACAAAAATCACTTATGAAGTAGCATTCTCTCTTAACATTTATTCCTATTACAGATACTTAGGAATAAAAAGCAAGATGCTCTTAACTAAATTCATAGCTACATTAACTAGAGGGCTGGATTTTCCTTTTTATATGCACGCTTGCAGTATCTGTCTTACTCTTGCCCACTGTTCTGAAAACAGAAAGGGATGGTATATGTTTTTTAAATACGAAGTGTCCATTACCAATTATTTTAAACTATAGCCCTGGCTCCTCGTTGCATTTTTCAGGACAACCAGTCCCCTTCATTATGAAAGAAAATGTAGGCACAGGTTTAAAAAATGTATGTTGTGGGGACAGTTGACAGATTACTGCTCACGGAACTCAATTTCCCAACCCCAGGTATCACCAGCTCAAAGACAAACAGAGTTGCTCAACCTCTTTGTGTCCTTGTACCTCCATACCCAGGTGACCATGTTCAAGCAAGCAGAAAGTTGATTTAAACCTCGTAATGACATCAGTTTTAAGCCATCGTCTCTCTGATAAAAAAGAATCGTGCTGGATTGCAAGCTGCCTGAATCCTCCAGTTCCTCCCCAGCCAGCGCCGCACCCCACAGCTCACCTCCCCGCACAGAGCAGCCCTCCCAGCCCTCCTGTTTGTGTTTGTGTTGTTCTGGCACCCCTTGGCTATTAACAGGCTTCTTCCCAACATGGTGAGGACTAATAGTGGCACTTGGCTGCTAACCGTATCAATCAATGCCACGACTGCTGAATTACCTACTGGTGTCTCCGATGTGTTACTGCACAGATTACACTTCATGCATCACCACATTCATTTCTTTCACATTACACATGAGCGTGTCTTGTCACTGCCCAATTGCCCTCCTTTGGACAGCTTAACTGATGTACCACACAATGAACCCTACTGAGCAAACTTAATAGTATAGGAGCTGTGGGAAAAATTAGAAAGGTTGAAGCTGGAGTCCAGTGGGCGTGTGGGAACAGCTTGTGGTGTTTCCAACAATAAATCCAAAGAGTAATTAATGCGTGTTACAACATTCTGCACACATAAGTGGCACTTGTCTACCTGCCCATTTTCCCAAACTCATCTCAGCACACTGATGGTAACTGACAAACCCCTGTCCCAGGCCAGAAGCTGCTGCTGCCACAACCCGCCTGCCTGCATATCAGGAGTGCACAGCTAGGAGCACACCAGGGGGCTGAGTCTGGGAGTGTGGGTGTCCCATGACAGGGTTAGGGGGCTCTAACATTTTGTGGGTCATGCAAAAAACAAAAAATAAGCCTCAGTAAACCACACTAGCCACCTGGCACAGCAGTCCCTGCTCACCAGCTTTCTCTCCCTCTATCCATGTCAGTTAACATTTACCAGCCATCTTGCTCTCCTTTTCGCAGCTCTAATACACATAAAAAAGGAGGGAGAAGAACAGAAGCAATTTCACCCCCAACCCCATTTAACCAAACAGAGCTGAATGTAAATACATTATATGGTTTAGCAACCAGTAGCAGCCTTAAGGCTGCTTTGAAGAGCCCAAATCATTTCAAGCTGAGCTGACTCCAGTTGTTGAGGTGGGTGTTGAAATTTATTATGGGGCAAAGGGAAAGAAAAGGCACAGCTATTCAGAAATATCTGCATCTTGGCTGAAAGACCTGGTCCTCCCCGAGCCATGCCAACTCTGAGCCACCAGCTTCAGTGACAACAGACAGAGCTCAAGCATGCCTGTTAAAATGCCCCAGAGCTCGCAGAGAAACTCAGTTGGAATATAAATTAATAAATAAATATAGCCATGGAGAAAAAAAAAAAAGAATAAAAAAAATCCAGGTTGTAATTACTGTCAGAAGTATTGTGATTTGAGTAGCTATTGCTTTCAATGTATCAATATCTTAAAAAAAAATAGGGATTTCAGCAAATCGGTGACTTCTTACATAGCACAGGACTGAATAAAGACGTAGGAGGATCTAATTGTCAGTAACACCAGCATAAGAACATTTAAATTAGATGGAGTCAATCCCAATTTGCCTCTGTGTGGAGGGAAGAACGAAGCTATGATCTACACAGGCAGTGAAAGGAAGGACACATAAACATGCACAAAGAGGAGACACTGTCACATTCCCCTTCCAGCTGCACAACAGGGCAATCCCATTTCCACACTCAGCAGCATGTGGTCAGCACTGTTTCGTGCCCAGCTCTGCACCAGCCATGAAGTCAGAAAGAGCCAAGACAGCACTTCACAAAACAGTGAAGGAAAAGCTGCTCTCAAGCTATCCTAAGCCATGAACCCAGCACCAAAATTTTATTAGGAAGCCTCCCGTGGAGGATTTTGAGCCCACAATAGTACAACCAGCAGCTTCACGTTCACCAGGGTATAGCTGTGCAAAATGAATCCAAACTAAACCGCCTGCCTCCTGCTAACAAGCACGGCCCACAGTTTCAGCGCTGCCCTTCTCGAGAATACCTTTACAATGCCCACTCTGCCAGTCAGGATTTTTCTTTGTTTCTTATTTTACGAGCCTATGAGATCACTCTCTGGCTTACTGAGTGACAATTTGGTGTGCACATGCTATCTGCTTGCTCAGCAGCTCCCCAACCCCTCACCTACCTTGTGCAAGGGGCTGCAAAGGCAGAGTAGGCTGGCCAGGCTGGATTGTTAGCAGCCCTTGACGCTGCAAAGTCAGGAGGTGCTGCTGTTGCAACTGCTGCATCTGTAAGAGTTGCTGCTGAAAGGCCAACTGCTGCGTAGCCACCTGCTGCTGCTGGGGCTGGAAAAGAAAAAAAAAATGCACGTTTGTCAACAAAGAGAAAAGCATTAACAGGGATCCTTGGCTAAACACACAGCAACCACTGATCATAGTCACTTGTACTGAGAAACAACAGTGAGCTCACCACCCAGTACCAAGACTTGCTTAAGAGCTGGTGCTACCAACAGGGCGGCAGTCAATTTCTAATCTCTCCTACAAACCCAATCAAAAACACACGCAGTGTTTCTTAGTCCACACGACTGAGCTTCACACCAGGAGCGGCTGCCTTTCGGTGTCAGATAAAGCAAAATTCTGCTGGCTGCTGCTAAAATCACGGGCAATTCTTCAAAGCAAAGAACAAATGCAATGCAAGAGCCACTCCACGTAACCACATCACATTTGGACGTCACCAACAACAGCCCTGTACCCTGCTCTGTTTGCTCATGCAAGGGTCATCTCAGCGATTAAGGCAACACGACTGGCTACATTCATGCTATCCTATACTTACTCTCTCTTATCCATCCATCAAGCAACAATACCATTATGTTCAGAATTACTCCTTGCTGTATTTAAGGCTGCTACTTCTGTGCTTTGAAATTTTTAATTATTTTCGCTATAAAGAAGTCAGAGCTGCTTTACTCCACAGGGACACGAACCTTGAACCTTCGAGGTGTAAAAGAACATGTTGCTTTTCTCACTACTGTACCCAGAGAAGCTTTTAACTACTCTGTTTATCACTTCTGACATAAATAAATGAGAAAAAAATCAGACCTTTGAAGAAGAAAAACTTCATCTAATATTGTTAATTAGCCATGACAAACGATGAAATAACATTGTAAATCTTTCATAGAAACAGCCACTAGATTTTAATTACACACATTCATAATTTAGCAAACAACATCTTACTTGAATGTGAGTGTTTAATATGTACAGTACTCCAGGCTTCTGAGTCCTTAATTTTGTGCAGTTAAGCAAGCCTCTAGGTTTTGCTTCCATGCTCATCTCGTGTTTTATTTGCTTTGTTCTTAAAATCCATGAAAGGCTTTGCGTTTTGATAAATATCTTTTTATTTATTGTACAATGACAGGAGGAAAACTTTTGTTGTGTAAAACATCAATACATCATGCCAGTGTTTAGCAGTTCCTTGTGCTAGCCAAAAAAAAATTAATGTAGATTTCCTTAGTAATTATCTGAGTGATAGAAAGATAATACAGAGCAGTAGTACAATAAATAGAAGGAAATTATCTAATATCCCTAATCTGCTAGGAATCATATCAAGGTGGAGGTCTTATACACATTATGGCTAACAATTACGGAAAGAAAATTAACTCTTGCAAAACTCCACACTTTCTCAAATAAACCCTGGCCACACCGAGAGCGCTTTGCTGCCCTTCCCCGCTATCGCAGCAGAGGATCGCTGGCCCCGTTCCCTGCTGGTGTCAAGCAGGAAACATCCACCCGGGTCAGAGGAGCGGGGCTGACGGCCACCAGCCAGGGGCCGGGGCCCCACCTTCTGCCAAGGCACTGCAGCTCCAGCCTGCCAGGCTGAACGTGACACAGCCACAGCACTGCCAGTTGCTCTTGAAATGAAACATCGCTGGGCAAAGCGAAGGGCAACAGCAACTATTTTTATTAAATTCCTATTGCTTTTTTTGTACTTTCAACACCCCATCGATCTTTGTACTACAACAAACTGCATGCCTACAACTGTACTGACAGGCAAGTTAATTTTTCTTCTATCCAGAGAAAATCTATAACTTTGAGAACAGTTAAACAAACAAGAGTTTAGCTATACTGGAACTCGGAGTTTCCATTTCTCTGCCACAGCTTGCTCAGACAGATCCAGCTGTTGCAACAGCACTGGATGAATGTGAGCTGCAGCAACGGTCGTACTGCAGTTAGAGCAGCGTTTGCCTCCAGAGATGCTCGTACTCCAAATATACACAGAATCATAGAATCTTCAGAGCAAGAAGGCACCTTTAATTAATACACAGTCTGTGTGTGTGTGTGTATATATGAGTGGTATTTGTTTTTTGTGGAACAAAATAAATTACAGTAGTCTGTATTTTACCTATTTGCCATCAGAGTGCAAAACTGGCATCAAAAAAGAAAGACCATAAAAACGACTTTATATAAATGGAGTGATGCCTGTGGTTGTCTTCTCAGCCATCCCAAGAAAAGCTCCTGAACGCGCCCTACTTTGAAAAGCCAGGATATAAAAGTATACAAGGCCCATTGTCCAAGAAAGAATTTAAAAGCAACACGCGTTGCCAAACTGCGCTCCCCACCCAGTTACCAAACACAGGATACAAGTCAGTTTGTTTACTTCTCACAATTGAATGCATACAAAAAAGGTCTCAGTGCAGTCCTGTTGTCAGGTCAGTAGTCAGTGTTAAAATGCTGAAATAGCCTGATAAAACTCACATTTTTGGTCCCCTCCCTGAAGCTGCTGTCAAAGGTCTGTTTTCCTTTCTTCGGTCCCTCCCTACAGCCTAACATAAACTGTCGCAACCGCTGGAGGAACACGGCCGTGCCCAGGAGCCGTCCCGCACGGCCGGGCCTGGAGGCAGCGCTGTGGCCATGAGCCCCCCGTGTTGGGCCCTCTCCAGTGTGGGGCTGTGGGCACAGGGTGTGTATGCCTCCTTTTGGGATGGGGCAGCAGCAGCAGCCGTGCGTGTCGTGATACAGAATGACGTAGATGGGTAGAGCTGCTCCATCTGTCAGCGCACAAAGCCGCACCGTGTCTGCACTGCGGCCACCAGGCCACACGATGCACTTTGGGACCCACCGTCATTCGTGTTAAAAAAGAAAAAAAGAAAAAAAAAAAGATCATCACTCGCACGCTAATTCAGCCAAAATAACTTCCTCCATGCAGGAAAAATGGGGCCAAACAAGCCTGGTCTGGAAACGGGCCCCTGTTGAAACCCTCAGCAAAAAAAAAAAAAAAAAGAGCCTAGAAAAAGCTGGAGAGACTCAGGCTCCTTGTTCTGCTCCCCACTATCATGTTAAATTGCTCTTCTTAGAACAGGAAGGAGTCTTTTCTTATTGTTACTTTCGATACTGTAATATCAGAAGTGCGACCGCAGTAAACCAGTGTGTTAGATATTGAAATGCCATCACATTGTCTAACTTGCCTTCTCGTCTTTTTTAACACAAAGTATTTTTCTTCAAGCTCCAAGCCCTCATCTTTGTGTCTGAGATGCTCTCCTGTCTGACAACAGCAATTTAGAAGAGTTAACTTTTATCGTTCATTCTGCTGTGTAACTTTCCCCTTCAAATTTCTTTATCTGCCCTCTGAGCTCATCTGAACTTTCATGTTCTCCCAGCATGCAGGCTTGCATTCAAAACTATGTCTAATAGACCAAATAAGAGGTTAATAAGAAGTGGCAACAGAAAGAAAAAATACAATCCCTGGTAACTGATAAGAATGACAGTGGCAGCCCTTTATTGTTTGTCTTCAAATATAGAGTTAAAGATCTTTAAAAAACTAAATTTTGACGCCTTTGAAAAGAAAGAAGCACAAAATAACAACAGGGGGTTATTGCCTGCCAGCCACAGGGGAGAAGCTCCATAATTCTTATTCTCCCTTTTGAAGGCTGTTAGAAATCTGATTCAAAAAAGCAACAGCAGAAGGAGAAAGCCTCTTGAGGCTATCGCCATTTCCTGTGATCATGCATAATGCGTTTCAAAAGTGGGTTTTTACCAATTCTGTTGATCAATTGCACCTCCTTCATATTCCCTCTTTTTTCTGCTGTGTTTACATCTGATGTGACTCAATGACAAGCGCTGTCTGAGACTGTGAAACAGACCTGTCATGTTGATTTATGGGCGCATCAAACCACGACTTGTCCAAACTGAAGCTCGCAGTTCATTAATTAGAGAGTTGTGACTTTGAAGTCAGCTTTCAGACTGTGGTTTTTAACATTTGGCTTAATTTATATGCTCTTGAATGTGGATCTCTAAGGAAAAAACTGAAATTCCCTTCTTGTCTTTGAACTTCTTTTGACCGCACAATAATCATTTCTTTGTCCAGAGTGATGCCTGCATCCCAGAGTCATTAACGCGCATTGAACTGCCACTGATGAGTAAGCCCTACTGAATTAGAAAAACAGCCAGCAAAACAAAGCTGAGAGCATTCTGCACAGTGATATCTCACAATTACATGCCTTCCCTCCCTGTGCCATTTCCATTTTAATTACTGTTAGTCCTTTAGATTTACATTTTAGACACTTTTTAATCTGTTCCCTTTTTATTATAGAGGCGCCCGTAAGCGCGCTATGGCTAAGGTTGTGTCAGCGTTTTCATTATAAACCCCCTGTTTTCAGGGGTTTATAACTCAGCTGGAAAAATTCGCTCCGGGTTGAAACTTGGCACAGGTGGCACGACCCACCAAAATTTGGGAGGGCCAGAAACCCGCACGTGCTTCGAGCACCGTGATCAGCAACGTAACCACTGCTGCTATCGGCGGGCATCGCACAGCATCTCGTGCCAGCGGGCAGCTTTCTAGGACCTACACTGGTCAGTGGTGATGTCAGGTGGAAGTCTCAAACTCCTTGGGACTACAGATACCACTGTGGTACCTTCATGTGTTATTACAGCAATTCTGAATTTTAGCACACCAAAATCAACCAAGTGAGACACTCAGAAAGGACCAGTGTGTTTTCCATACATGCAGAAAACCGCCTTCGCCATCCTGTTCCCAGCACAGACCATGGTGGCATCTGTGCAAGGTCTCGAGACATTGTGCATCACAACGAGCTGCAGTTCCCAGGCACAACACACTGCAATGAGATGGCATTCCTGTCCTACCTCGGTATTTCAGCTCTTGTTGCTCACAACAAACACTGCCTGAGCATGGTACCTTCTGCTGAGCCCATGCTGCAAGGAGCCTGCAGCCAGAACCTCTCTGGCTGAAAACTGCAAGTTCAAACTCAAAATCTCATAGAACCGTCTGCCTGGAGAGAACAGGCCCAGAGCTAGGCCTGCTTCTTTGCCCCCTCCCCTCTACAACATAACTAACTTCCAAAAGCACTCTCCCAAGATACAAGTCCAGATGCTTGCTCCAGTACTCATACTGAACATCAAGGCGTGTTCCCCAGCTATAAAATATGTGGCAGCAAGCAAATGGAAAGCACAGGAAAATACAGGCGAAAACAGGACAATAACTCTCAATCTGAAAGCTGAGACCCGATTGAGTCAGTTCAGTTGTGCCATCATTTATAAGATGAATGACAGCTTAATAGCCTCTAGACAGTCCTCTGGGATCTGTGGTTTGAAAGTAAAATGGGTATTGTCTGTACCTCTTTAGGCTGTTTTCCAGCATGTTGTTGCTGTAAAAGTTGAAGCTGCAACTGTTCCTGTTGTTTCTTATAAAACTCTTGAAGCTGCTGCTACAAAGAAAAGGAAAGATGGTAAGTAACAAAGTGGAGAGCCAATTCAGTGTCCCTTTTGGTGTAACACACAAACTGTGATTTGAAAAATAGCATCCTTTTATCTGTAATGGTCTGACCTTTAGTTTGAAACTCGACAATAAATTCAGTGCACACTGACTATTCTTGGCATTATCGTTTGAAAAGTAATCTCCAAAATGAACTGATGAAAAACATACCATTTTCTACACAAACTAATTAAAATAAGGCAAGGAATGACCTTTGATTGTAACAACAAAGCCAAAATGCCCTTGCTGAGAGAGCCTGGCGAATCTCTGTTGTGAAACACACATGCTTTCTAAATGATAGGGTTTGACTATATTAAGTGTTGTTCAATACATGCACAGACATTCTGGGAAACACTCTCCTCCTCCCTGCTTCAGCCACACACCGCACACGCTGCACTGTGGGACGAAGGCAGAGGGGAGGGGACACACAAGTGCAGTCTGGTGGGTGCTCTTACCAGCCTGACTCATGAGCCCGTGCCGACGTGAACCCCGCAGTAACCCAGGGACAGCACACAACTTCCAGCAGAGAAAGGGCCATGCATGAATGCAGGACACTCAGAAACACCAATGCACCGTGCAGCGCATGTTGGCTGAAATCAAACGGACTAAGGCTTGCAAACCTCTTCACTTTCGCTGTCCCTGTTTCAACGGCCCTTTACGGCCCCATGTGGATGAAGCAAGGACTAAAATTGGAAATATTACCCTACTACTTCATTTATTCCAATTAATCAGGGCACGCCGTACTTTCGGAGGGATGCAGGCAAAATCAACAGGGACATCTGCTGAAGTCCTGACACTTAAATATGCAGCTGTATTATTTAGCTGATCTTGGAAACGCTCCTAGCACTGCTCCCTGGATTTGTTTCCAGTAGCTATTTCTAGAACTAAAAACAAAAGAGCAGTCGGTTCATCTCAGAGCGTGGCTGCCCTGCAGTACAGACCCTGAGACGTGGGCAGCCGTCATCGCCAGAAGGCAGCACAAACCAAAGCCCCCCACCCAACAGGGGCTGCACAGACAACAATTACCTGTTGAAGCATGAGTGCCTGCTGCTGCTGGAGCAGGACTTGGAGTTGCTGGGGAGTTAGCACTTGTTGCTGGAGGATCTGCTGCATTTGCTGGGGAGTGATCACTTGAGGTGTCATCATAGCCACCGACACGGGAACCTGCAGGGGACACAGAATGGTGGTCAGGGAGCATCACAGCAGGAGGCACAACCTGCCCTGAGCACAGAGGGACCCGCGCTTCCCCAGCCACCCAGCTCCCTCTCTGCAGAGCATTATGACAATGGGAATTCTTTAGACAGCAAGACAGCAAAACCTGTTAAGATTTATTTATTTTCACAGGGAACTGTCAGCTCAGAGCATTCCCTCCCAGAAAGTCCCTCCCTGCCGTACAGAAATTCAAGAGCCGAGTATCCTGTGCTGATGGGATCTAGGCCCTATTACGACAGGTTTTTAAGAAAATTGAAGGAAGGCTCAGTGATGTGAATAACAGCACTACACTCCTATGCAATTTTAACAGAAAGGCCCTACTGCGATGTCTTTACCATTCCATATTCACCCAGCATACAGATGTCTTCAATTCTTTCATATTATGTGAGATACCATTAAAAGCCGCTTTCCATGACATTTCAGTGACAAACAGCTACAGTGATGAACTTGATAGCATTTCATATTTGCAACTGTTAACACGTTTCTGCACGGGCATCTTTGCAAGGAACCTGTACACTGTATCTGAAAGGATGATGTCTTGTTCAGATAAAACACTGACATTAAAATGACAGGCTGTCTTGGCCAAGGTTACACAAATTGTATTCAAGCGGATACCTAATGACAATGCTATGAATTCTGCAAGCTTTCTAGAATGTAATTTAGCTATTCAAAATAATCACTGCACTTGTGTTTAATTTGCAGACTACATGAGAACCATTTTGTCAGTCCTAGTAATGCAAGAAGACTATTTCCCCAGAAACCCACCCCTCTATCCTCCACCCCAAAAAAGGGAAAGAAAAGGAAGAAAAAAAACAATAGAAGACAAGACAAAACCCTGTGAGTTTTAACAGTAATATTTAAGCACCTTACTTTTCTATAGTTTCAGATCAAATATGTGACAGCACAAAACTAAAAGCAGTAAAGGATATACTTTGTTAAAAAGGATCTCCTGTCATCTCATGGATTACAATAAAAGGTAATAACATGTTTAGCACTTTTTCTGTGCACCACTTTTTAAAAAAATCAGCAGACAATAGCTGATCTGAAGATAAAAGAGCTTAAAAAAAAGTCTTCCTGGGTACTAGTAAGCAAGGGAGAAATGCAGTATTAATTTTATGTAACATAATGTCTTAATATGCAGTTTATCTTGACTTTTTCACATGATTTGTCCTGTCATTTGCATAGCAAGCTCTCATTCCTAATTTCACAGTCATTATGCACTGATGTCCTGATTTCTCAGCATCACTAATTTTGATGAACTAAAAATGGTTCCTGAAGGTCAGACTTATGTACAGCACACATCGCCCTGTGTTGTTGTGTACATGTCATGTGCCGGGGCCAGACCCTGCCTACAGAACGTGCTGCAGACACATCCAGCAAACTGACATCCTATTAACGCGGCGCAGAGTGAATCCCCTGCGCCCCAGCACAGACCTGGTGCTTCCCACACTGCAGCAGGCAGGTGTGAAGGTTGAGAAACAGACAGCGAAGGATGGGAGGTGTCATCATAGACAGAGTCCCTCTAAGACTGCAGCCCTGGGAGAACCACCAACCTGGCAGTGCGGTGCCACCGCCCTGAGCTGTGATGGCACCGACCAACTGGAACAGGGAATCCCATCAATTCACAGGATCTTAATCCCTACGCTGTTCAGAACTTTTCTGGGAGTAGAAAATTATTTCATTAAGTGCTGTAGTCACTATCTTAGCCCCGAAGCCTGACTCACCTTCATTATTCCCATCCCCAGAGAAGTTTACTTTACCCTGGGGTTTGTACTACCTTACATTGAAGTCGGACTGAGCAAACAGAAAAGGAAGCATGTTTAAGTACGCTTTCTGTGCCATTCTTGGAAGATATACAACACAAATACTCCTCGGTCAGATTTATGACGACAAGCAGGGATACAGACAGGAATAGGGTGGGGTGCTGTAAACCCTACGTGCGGGTGATTAATACGCGGGGCCGCATTCTGCCAGCAGCTACGCGGAGACAACTCCCATTCACTTCCACTGCTCCTTTGCACATTTATCTCAGGACACATCTCAGGATTCGGCCCTGCCTTTGAACGGCGGCCACGTACCTTCCGGTGAAGAATCTCCCAGCTGCTCACGCTCTGCTCAAACAGCAGCACTTAACCAGGGAGGGAAGCAACGTGTCTGTGTGTATACAAACACTCACAAACGTGTGAATAAACAAGGCCCACCTAGCAATACAGGTCTGCGTTGCTCTGCTCGACCTTGTTCTACCGGCTGAAACCACATCTGCACACCCCGCCTGTGGCTCCAAGAAGGTCCAGCCTCTCATTTGTCAGAGCAGGGAGCAGCTGCGCTTCCCCTGAACTCCGGCTCATGGTGGAAGCCATCCTACAGAGCAAGGAAATTCAAACAAGCCAGAAACCGCCGTGTTAAAAACGACACGCGCCCCAGACAAGCGTGGGCACACGTACTGTTGGAGGCCTTTAAATAGTTAAGAATTATGGCCTATATATCCACTCTCTTAACTCCCAACGTCCAACTTTTTCATGTAGCTAGTCCCTAGTAATACTGGGAATCAAAGGGCATGCAGCTCCAGCAATAGGCTATTATAGCCCACACTTTATTACCCATTACTACCGAGGTCATTAGCGGTAAGAGTGATTGTACCGGTCTTAACCTATTGATCATTGTAACTACTATCATTTAATCCCGTGTTGAATGTCTGGAAAGCTGCTAAAGGCACACCAGAGAGAGTGCTTTAGCGATGAGAAATATAGCCAAAGCTTGGAAATTACACTTTGATTCATAAAATCCAGCCAGTGGTTTAAATCAATAGTATTTAAAACAGTCATGTAAGTTCTTAACTACAGCTCTCTAATATTTATGGGTCCCTTTTTGAGTGTATTCAGTCAAAACTAAGCTTTATTTTAGATACTGCGCAATATACTTTGCATTACGTTAGATAAAAAATATTTATTTCTGATATTTTGTCTGATAGTAAACGAAACCTAAACTGAAGGCTATAAATTAATTGTAGATTTCTATCTCTCAGATGTCAACTTAAATGTGTTGCCAAAAAAAATTACAAACCAACTTTGAAAATGGCTTAACTGTTTAAGTACATGAAAATGAGTGTGTTTTATGAGTTAACAATGAATCACAGAAGGCAGTTTATGAAGAACTAAAATAATTCTGTCTTACTGCCTTCAGGGAGTTGAAGTTCAAATTAAAGTACTGGCAGATGTATTTAAAGAATGCTAACTTAGCATGCAGGACAGAAATCAATCTTTCCTCCCCCCCCCAGTTGTTTATTTCTGTTTTCTACATGAAACACGATTGTTGTTATTGATATGATTAATGAACCACTTTTGGTATTGTTGACTGATAACAATAGGGTGTGGTAGATACCCAGCTGCATGTAAACCTGGCAGCAAAGGTAAAAATACAGCTGCAAGTCAGTTTTGGGAGCTGTGCTAGTACAGACCTGCTGACATGCTAATAGCAGCAACGGCAAAAAACGTCTTTAATACTCAAAATTGTTTTCAGCCACTCTGTGTCTCCCAGGTCCCTCTGCCACTGCTCCACACCTCTCAAGCCTGCCTGTTCTCTCCTCTCCCCACCCGAGCTCTGCTTGCACGGCTTGGGGAACCTTGCACAACTTGGGCCAAGCTCGCCTTTAACTTCACCACAGACTACAGCTGGGATGCATTTGTCACCGCCGCGCACTGCTCAGACAAGTGTCACGGGGATGGAAATGATTTAGACCTACTCAATCATCTACATTCCCCCATTTTCTCTGATATTAATATAATTAAATACTAGCCAAATAATTTCAAGGAGCTCAATCTTATACGGAGTGCAGAAAAAAAAAAAAGAAGCATGCCATTTTCAAACAACGTGCCTTCATTGCTGGGTGCGCCGGTGGCCTTGTCAGCTGCTAGCAGGCACGCATGGAAGCTGGGGAGCATCTCCTCAATTCATAGAGAACAGCTCTGCCAGAAAATCCCCTTCTCCTGCGCTGTGTGCTCGCACTTGAATTCAGGAAGTCCTCAGAGCAGGCACCTTGCATTTCCAAACAGCAATTCTTCAGTTAAAGACTTTGTGGCAGAAGTGACACGGAGCAGAACGCAGCCCAACACCGAGCGAGTGCCTGAGTCGCAGTTAAAGGTGTCGGACTGCCAGGAAAATAGACACGGCGAGGCAAACCCAAACAATTCCCTCGGCTGCTTTATTAGAAAGCACGTGTGAGACTTCTTGCAATTTAAAAAAAAATTCCTGACTGAAAGAATGTAAAATAGCTGCACTCGTGTCACAGCAGAAGAGAAAGCACAGCCGTGCTGGCAGAGGGAAAAGCTCAGTGCCACAAAGCAGAGCCCAGCAGCGCAGTGCTGAGCACAGGACCCTGAGCCTGAAACCTCTGTGACATGAGACGTCAGCCTGAAAATAACAGCCAAAAAACGCTGCCGATGGAACTGTGCAGGCAGAAGCTGCCATTCTGGTTCATGATGCAAAACGGAATCTGACTTTTAGACTCGGTTATTCTGCTGTGATACTGCACAACACATTAGGACAGGTAACGTTTATTATATTAACGTGAAATCAGCTAAGTGCTTCATCATTAGCATAACTGTTGTCTCCGTAACAATGTGACTCCCTATTAAAAAAAAAAAAAAAAAAAAAAAAAAAAAAAAAAAAAAAGCCACTACAAAATAATAAAATGAAAATTTAATTTTAATTTTGTTTATTATGTTTTATCAGGAGAGAAGATCTGCCTGTGACTCGTGGAAGGCAGCGCGATGGACTGTCCTGGCACTGCCGGCACCTCAGGATCTCTGCTCTCCTCTCAGCTCTCTTCCAGCAAAGGAAAATTGGGGATATTTTCATATTTGTTTACAGAATGAAACATCTGATCTTATCTACCACTTCTCATGCATACCGGGCTTCTCACTAAGTGCCAGGATAATTGTTTCTGCTATAATAAATACCCATTTAATTTGCATAAAAATATAAAGTTTACATAAATTAAATTCTCTCTGCGTCTAACATTTGTCAAATACAGACTAAACTGGAATGCACACAACCAAACACCCATTTAATAAACGCAGCAAGATTTCAACCTTGAGATTACCATCATCATTTTTCACATTTTAGAAAGTTACCGTTTTTGTTTGCTGCTCCGTCACGAAAGGAAAAATCACAACCTGTGCTGCAAGCCTCCTAGCACTGGGCTCATTTTGCAATGGTTTAAAAACATTAAATAAATAAGTAAATAAATACAGAAGGAAAAAAAACAACAGTTTGAGTATTGGAAATGTTAGGTCAGCATATTCTGCCACACTGCCCCGAAACAAACCAAAAGCAGCCTTGCTTAGAAACAAGCAAAACACCCCTAAAACCCTCGAAAACCCTCAAAAGCTCCTCTCACCCCAGCACTGAGAACGATCACCCTGTCAGACTCCTTACATCTGCGTGCTCACTCGCTAACACATCCAAGGAGAGCTTAAGGGAACAATAGAAGGCAGCGATGGAAGCAGCAGCACGGCTGTGGGGCACAGCTCGGTGCCAGGGCAGCCCGGCCCCGTGGGCAGCCAGCAGCTCCGGCAGCAGCTCCAGCGCTCCCACTGCTCCGTGCAGCGCTGCGAGGCTGTGCTGTGCCTGCCAGCAGAGCCTTGCTAACACTTGTAAACTTTACTCGCTCGAAACGTGCGTGTTTTCACACCTAGCGCAGGCACCTACGGCCGCACGGCGCAGCTGAGCGCAACGCTGCAAATTAGATTCTAATGAGAAAACATCGGTTGCTTCTCTGACAATCTTGCCATTCGCTGATTTACTTCTAATGAAGACGCACTCCAAGCGACGAGCTCGCCGTGTGAAAGGTCAGAACACGCTCAAAAAAAACGCCTGGCAAAAATCAAGGCAAATGGGGAACCTGCAAAGAAACCCTCTCATAACGCGGCGTGGCAATTAGAGTAATTGTGCAAGGAGCCGTCTTCGGGAAAAAGTACCAGAAATTAAGCTGCCACGACTGTAACAGGTTAGATGAAAATCAAAATTTAATGTATTCTCCCTTGTGTCATCTTGTTTTGTCAAGACATCAAATAGAATTGGAAAGTACAAAATAACAAGCCCTTGAGAAATCACAGAAGCCGACCTTTTTGATGTTGTTGGTTTACCTTGTTCTCAGTTATTTGAACAATGATGTTTCAGATTTAAGGGCAAGATAAAGCTTAAAAATTAAAACCCGTTGTCAGTTTGGGGAGGGGGCTGCTCTCCCTCCCAAATAACAGCATCTTACCTAATCACTGTGGGCAAATCCGTTCCAAAACTAGTGCAGGGAGCAATTAGCAGTGCCACTGATTTGTGCAACGCTCGCTCTGCTTCTTCTGCCATTCATTCTACCTCAGCACAAGCCCTACGGATCCTCCTTCTAGCAGAGGAAAATGTGCTGGAAAGGCAGAAAAGAAAAAAAAGGCAAAAAAAAAAAAAAAAAAAGGCAAAAAAAAAAAAAGCTGGGAAAGGGAAGAGAGATTTGCCAGAGCTGCTGCTCTCCAAAATCTCTGCGCGGCCTCAGCCCTGCACAGTGCATGATGCCTTTTTTCCTCTGCCTGTAACTGGAAAGCGAAGCTGAGCAAGGAAGCACCTTACAAACACAGAACAGCACAGGACATGTAACTGAACTGCAGCAAAGTAGTTTCCAGTAATGCAGTTCTGCTTTCAATAAAACAAACAAACTGCTTCCAAGCAGCCAAGCCTTCCACCAAACAATAACAAATTTAGCTCGCAGTGTCAGGACTTTCCCACCACCGAGTTCTGCAGGTGGTGACAGAACGAGCCCTGCTGCCGCTTCTGCCCATCGAAAGGAGAAAGCTGAGCAGTGACAAGCTGTGCGCCGTGGGCACCAGGCTGCCTGCAGCACAGCAAAGCCCTGCAGCACACAGCCCTGCAGCACAGCCCAGCCTTCGCCCTTACCTTGCCTTCAGCTGCCCAGGGCAGGCCACCACAAACACAGCCAGAGCGCTTTATGCTGAAGCAGCAATTCATTGAGCTTCAGCATTTTAGAAACATGACTACTGAGCAGCAGCAGTGCTTGAGAGCTCCAGGTTAGAACGCTGCCCAAGCCATCGCCCTAACGGCTCCACATCACTTCCACTGCCTAAAAACACCCCCTGACACACAGCACACAACTGTTGCAACCGTTTTCTCCTTTACAGGCGACTGAAAGGAACTCAACCTGAGCACAGGGCAGAGCCTGATATCCAGCAGGACACAGATCCAGCTGTGACCCTTCCAGTCAGGGCTGTCGCAGCACGGGGCTCAGCGCAATGCCAGAGCTGCACGGCCCAGACCCACCGTGTCTGCCCAGCTGCAGTGCTGCCCCAGCTCCCCCGTTAGCCCACACTGCTCGCTCATTCCTCCTGTCAATTCCAGTTTATTTATTGCTTCTCCTTGGTTTGGCTGAGTGACTGGTCACAGCACATCTCACAGCTTTGCCCCCCCTTTTTTTTTTTTATTTTTAAAGCAAAAATCACGCTGTTTTAACAGGGAGGGCATGATGGCACAGTTAGTGTATGTTAAACAAGAGGAAAAAAATAACAACTGTAGCAAACAAAAAATTTTCAAAGCAGCCCTTCCTATCACAAGCTTTCTGATGATTTATGGTTTACCAACTCAGCAAGGTTACGCAACACTGCGTGCCTTTAGATGCATTATTTGAGTCAGTTGAGATTTAATTAAGATCACAGCCTCCAAAATCCCTGTCAAATGAAAATTCACAAAAGACAATGCACTATATATCCTCATGCAGATAGTCTCCATTCCACGCTCTGGAATAACATAAGTTAATCCTCGTTTCTATGGTGGCAGACAAAAGTTCACTAATTTTGTTTTCTTTTGACACTTGTGTTGTTTTCTGTTTTATGTCATGAGATCATTCCCTT
>NW_024884778.1:3849631-3851260 GCF_019232065.1 Centrocercus urophasianus | reverse complement strand
CCCCCCCCCCCCCCCCCCCCCCCCCCCCCCCCCCCCCCCCCCCCCCGAGCAGAGAGCAATATGTCTGAATATGGCAGCAGATGTATTTTGACATTCTCACAGCTCTGCCGTGATGTCATCAAGTTTTCATATAATTAACCCCTGCCAGCAAGAGCACTGTCGCATGACATCTGCCCACTGGGAAGAGGAGGAAGGAGTCAGGGACAAAACACGAGTGCCTCCATCTCGCCCAGACGCCAACCCCAACCTGCAGAACCCACCAAGGCTGCAGAGCTCGCACCTTCCCCGCAGTGCCCCGCTCAGGGACCCCACATGCTGACCGCCTGCAACACCATCCCCGAAAGGGAAACTGCCACAACTTTACCTCGTTCCGGGGTATTTCTAGTCGCGTTATCTTAATATCTGCTCGCTTATCTCATGGTTTAGAAATGACAGGTGCTAGCGGTCTTTTGTTTGACAGGCCACTACACAAATAACTGTCTTGCCTGAAAGGGCTAATGCACTACTAATGAACAATAAATCAACTTTGATTATAAAGTGTCAGACCAATCAGTTTGCAGTTCAGCTCCGCCACGCTGCAGGCCGAGCAGCCCCTCGGCGCAGGCAGTGCGGGTGCCGGCCTGCAGCCCTGCCGATGGCAGCAGAGCTGGGAGCTGCACCCGCAGCTCGGCCCTCTGACAGCCGTGTTCCCATGGCTCGGGAGCGGGCTGCCTTCCGAGCTGAGAAATCACAATTAATACGAGGTGTTTCTTCGCCCGGCAGCGGCACATTTAATGCTAATTTCACACGAAAGCATGTGGCTTAGCCCCGATTTTCTAAAAAGAGGGAAGCAAACAGAACTGTTGCTAACTTGCCACAAAGAGATCCGCGCAGTTCAGCCCGTCCCACAGCTGTGCCAGGGCCGGGCACCGGCACGGAGCTCGCTGACCCCCGGGGCAAACCCCCCGCCTAAGGCACTTTTGATTAGAAATAAACTTCGGCAATTTATGGAGCTCTGCAACCCAACGCTCACCGCTAGCACAAATCCGACCATTTCGTTTTCGTAAACACATCTGAGTCACCGCGAGTGATTCACATTTCCTGCCACCGAACTCGTTGTTGTTCCAAGCCCGCGCCGCCCCGCGCCGGGGCCGGCCGGCTCCGAAGGAGTTAATTGCGGAGAGGAAGAGTGTGCGTGCACTTTGCTCCGAACTCACCACCCACTTCCTCGGGGCTGCCTCCTCCCCGCTCCGCACCGCTCAGCCCCGCCGCTGTCCGGCCGCTGCCCCAGCCGAGGAGGCGATGCGCGGGGCCGATCCCGGCGCTGCCGGAGCGCTCGGAGCGCTGCGAGCACTTCTTCAAAACTACGGCGCGCGCGGCGAGCTGCGCCAAAGCCAAATGTCGGAACAAAAGAGGCGAGGAAAAAATAATTTGGGAAAAAGAGGAAAGTAAAAACAAGAAAAGCAACGCGCCCCGCCCGCTCACTTCGCAAAGCTCTCCCCCCCCGCCCCCCAGCGGATCCCGCCGCAGCCCGAGCTCTCCCTCTCCTCCTCCCGCAGCTCCCGGCTCGGTGCGGACACGGCCGGGGCTCGCGCGCTCCCCGCGGGGCTCGGCACCCACCTGGGCTGCGGCGCCGGCGGCGGACGGGCC
>NW_024884778.1:3767295-3849454 GCF_019232065.1 Centrocercus urophasianus | reverse complement strand
CAGGGAGCCGCCACGCTGCGCCGGGACGCGTTTAAAAGCGGCTCCCCCCTAAATAAAGCTATTTTGTGGGGCGTGGGTGCCAGCACGTTACGGGGGGGGGGGAAGGGGGGGAAGAAGTGGCAGCTAGTGCAGTGCTCCGAGCAGGCATTGCAAACGCGATGTGCTGGAGGAGCAGCTCTCCTTCCACCTAACTTTCTCTCAAAAAGTGGCTGTGACTCTCTCCAACAGTTCTGCTGCACGACTTTAATGCCACAAATAAAAAAACCATAGCAGGACTTTAATACAAAGCATGCTATCATAAGAAGCCTCCAGCAGGAGCTTGTATTAAGCCCAGCTGATGCACCTGGCCTGCAAACAGGAAAAAACTTCCTTTGCGCCCCAGCAAAGCAGCAGGGATCCTAGCCCAGGACGCTGGGATGCCCAGAGCATCTTCTCCCATCGTTTCCCTTAAAAAGTCCTGTATGGCACTGGGATGCTCAGATTGGGCACAGCACTCAGCAGCAGCCCTGCCTGCCTCCCACATTTGGGGAAGGTTTGGGTACAGGGTGCATCGTGAGGCACGCAGCAAGCTTTCCTCTGCTTGACAGCTCAAAGCAATACTTTCCTCGCCCTCCACTCCAGATCTCAGTGCACACACAAAACCTGTCCTTGTGCCATTTCCAGCCCAGGGACTGCTGTCGACCCCGTCATGGATTTTCTCCTGCCCTATAGCTATGTGCCTCAGGCTGCATTATTTGGCCAAATCTTCTCCGCTATTCAATTTTATCTCGTATTTCACACAGCCTCTGAGCACACTGATGCAGACGCTGCATGCACACGTAGCCGAATGCCAGCAGCCACACAGCCACGGTCCCCAGGCAGCACGCACTTTATTTGCAGGAGTCAGGGGCTGATAGACAATAGCCCCATTAGTTATGCTGCTAAAGAACCTCACAAGAAGCAAAGACAAAGGATGCAATTTACTGACAACTTGTGATCTGATGGTAAATGGGATGTGATACGGATTGCTTTCCACCCTAAAGTGTTTTCGTGTCAGATAACAAATTTATTAATGGGATTTTTTTCAGGTCACAAAAATGTGACCCCACCCTCTTATGAATATTTAATAAGGGACTAAGGGCATCTTTTGCAAGACCCTAAATCTGCCAGCAGCAGCCTACATGAATCAGAGAGCGACGGCCTCTTAAAGGGGCACACGCACTGCAGGTCAGCGCATGGGGGCATGGGAGCAGCACATATTTGAGGGCAGTACACAGCTGCACAGCCAGCAAAATGCCACGCACATGTCCAACACACCGTGCAGCTAATAGCAATATAAATTGGCATTGCATGTCATGAGCATGTAATTATTATTGCCTGCACTGGGGAGAACCCCTCCTGTTCCTGGACTCCAAAGTGATCACCAGAAACTCTGACCCTGTTGAGGAACACACCGTGGAATGCATAGGCTTAAACCTCCCAGCAGTTTCTTCCTCAGACCACATCCCGCTGCCCAGTGCGGGTGCCAGCAGCATCCCTGCAGCAGCATCGCCCACCGCTCGCACGGTGATGGAGGAATGGGAGCTGTGCTAACATGCACTGCGAGGGCTGGCGGTGCTCCCCGGTCCCTGCAGGCTGAGGTCACGGCGTGCTCCACAGCTTTCGTTTGGGAAAAAGCTCTGTATTGGAGCTTCTTTAACAAAAAAGAGGTGCTGCAAGGCTCAAAAGCCTGCCTGAAGCCTTTCTTTCCCTGCACGGGCAATACAAAGCATGACCTGGTGACACAAGCACAACACTGCCAGCTGGCCAGCCAGGCTGCGGCGTGACTCCAGCACCAGCAGCACTCCCAGCCTGGGTCCAGCCTCCAATGGCGATCGGAGCAGGCCTTGCTCCGTCCCGCAGGCCCCAGTTCCTGACACCCTTTCCATTTCACACCTGCCATTTCAAAGGCCTCAACTCCTTCGCCTCCTCACCTGCCAAACGGATGGTGATACTGCTCATTTCAGGGTCTTCCCTAGACCAGCATTTGCCAAACATTTGGAAAATGAAAGATGCTGCCTAAGCACTGAGCGCTGCCCACAGAGCCTGCAAGCAGTATTTTTACAGCGTTTTATGCCCTTTCAGATAAAAGCTTCATACCTGCAAGCTCAGCCAACATCTGCTGAGAGCTAAAATCTTTGGTCTATTCCCTCAGTAACGGAGATGGTAGCACTTGCTAAGTAAGGTCACTACGAAATATAAAGCATTTTTAAGCCAGCAAATATTTTAAAAGACCAAGAAGAACCATAAACTCCCACTTTAATTCCATTCAGTTATGGAGAGTCATCACAGACAGAGACAATCAGATTTGACAAGGATGACCGAAGCAGCAGACATAAAATAGCAAATTAAAAATAGCAGGGAAGGAGCGTGGCAGACAAGGTGGCTATTTGGCTCTGCGTGCCCGCAAGATCAGATAGGCACTGAGTGGCAGCATCAACACCTGGGGAAAAAAATCACTGGAGTACAGCACAGACACCAGGCTCCAAGGGCTGAGCCAGAGAAGTAGGTTACAAACGTGAAAAGATGAACACAGCGGAAGAAATTGTTTTGTTCTGCTGCTGCTTTCCCTGCACACCTCACCCACAGACCTCTGCAGGCATCAGCCCACGTGGAAGCCGAGAACACGGGGTGGGGAAGAGTCAGACTGAGAGCAAGCTGCTGTTGGCAGTTACAAGGGAAAAGGGCATTGCAGATACTATTCCCACTCCTGGATCCCCAGGCCCATTTTTGTGGGGTTAAATCACATTTTCCTGTTTTGAGACTGTTGCATTTTCCCTTGCTGCTGTTTGAAAGACCTATGAAAACAAATGGGGAAAACAACTGACTAAACAGGAAACAGTGAAACTTATTATCCACAGAGCACTGAGAAAAAGTACAAAGTAAACATTTTTGGTCATTTTTAATAATCTTAGCTAATACTCTCACGGTAAAATATTTCTTGTGGTAAAATATATTCAAGAACAGTGACTTTTAGGCTGATGGTGTCTCTACTAATACAGAACACCAAAGCAATTAACATTTCAGTAATGTTTGTGTCCCTGTTGCGCTTTTTCTTTTTGTACGAGAAACTGTCATTTTCCTTATTGCCCTGCAAATTCTGCATGAAAAAGGCTCTTTAAATCCCCTCATTGTTGTACAATGGCTTAAATTTCACTTCATGGCATGCTTTAAATTACCACTCACATCTTCATTTAATGCATCATTTTATAATGCCAGTGTTACCAGTTAATTTATATATACACAGCAGGATGTGTCAACATTCAGGTGAGTTATGAATATGATTGTGCAGGAGTTATGGAAGACATTTCAGCAAAATTATGGTTCCCTCTAAACATAAAAATATTAATAATGAATCAAACACCACAGGTAAACAACCAATTGTACGTAGCTGCACCTCTTTATGCTTTGAGATAAATAAATAAAAACGGCAACATTTTTGCTCTGCGTTCGCATTTGATTGATCTTAATAAATTGCCATCTCCTTTCCTAATAAACTGTAATCTCTTGTTTCCGCCACAAAGTAAAATTTATTAGCACGCACTCCTACCGCCAGGCCTGCATCACTCACAGCACAGTGTGCAAATTGTTCCAAGTATGCATGGGCATTATTCATAAATTATTCTTCTGCCCCAAAGTACACAATATATTGAAAGGCAATCACCGCTAACTGTTCTCTGTTACTTTCCTTAATTATGTGAGATAGCATTTATGTCACGTACAGCAGAGGAAATGCCACAGTTTCCATTAAAACTCCTCTTTTTGCCCTGGGTCGAAACACGGGGCTCACACACAGAGAACCACAGATTCCTTCCGATGAGAGGAAATACTGGAGGTGATATCTGGAAGGAGATGGCAACACCTCTGCCTGAAGAGATCAACCACTGTATACCAAAATAACCTACTGGGCATGACAACAGCTATGGCTCCAAGAGGAAAAGTAGGTGTTTTGTCATGATGTTAAAGTTGCCATGGTAAGAAAAGAAACAGAACGCAACATCAACAAAACAAATGTCAATCACACACATGTGCCTGCTAAGTATTAACTCCTGAACAACCAGGCATGCCAAGCAGATCCCGTGCCTGCTATGGGGCAGACACAAGGTGGCAAACACAGCGACAGGGCACTGCTTCTCCTGGCCGCTTCTCTCCCAGGGCCAGGGGCTGCGACGCTTCTTCATCTCACCTGGCAACCCCCACAAGAGAACATCTTTATCAAAAACAACCTTCTACAAGTCACCCTTCCACACAACAGCCTTCTAAAAGTCACCCTTCTAAAATACACCCTTCTAAAAACCCATGCCTGCTTGCACAGCAAGGCGTGTACACACACCTGCACCCACACCTCTATCACCGCGGATTTAAGTTAAAATAGATCTGATGCAATATGGGCCCCTTCATGTAAGAACGCCTGTCAGTCCATCGCACAGCTCACTCACGCACCGCCCAGCAGTGCCAATCTACACACTGGGGCTTGGTGGTGGGCACAAGCAGCATTACCGTTGGGCACCCCGCTGTTTTTCACTGCCTCTGTTGGAAAAGGATGACGAAATATTTTCAACAAAACACCTCCTTAGCAGTAATGGCCACTGCTCTCCTTTCAGCGGTCCCTGAGGTTTCCTGATCCAGCGTATTTAGTTGGTTCACTGTTCGAGTTTTCCTCCATCACTGAAATATAGTTATTTTATTTGTTTTCTAGAAGGGAGATAAGGGCTTTTGCTCATCTTTTCCTTACAAAGTGAACTTTGCAGAAGCAACACGATGACTTGAGTAACTTCCTGCAGAGGTGTTCAGCCAACAGCCCTCAGGGTCAGACAGGCGCTGGGATCTGGCAGCAGTGATGGGCTGTCCTCATGTTCCACCACCGTGCTTCCAAAACGCCAAGGCCCAGCAGTGCAGTGTGACTTCCATAGGAAGGAAAAAGCCCCATGAGGTGACTCCTGGTTACCCTATGGGACTGGCAAATGATGCAGACGCTCCCTACAGTGCCCTACAATGCCGTGAACCCTGCCCATACCCAAATAAATGGGGCCTGGTTTCAAGGGCATCGTCCTCCCCTGCCCTACCTTCTCTCTCCAGTGTGGAGAGGGCTGTTGTCTGCAATCTGTGACTCACAGCCACTTCCTGCTCAGATCTGCTGCTTCAATCCCTTTTCCCCTCATCACAAAAAGGATGAGGCTAAAGGGCAGCAGGTGACCAAAAAATCATCTCCAGGAGCAAAACCACGCGATTTACACTCGGTAAGGAGACAGCAATGCTCTGTCACTGAATGCAGCCATGTCAGCAGTGCCTCGTGGCAGTGATTTGGCCACGAGAGGCTTGAAGGAATGCAGGACACCTGAGGCACCAAATCCTTCACTCCAATGGAACTGCAGGATGATTAAGCAGAGAGAATGTAACTATCCAAACTGTAATTTGGCCAGCACAATGGATCTAACACCCTCATTCTTGGGAGGAAAAAGTACCGTATTTGAAGTTCAAACTCTAATTAACTATTTGAGAAAAATAATTCTGTTTTTAAAAGAAAATTCCTAATAATATAAAGAGAATTAGTGCCAAAGTTTTTGGAGAACCACATAAAATGGTATGAAAAACGTATGATATTGTAATAATAGGAATGACTGGATTTGCTCAAATGTTCCTTATACCTTATAATACAAGAATAAAGTACAGTGTAAATCCTTCTATCTACATAAGTTCCCCGTACAGAAAAATCTCTTCTTTAATAGGTTTACACCTTTAACATGTATTAGTTTGGAAAAGTCCTACGGTATAATTACACATCTTGGCTTGGCACATTAATAGCTGTTCCCTTCATTTACCCATTTCTTTTGCTGGTCAATGTGCTGTTTTACAAGGCAGCTCTCTTCACAGCAGAGCTGAGCTGGCAGGAGGGCAGGCCCAGAGCTGTGTTGTGAGGTTGCTACCGTGCTCTCAGCTGTGTGCACACAGGATGCTCGCAGGGACGTGCCATGTGAACATATGTGTGCCAGCAAACCTCATCCCCATCCCCCCCACCTGGCATCCTCCTGCTCCCTGCTGCTCTGTCCCACCTTCCCCACCATTGTCCCGATGGAGCATCTGTGGCGAGATGCTCAGGTGCATTGGGAACAAAATCTCAGCTCCCAGCCTTGCTCCACCACTCAGCAGGGGAAGAGCCGTTTCCATGCGGTAGAGTAGAAGAGATGCCTCCCATCATCTGCCATCCCGTCCCTGCAAGATCCCCTCAGGATTCACTTTGTACCTCTAAACATGGGGCTCAAAGGCGAGGCCGCGTTGGCTAAGGCTCCATCCAGCTTTTATAGGGTTTTCAGCAGTTTAAGAGGACTTTCTTGTGTTATAGCAGTGCCATTCATTTAATGGCTTTTCAGCACTGCCATTATAAACCAGAACTTTTCAGGTGTTTATTACTCAGCTTTAAAAATTGGCTCTATGCTGAAATTTGGCAAACAAAGTGTCAGCCTAGGAGAAAATTTTTTTTTTTGCCAATTTTGTGCTTTAAAAAAAAAAAAATGACCCCATTTTGGCCTCCATAAAAATGCAGCTTTTGCTGCCTCGGTGACACTGGTGAAGTAACAAGTCAATATTGTAATATTGCCAGCAGAGCTGCAGTGATTTAATGCCCAAAACTGCTCCGAAGGTGGAGAGTGCTATTGAGCTGCTAATTATTAACTATTATTACTGGTCCTGCCACACAACAAAGATGCAAAAAGAAAACGAAGGGAACATGGAATGTCACAGGAAGAGGAGGCAGAAAGGGAGTGAGGGTCCAATGCACAGCTGGGACTGTGGGCAGGGGGGTTGCAGCCCATCTAAGGAGAGAACGGACTGATGTGAAAAGATTATTCTTCATTTTCCAGAATGGCATTTCAGATGCAACAAAAATACAACTGACATGGTGTAGCTTGCTGCCCGCCAAGGCCAGCAACCATGTAGCATCAAAATCAGCTTTAAGGCCAGCTGAGCTCAGGTCAGCGGGGACCTTGTGTTGCTCAGCTGGAGTGAAGAGAGATCTCAGCACTGATTTCAACACGTGTACAGCAGAGCCCTGGAGGTGCTGAGGATGAGGAGCTTGCCCTGGCTTGAACTGCTGCACTGGAGCAGCACCCACAGCATCCCCCAAACTCTGATCCACAGCATCTTCCAAGATCTGATCCACAGCATCTCCCCAAATCTGATCTCTACCATCCACAATACCTCAAAATCTTCCTAGCCATCTCTACCCCACGCTCCCAACCCTCTCCACGTTTCGCTCTCCAGGCACAGAGAGCTCCCAGCAGACACGTAACACGGTGACTCTTCCATTTTGGGAGTGTCAGAGCAGCCCCAACAGGTCACTGCGGCCGCCTTCAGACACGGTAAAATGAGAAATCCATTTATCTTTCTGGAAACTTTCTGCTTGTCTAAGTGGCAGCTATTTAAATACAATTAACAAGCAAATGATTTTAAAATTACAATACAATTAATAAGGCAGCATCACAAACAATTTACATCTCATTAAAGCTCTGCAAGCGGCAGCAAGGGGCAGCATCAGCTCCCAAATGAGCTGCACGATGAGGGGGGACCTGCGCGACAGCCCCACCTCGAGATGGGTGCAGGGGGGCGTCTGGAGCAGCCAGGGCCCAGCGGCCCTGCAGGAGCTCCCCGGGTAAGGAAGGATGCCCCGAGCCAAAGCCTTGGTGGAAGTGGGTGTAAAAAAAGGAAGGAAGGAAGGAAAAGGGTGGGTGTGCGTGTGCATGTGGGATGGGCACTTTGCAATATACATTTGCGAACAAAGAGTTGAAAGAAATTTCAAGCTATTTACTCAGCTCTCTATATAATTAAGAGTTTATAGATTACACCGCCACAAATCTTCTGAGATTGCTGTGGGATTGGACGCGCGTTAATTCCCAAGAGCCTCTCGCAGAACAATCGCACGCCGCAGGAAACCACTCGCACAAGTAACAGTTCTACACGCTTCCAGCTCACTTTCAGCCCCTGCGATTCGCTGCGGTGGGTGCACTGAGCCCAGAGGATGCAGGAGCACTGCAGCCCGGTGTGCACAGCTCCAGGCGAGCTGCTAACAACCCAATTCCAGCTGTCGGAAGGCTTGGAGGCTTTCAGGTCATCCCTGAAAAAGTGGCTTTTCAAAGCCTGCCTGAAATGTCGGCACCTTCTGCTGGGAACTTCAGCTCCAACCATGAGCTCTAGCCCAGTGCCCGCTCTGAAGCGCTTTATGAACTGAAGAAGCACAAACAATACTCCCTTCTAAAGTTCACCGCAAGTTTTGATGCAGCCTTTGGCTTTCTGTGCCCAGTGCCCGACAGCCCCCGGAGCTGTGTGTGACAGTTGTTTAACGCTGCGCAGCACACTTATATACAACGCTGGCGGGAGAGAGCGAGAAAATAGTTTACAATTGAATCTGCAGAGGAAATTTGGGTAAGTTCAATGTAATTATCCATTTGGACGCGGGCCAAGGGCTGCGACAACTCAGAGCCACGAGGGAAGCTGCACAGTGACCCGTTCTGCCCATTCTTTGCAAAGCAGCACGGCCCGAGCGCCCGACCCAGAGGCCACACTGGGTGCCTGCAGCAAGGAGCATCCCTGGGATACCCTGCTTGTCAAAACCAGATCCTATCAAAACGTAAAGCGTTCCAGTTTAAACAAAGATAAAATAGTTATGGCAGCTTTAGCAAGCAGGTTTCAGGCGCTCCCTGGGCACGCATGGAGGTTTTTGGTTTTTTTTTTGCAGGACCTCTGTCCATGTTGGTCAACACTCCATCTCTATAAGGAGCTGAAGACAAGTGTCAAAGCAAAACAGCCATCACTTTCTATGAATTACTGAACATGTGTAATTCATTTATCTGTAATATTGTGCTAAACTCAGCTCCAATTAAACAAATGAAAACACCTGCTTAGCACACATAGATCTTTCCATACCTCAGGGGAAGACACATCAGTGTGCTCTGTAGTACAATCTGGCTCATAAGCCTACACAAACAATGCAGAACTGGGATTTCTTTTCATTTTTGTCTTTAAATGCACACAGGCGAGGAGATAAAAAAAAATACTGTGAGGTTTTGAGAGAGGAGTGATTATTTTTTTTTGTATTTCTATCTTCAACACACAGAGCTCTGTGCTATTTAACTGCTGGTGGGGGCAGGGTGAGGGCTGAGGACCCAAGGGCATGCATCTCCCCCAGGCACTGCTGGGATACAATGACTTCACAATGCACAGAAGTTGAATTTCCTCGAGTTTTCAAGTTTGGTGGCAAAGTGCAGAAGCATAAAAATGGATCTCCTACAGGTTTGAGGCAACAGTGACCAGAACCGAAAACAAGCCCACACAATTCCTGTGCCATCCCATCCAAGGCATACGGTAGTGCACTGCATTTTTTTCTTTTTTTTGCAGCAAAATCACAGTTACAAACTGAAAGTGCTTCTGGTTTTTGTTTTGTTTTCCTTTCCCTCTTTTTTTTTTTTTTTTAAGACAGGGTGGTCCCCTTCACTCACTGCAGAATTAGCAACACAACAACAAAACAATTTTGCAGCTGTCACTGCAGCTCTGATGTGTCCACTGTGGGGCTCTCCCAGAAGAAATTGCTCTGTTTTTCTTCTCGGTAGACACAGCTGAGTGGAGGACTCAAAATGAACACGTTTTCCAAGCAACAAGCCCAAGTAAAAAATAACAACGATGGAAGCCATAAACATACCTTCCCTTGCTCTGTCAGCTGCACACGATGGGATTTAGAACGACCTTAGCTGTGCTCTGCGTTGTATTCATGCCCTGGCTCAACGAGAATCCCTCTGTATTTGGGGGCTACTTCCCAAACCCCACAACTGGGCTCTGGCCAAGGTCAGTCTTTGGGCCTTTCCTACCATCCCAAAGTCATTGCCATCCCTTAATTAGGGTGGGAGCAGCACCGTCACCCTTGGCAGTGCCGTAACCACACCGATCCACTGCTGACGGCAGGAGGAACCCGCCCTGGTAGTGTTCGATTTGGGCTGCACCCACACCTCCTCTAACAGAGCACAGAAACGTGAAATTAAAATAAACTGCTTAAAACCCACAGGTATGGAGAGAGATGCAGGAGACGGAGTGCAACGGGACAATCCTTTAACCCGATGCACAAAGTACTCATTGTTTCACGTTGAGACAAGCAACACAGCAATAAATATTGAGCAAAGGAAGTTAACCTGTATCCACAGCCTTTGAATAAACACAGAAGTTAAAACTAAAATCAATGCAAGGCCCTCGGCTCTTGCCAACCGGTGCTTTACGTGCACTTGCTTGGCCGTGTTTTTACTTTTGGGGATTTTCTCTGCCTTCTTTCTTGATATTCATACTTTCCTTTGTAAACTCCTTATCGCACAACAGAAGGACAAACAGAAGGAGCTGCCAGCACACAATTACACGACACAACTGCTCTGCATTCAGCCAACCTGGGCGCGGATAACCAGGCAGGCACAGGCCCAGCACAGCCGCGCGGCACCAGGGCAGGGGCAGCGCTCCATCCCTGCAGCCACGCAGGCTTTCACAGCATTAATTCCGACTCCACTTTTCAATCACACTATATTCATTTAAACGTTATTATACTCCGTGGAACCAAGTGTGAGCATCATGCAAAAAGTATTCTGGTCCACAGTGGTGAATACAGCTGTGTAGGCAGAGGGATATTTGTTTTCCGAGTAATTTGTGCACATTCACAAAATTACAGCTGTCTGCAGTTCTCCTGAAATATCTGCCCTGCTGTTTACAAGCCATAAAATATAATTTGTCTTTTGTAGGCTTCCAATTGGTAAATTTGGAAATACATATATACATACATACATTTATTTTTATATATATATATATATGTATACATAAAAGAGCATTTGTTTTTTCACACTCAGGCTGGCTGCTCCCCATTACAAACTGTACAGACAGCCTGGAGAACACCAGCAGCAGTCCTGCGATGGCAGCAGACACACTGCACGCTGCAGGCTGTCAGCCCCTCAGCCCACAGCAGCCTGGTCCCCAAAGAACACTACTCCAAACTGGGTGTGGAACAACTTCAGAGCCAGGCTGCTCTGAAGCCCCAACAGCACTGGGATGTGGCTGGGAGGGCCACCAGGCTGCAGCACAGCCAGTGCCACTGGTGACGACCCGCAAGGCAGTCCTGGTGCATCCAGTCCTGCTATGAAACCCAGTGGGATCCAAAGATGAATGTGCGCTGTGGCTGGAAACCAACAGGCTGGGCTGGTGTTATCTGAGCCATGAGGACTCCGCCAAAACACTTCTACTGATTCCTTTTTTATTTCCAGTGAATGATTAGAAATGTCACACGAGGTGTTTCTGATTTTTGCCTCTTGCCTCATGACCGTGTAGATCGACCTTCCCCCCAGAACAACTGACTGCCTCAGTTCCCAAAATACACACCCAAAACATCAGCTCTCCTTTCCTTGCGCCATAACAGGTGGCCCACTGGTGTGCCCTCCCCAGTACCAACCGTGAACAACATTTCAGCCCCAAATCCCAATGACCAACAAGTACACAGAGTAAAACATCCTGCCAAGAAGTGGGGCTGATGGCTACAGCTGCACAGACCAGTGCAGAGGACACTGGCACCAGTGGGTGACTTCGGTGTGAACCAAGCCGCAGGAAGCCAAGCCCAGCTCAGTGGGATCCTCCACTCCAGCACACACCCTGGTGGCTGTCACTTACACAGCTCTTTATCCCAGTGCTGCAACATGTCTGAGATATCCAGTTGGCTGCACGGCTATGCCGCAAAGCTGACACCCAGATGTGCCACCCAGGTTACCGAGTTAAAGCACAGCAGGGTTTTGAGTTCATACTGCTCTAAAAACTACATGCTGTAAGTGACAGAGCCTCCAGACCCCTGTGCCACCTGATGTCCTCCTGGCGTCCTGCCTCCTCGCCATCCCATTTCCAAACTTTCTCGGCGAGACGCACTAAACTCAGGATGTAGATTTTCCAATTAGTCTCTGTTTAAACATCTGTTGGTAGACTGCATTTAACATTAGTTATTTGAGCAAAGCACAATTTGATTAGGCTGTCTGAAACGGAGCCAAAGTCTGCAAAATAATAGCTCAATTAAATTTTGTTTTGCTTTCATTTGTCTTATACTTCCCTGAGTGTGATACAGTTGCATATAATCAAGTAAACTAATTCCTTTCAAAATGAGAGATTTCGGTGCCTTTTCCATCTTCCCTCAAAGTTTATTTAATAATCTATTCCATCTTCTCTATGCTTCATCGAACTTCATCTTGACATAAAGTACATTTCTTTCTTGTGCCTTCAGTCTACTTTAATTTTCTAGGCTTTGAGTGCACTGAGATTATGCGCCATTACCGTTACACCTTAAATAGATCAGTAATTTATAAAGGGCACATTACATTTACTGGGAATATAAAAACATTTCAGCAACACAACAGTTTTTCCTTTGCACACACCACAAAATGTTTTGTCAACCTGATTACACAGCTGTAAAACTGTCAAGCTCCAAAGCCACATCCAAGCACATTCCCAATTGTTTCGCCGGTTTTCTTTCTACGTTTCTACTCACTCTGTTATGTTGCACTTGTTGCCCCGAAACTTCAATATGAGCTCTAGAGATTTAAACACATGAGGTAAACAGCTGCTCTGCTCTGCTCTGCTCACACAGGCTACATCAAATGCCTTCTCTCTTTCTCCCTCGCTTTTTTCTCAAAGTTGAATTGCTATAACTCAAGTATTTCTGGCCAAGCTGACGGTTTCAGGGCAGAATTTGCTCTGTGATCATCCCTGCAGATCTCTGCAGCGTGTGCACGAGGAGCCCAGACAGCCTCACCACGCTGGGAAGGGAAACCTCAGTGCAAGGATTAGGAAAATCACAGCAGCTCAGCTGGCACGTAGCTGGCTGTGTGTGACGTAAGCTTCAGCATTGAGCACCGAGATGTGAACTTCTACACTTGTGTTACAATAGAAAAAAGCACTCGTTCTTTGAGAGAGGAGATTCTGTTAACTTAGCAGAGTTCTGACGCACGTAACTTCATTCTGTGTTTGCTCAACCTGTTTGTGAACGCAAAGGTAGGAGCTGGGCTGACTGCTGGGCCCTGCCGTGCTCAGCACCGCCACCGTGCCGGGAGGCAGCTCCGGTCCGTGGAGATTCACAGTGGGATTTGTCCTATTTAGAATGTAGAGAGCGACTAAATATGACAACCATCTGATGTATGAAAATTATTCACAACCGAAAACAGACAGTCTGGAAATAGCTGGGATGACTTCATTTAGACAGAATTACCCAAATCTGTTTCTAATATACACAGTACACATAATAAATTTTTACAATATGACAAGGAAAACAAACTTAATAAAAGTTCCTGATCTTTTGTTACACAAGCAAGCTACGGCCACGATATGTTTATCATATTTTGCCCATGATCTCACAGCTCGGTAACCGGAGCGAAGCAGCATCCCCAGGTTCGGATCACCGCCCCATGGCCGTGCCTGCAGCTCACGGCGGGGCGCTTCTGGCTCCCGGCCCCCCTCAGGCACCGAGCGATGCTGGGAGCTGTGCCTTTCTGTTACGAGACTTTGCTTTTTTCCAATTACGCCAGGACTCATCCCGGTAAGAGATTTTTAGCCTGTTTCCTTCACTCCTGGTTATTTGACAAGTGCTTGAAAACCCTGTTATAAACAATATCTGCGGGAAAACAGATGATGCCTTACGATCACAGAAGGTAGTTTTTTCGAGAAGCAAACTTTTCGAGCAGTTCCCAGATGCACCGCGTCAATCTCGCCGCTCTCCCATCTCAGCTGGTTCCCCGTCAGGCACGCTGCCAGCCCGGGCTGCCCCTCGCCGCCCCTCTGCCCGCGGTACCCGTGCCCACGGCTGGCACGCTGCGCTCCGGCAGCTCTTCTAACCGCTGGACAGGCTCCAGCACCACGCACTAATAAGTTTCAGATTGGAGCACTCAGAGCATGTGTGTGTGTGTGTGTGTGTGAGTGCCAGAGCCGTGCCACGGGTTGTAGGAGGGGAGGGAAAAAATGAAAACAACAGTAGTTCAGAAATGCTGCCTGCTCAAATTGACAGCACAGTGACCTCTGCACTTCATCAGAAATTCCTGCAGACTTAGAAAATCAAGGAGGTTGCTTTTATCACACACAGTGAGACTCATATGGAAAAATGGAAACACTACATCACTTGACCTCAGGTTGCCCCCATTTCAACCGCAGATGAATATTGCGTATAAAAATTGTAAATCAATTTGATACCTATTAAAAGAGATTCTCTTTTTCTGTGTTAAAGGTAATACCTTTTAATCTCTCGATTTGTTTTGCAAAGTAAGCTAAATGAGGAAGGACTCCATTTCTATAACTGAGTTTTGTTACTCTTAGCCTATTTAGCATCTCTGCATGGTGTTCACATAATTTCCTACACTTTGCTTGCATCAGGAAATAATGAGCAAGCATCACTTACCCAACACTGAGTCACAAATATTTGCCTACATTAACAGAGCATTAAAAGCCATTTTAAACAACTTAAGGAAATCGCGTTAGCCTTTCAACAGTGATTCACTACCATGAGAAATTGAGGAAGTTTTCCACTTTTAAAGGCAAAAATCCTCTGCACAACCTCCTAGCAACAGCAGTGGGCCCACAAGCAGGCTCTCCTCTCACAGACCCCAACACAAGAGTTCCTCCACTTAATGACATTACTTCTGAAATTTTCCTACACAGAGTGTTGGGCACTTGGAAATTCCAATCTTTTCACATCCTTGAACTCTCATCAACATTTTTTTTTCCAGACTGTGTCAATAAAATTGATTACTTGCAGTTCTGAATTCTGTTCTGCACATGGAAATAAAACAATTTGTTTTAAAGTATTTTCTGAAGAAAGCAGAACTTGGAGATCAGATCTACGAGATCAAAAAAGCACACCGAGGGAAAGAAAATAAAAGGACAAACCAACCAACAGAGCCCTCCTCACAGAAAGCCAAACAAAAGCAGAACGTCTCCAGCACACAGCAGGGAAGCAGCAGCGCGATGCCGGCAGGGCGGTGTGGCCAAACTGCTGATGCCCACCGCCGGCCTCAGCTCCTGGCATACACATCTCCTGGTAGGCCCCGAACGATCTCTTCAGATCATTAATGTGTTCATTAATTTGTTATCAATTCTAACCCGCTGTACTTACGCCTCTCCGTGCCGTGGCTCAAAAGTGCCCTGACAGCTCTGCTGCAATCACGCACCTGAGGACCCCTGACTAAACAGTTGTTGAGAAGCCTCATACCTACAGCCAATCTGTTGCTTTTACAAGTTTAATCTAGGTATTAAGGAGCTGATTGTGGAACCATGTCGATATAACATCTTCAACCCAGCTGTACATCATATAAACCGCGATAGGAGGGGGGCAGGCTCCCATGATTCCTAGCAATAGTGCCTACCTTTAACTCTCCCATCTGTAATACTACAAAATACTGCTCTCATTTTTTTCCCAAGCACAAGTGGACTACCAGCAAGGGTCCAACAGTGTTATTCCTAATTACCTTTTTTTCACTCTTGATCCTGTGGCGCTCATAATTAGTTACCTGGGGCTGCAATCCAATTTGAAGTGATGACAAGAAAGTGATCCATGAAAAAGTAATAAGTTAAATCCAATTTCAGCCTTCCTCTAATTAAATGCACATGGAACTAATGACTCAAACCCTACCATTTCAGTGATAATGGTAATTAGCGAGGTGGGAGTCACTCTCTTTTTTCAACACCGTAGGTGTAAACCACAAGGTAAAATGGCAGGAGCACTCTTAATTACATGTGTCATTTTGTTAGCAATTTACACGTTTCTGACCAGTCAGGAACGTTTCATTTGTTTTCCCCTCGCACGATGCGGACAGCACAGGCCATGCTCTGGCACAGCGAGCCCTGCAACCCGGCAACCCGTCCAGAAATCCCATCCTTAAAGGTATTCTGCAAATGTTTTGTGTGAAAGCAGAAAGCCTGCTATAAAATCACACTGGGGCTGGTCCAGCAGGAGGTGGGGCTGCAGATGCAGGATCCCGGCTTCTGCTCCCCAGCACCCCGGTGCCTCCCAGCATCCGCAGGGCCCCAAAGCATCCCAGCCTCCATCCACGGGAGAGGCCATGTTGGCTCCATATCCCGCTGCCAGCTCTCACGTGCTGTGTTCTTACAGCCAAGACTTGGGCAACCAGCTATTTACAGGGCAATCACAGACTTCTTTCAAGAAAAACAAGCACATTTGTCACCTTTCTGCTCAGGCTGGAAAGCTGGAAAGGCCAAGTACTAGAAGCTAAAAAAATGGAAAAGGACAGCAAAAAAAGGTCCTGGGTTTCACTGAAAAAAGCCCTCAGCATCAACATTTTTGAGCTGATCTTGTGATTTCAAGGACCTGACTCAGATTTTGTTACGTTTGTGGAGCTGGTGATATTAGCACTTCTCAGGCGTATTCCAAGAATTGACTAACACCTATAATTGGGCTGAGGAAGAAAAATAAAGAGCTGATGGTCCTTCAGCAGAAACCAGCAATGCTCAACTTTGTTTTATTGCCAAAGCAAAAATAAAAAATAATAAAATAAAAAAAAAGATTCAAATGAAATGTTCACGGGTGATCTATTTAAGCACTGCAGAAGTGAAATCTCGACCCTGCTACAAGTTGGTGGCAGAATTTCCATTGGTTTGACCAAGGCCAAATTCAGATAAACTCACATGTTTCAGAGTGAATCAGAGAGACACTCACAAATCCAGTGAATATGCTTGCAAATGTATTTCCCCTTCCAAAATATCTGCTGAGGCATAATTTCTCTGCCAGCTGCTAAATTTACCACTATGTAAAAAGGTACAGGACATGTAAAAGCTGAAGCTATAGAACCATTCCTTCTGTGCTCCAAGTGAAACAGAGAGCACCTTTCCATCCACCCTGCAGTGCTCAGTATGTCATCAAGTGAACAATTTCTGTCTTCATAAAGAACAGTACGAATTGCCCCAAACAGCAAGCTGCACAGATTACCTTGCTCCTGCTCTTGCCATTTTCCCTCTCTCTCATCTATTGCTCAAGATACCGAAAAGAAACATGAAGATAACACAGCATGCAAATTACATTCTACAAAAGCCCGGCCAAGAGCCTGCTTTAAAAAGCACCGGAATGCAAAGGCGAAGACAGCCCTGCCCCTCTGCCTCCCCCAGTCTCACCCTGAAGATCTAAAACAAATTCTTTCCTTGGCCATGACTTAAAGACTGACTTTCTGTTTTGTCAACTGAAAACAGGAGTTTCCATCTTAGTAATTTCATTGTTTGTTCTCTCCGAACACACGTAGGTTAACTCGCATACAACAAGTCTCATTTGGTAAAGAAGTCAAGTGAGGAGTTCAAATTGCAAGATACTGACTTGGACATCCTAAATCTGTTTTTAGTCCAGCATCCAGCTTTCAGTTCAGTGCAACACACAACATTTACGTCTTTAAAAAAAATTGTATTTTTAGTATTGCCAAAACACACATGCACTTTTACTTTCTCGGGAGAAAATGTGTCTCTTGATTTGTTTCCAACCTGTGTGCTCCTGCCAACAACTAAAATGCCTGAAGAACCAAAATGAATAATCGTTAAGAACATCACAGCAATTAAAGCTGCAAATTTTCATCAATATATCTATTAATACAAAGACATATTTATCTTGGCCAGGAAAAAGGTGCAAATTCTCAAAATCCTAAGTGTACCTGGCCCACTCAATTATTTGTTTCTCAGTTTCAAGGAGATCTAACATTATGGCAAATATATTATCAACCGTGCATTAGCCTTTTTTCACTTCAAGTAATTTTTGTGGCTTTGATATTTCTTATACTCTCTTCCCAACTGCTGTTACTAAATCCATTCCTTAACTTTCAATTTTCTTTTTTTTGAGTGTCATCAGGCTGCGAAACCGGAGGTCACTGCCAAATCTAGAGCACAGCAGTGTGAGATAGGCTCAAAATGTGAGTCATCGTGTATTTGGAGATTCATTTTTTTTTTCAGCTATCAGCAGAGCACATCTCCACTCCCGTGTCCAAGTCCTTATAACAGAATATCTCAGCATTTGCTAAAAGCAGGTTTCTGGGCACCATTATCGAGGTCAACAGATCCCCAGGACGATGGCTGAGCCCACTGCCGTGTGCGTGCCATTCAAGGCAGCCTGACCCAGCAATGCCCCGCGATGCCGGCGCGCATTTAAGCTCTGTGGCTATTTGATCAGCCAGTGAAGAGGGGACACAGGAAATTATCCACGAGACAATAACAGATAAGCCACCCCGCACTCACCAGATTAATTCCGCACATCTGTTTGTGCCAGTCAGGTTTACATGACAAAACATGCATACTGGCATTGAATTGTTCGGCCCGCGGTGGCTGGGGCTCTCCCCAAGCCAGGTTCTAGCACTGCGGCCCCAAAGGACCATGGAGCATCTTACTGGGAGACCCAGCCTCAAGCAGCCCCAATGTATTAACGAAGCACAAAGATGGTTTGCTTCATTATTCCAGAAAACTTTCCAAAAAACAGGCACGTTTCCGCCACCCTCGTTATTTATTCTGCACGCTGTCAGAGCAGGGACTGCCTTGTCAGCACGGTAAGAGGCACATGCTATGTGCCGGGGCTGTGGGTGGCTGTGTGTGCAATGTTACTCCACCTAACACCCTAAGCCAAGGGCCGTGGTTTCCTCACAGCCACACACTGGTGTTATGGATGTGCTGGAGGTCTGTTCTATTCCAGAGGACTTCCAGTACATTTAAGACTGCAAAAGCTCCAGGAGTAAAGAGGAAAAAAAAAAAGACTGGGCAGTCGTTTGAATCAGTGAGTGACAGGCTGGGCCAGCTCTCTGTATACATTAATAAATTAGAATTTTAATTGTGTCTCTGACTGCAGGAGCTGCTCCAGTACTTTAATACGTACCAACAATTGGCTGTGTTATGGAATCCGCGATGTGGCCTTCACTGTTGACCTCTGCAACACAATTCCCAGTCTGACTACGGAAACTGTTTGGTTTGATCCTTTCAACTTATTTGAATCCTGACAAATAAGCTCACAGCTGAAAGGTCAACACAGTCATATTTCATCCTCTGGAGCTATTCTTAAGACATCTGCACAACAAAGCACTTCTTTTAGTACCTGACACTGGACCTAGCCAGCGCAATCTCTCATTAAAAATGTCCCCAGTGGAAGAGTCTATTAAAAGGCATATGGATCAGCTATGGATTTACCAAATAAAATATTTTTGAAAGCATTAATGTAACGGTTTGGATTATGGCCCTCTACACTGCCAATAAAACGTATATTTGCCCAATGACAAAATGCTTCATAGTTTCCAAAAGAATAATAGCTCAGCTATAAAGTGTGAGGTGTTGTCCAGCAGCCTGAGCACAGGAGTGGGAGCCAGGAACTCATGAATCTTAATCCTACCCCTAAAACCAATTCCCTCTGCGATCCTAATCGAGTCACTTTACCTGCTTCCCTCAGTTTCCCCATCCAGAAGTGGGATAATGCTACTTACTTACCAGACTTCCCTTCTGGGGATGTTTTGGAGATCAGTATTTGCAGAATGCTTTGAAGATGAAATCACTACACCAAAGCTAGAAGTTGTCCTTGCTGGACCAAGGGCTGCAGTTAATAGATAATCCTTGCTCAGGCAAAATCTCCCTTAAGTCACGATGAGCTTTATTCAGGTAAGGACTACAGGACCGGGTCCTCTAGCTTGAATGTCAAGGCCTTTCGTGACTTTAGCTCTACCTTCCATCTTCTACTACATATTTAAAGACACTAGGATCTGTTTTTTGGAGGAAAATAATCTGAAGCACATATACAAGGCAAAAGAAGCAGCAATGCTGTCAGGGAACTCATGGTGATAGTATATCAAACTAAAAAAAAAATTAGAAGGAGCAAAACAGACATGAGTTTGACAATGTGCTATGACAACAACTGAAAAAAACATTCGGAAAGAATTTGGGGCTACAGAGGCTGAAGCATCAGATATAGAACAGCAAGATAAGATAAATGTCCCAGCTACAGGGTTTTGTATGACTACAACTGAGCTGCTGTATTCAGTAACTTATTATCAAAAGCACAGTGACACAGTGCATTTGCAAAGAGAGCAATAATAAAAGCAATAACCAGCTGCAAGCCAGAGAAGTGGTCAAGGGTCTAGAAGTGCCGGTTTACGAAACATAAAGAACTAGATACATATAATTTGCCAAAACTGGCAAGTACATGTTAGTATCTCAGATGTTTGAGGAGTGTGAACACGAGGCAAGGCAAGGGACTGACTCAGTATTTATACAAGCAGTATTACTTGGAGCAAGAGGACGGAATTGAAGTGGAAAGTTCCTGAGTGCGTGCTTTGTTATGGAAAACCATCCGAAGGAAAATAATAGCGGTCCCACCACCACTTGGGATTTCTAACACGAGAATAGCAAAAAAAGGAAAATATGATACATGACCTAATAGGTCTTTTTTGTCTTTAACTCCTATGATTTATCCCACAAGACTAGCAGAATGCAGTCCAAAGCCGCGTATGTGTGCATACATCTTCTGTTTGGGAGCGCTGTATTGGTTTTAGCTTTCTGAATTCATAACAGCGCAAAGCCTGATAATATTCAGATTTTGCTCATGAAGATGTCCATAAATCAGCAGAAAATAAAAGGGAAAAAACCACACTGATGATATGATATCCTAACATTTTCCCAATATCCTTGACACAGCGAATCAACAGTTTGAGTGAACACAGACTACAAACTGAAAAGCAATCAAACAGAACTGTTAACGCAAATCTCCTATGCGAACTGACACTGTAACAAAAGCTATTCCATTTTGTAATAATCCCCCCCCTACTAGACACTAGGAGAAGTACACACTGCAGATCTGTAAAGACATCATGGGTGGGATTTTCAAGAGCATCTAGCTGCTCCCGCATACATGAGCCACAGCTGCTGTCACTTCCCCTAGAGGAAACTGGTTCAAAACCAAGTGCTCCTGGAAGTCCCATGCCAGCACTCACAGTGAAAGCATCCACTCAGCTTCCATTTGCAAGAGCCCCCCATGAAGCACGAAGGCCACCTTACCTGCAGGGCCGGCTGTTTGTCATTCCTCTTCGGAGACTTTAATCCGCTAACTTGCTGCTGCTGCTGCTGTTGTTGCTGCTGTTGCTGCTGCTGCTGCTGTTGTAGTAGAAGTTGCCGTGCTACCTGGAGAGCCTGTGAGGAAAGAGTTTTGAAAACTGAGTTTGCAGCAGAGAGGAGGTGGGCAGTTACCAGCACAGCATTTGGTCAAGACACCCTTTGGGTCACTGAGCACCACAACAGTCCCAAAGCACATCCACCCAGAAAACACTGCAGCACTGAAAACATCTCAGCACCCACACGCAACAAGTGACATCCACCCAATGCATCTCCCATTTTGACCACGGAGAAGAACAGCAGCACCTCAAGTTCAGCTTCTGTGTGGGTACCATGAGTAATCCCAGAAGTCCCAGCAGTGACACCACTGGGTTACTGACACCCTGCTCCTGGAGCAGCTCACAGCCCTGTGTGCTCCCCAGCAGCCCTGTGTGCCAATGGCTTTCACGCTCGTCTTCTGCAGGATTCCGGGCAGGTTTACACAAGGGCAGTCACGTACCACCACCTGCTCTCCTGAGCAGCACAGAAAGGCAGAGAAATTTCCAGAAAGCTATGGCAGGAGACCTGTGTGAGAGCAGCAAAGGGATGCTGCAGTGTTATGGGATGGAGGGATGAGGACACAGTACCCAAAAGTACCAGCAGTGCATCACTCAGTGGTAGATCTCTGCACAGTTCGTCACAAAGGAAGAGAAAAGCAGTGCCAAGCACAGGAGCCAGCTGCTCTGTGAGGCCCAAGTTCCTCATCAGGTGGGGAAAAAATAGCAAGAGGAGGTGAAACCCAAGGGAAAGCAGGAAAAGGAGCAAGTACATCCTCCTCTGGACCGGTGCAAAGGACCAAAAGATGAGGCTGACCCCTGCATGGTGGGCTGTGGCCCAGCCAAGGCTCAGCTGTGAGATGGCAGCCCTTGGCTCCTGCAGGCTCCACCAGCCGGACGCGGGCTTCCTTAGTCTCCTTGGAGACGTTCAGTACATGCGTAGGTGGAAAAGTGGGAAGGCTGAAGACTTCATTAATGTAAAACAAGAAAAATAGTCCCTGTGCAAGATGCCTACATGGAAGGAGGGAAAAAGCCTTCCCCACTCCTACTGTGTACGCTCTCTGAGTGATTTAATTAATACCTATTTAATTAAGGAGTCAGATATGCTTCGTGCATCTCCAAGCTGCCAAGTGCTCCATGACCATGTGGAGCACAGCGTGGCCCTGAGGATGAGGCGCACACTGCAGGGCCTGCAGGCCTGGAGCCTCCATCCTGCAGCACAGCCTGGCTTCTGGCAGGACGTGGCACCCGGAGCTGCGCTGTCAGAGCACTGACAGTGGCAGGGAGCTGGGGAAAAGACCTCTCCACGCTCAGCTACACCGCCTGTCCCAACGTAATGACAAGTCTCTGCTGGATCAGAAAGCCTCTTCCCAACAGAGCCTGGCTTGCAGAAGCTGAAATCGGACTCGGCGTTTCCAGGTGGGCAGCTGATGCTTTGTGCACCCGCAGCACCTCAAACATGGTGCAATAAAAGGCACAAGGAAGCCTTTATGCTGAAAGCATTAAGCGCCGTTAAAAAACGCTATTTCCATTGAATTAGCTTATTTGGCTGTTAAGGCAGCTTCAAGGGTGGGCAGGAAAAAAATGCTACAAAATGTAAAGGGATGGGCAACAAATACTCACCTACTTAACAGGGGTGTTGTACGGCTTATTTAATTAATGAATACTTGTAAAGCACTCTGAGTTGCTCAGACAAGAAGCTCTATACAGCACAAACGCAACATGTTATTATATATTATTAAGACTGGCTCTGCAGAAGAATAATTCCAGGTAAATGTGCAATCAAATGATCATTTTACTTCCCAGTAATTGGATTCAACAGGCCAAAAAAACCACGGAAGCCTTTCTTTAATCATACACCAAACAATCAGAACATCCGTAACCTTTCAAGCTACAGCCTTTTTGAATAAAACATCATCAACTTATAGATATTATTCCAAAAAGAACCAGCCACCATATGTGTTGTCTCTTTGAAATACAGTTGCTATAGCAGACCCTGCATGCATTTCATGTGATATGATCATATTCTATCCGTTCTGGCAGCTGAGAGGTTGCACAACTAAAATTGGCTGCCAGAAATGTTTGAAGATTCCCAGAAACGAGTAGCCGTGCAAGAAATGCCTACTTTCTGCTGGAGCTGGCCAGGCCAGCATGGATCTCTGCCCGCTGGTGGGGAACTGGGGGAGCACTCAATGCTCTGCCCCACTCCTGTCGTGCCCGTACAGCCACGCACCACGCAGGGACAGATGAGGCAGCTGTGAGGAGCGGTGTGGATGGACAGGAGCAGCAAAGGGAGGATGACAGAGGTGTGGGTGAGTGCACAGCTTGGCAGATTGTGGCTTGAAACAGCATTTCCCTCAGCCTTTCTCTCAAGATGCTGCTCATAAATGCTGTTCATAAATAAGCGGCAGTAATAAAAGCTAAGCTTGTGATGAGCTTAGGTTTAAGATGTGGAAGGTTGTTTGCAGCTCAGATCTCATTCTCACCAAACATCTGCGTCAAACTACTGTTCTACATTGGGATCCCAACTCACTCATCCTTTCTGGATTACACTGCTCACTTCTTCTCATCTTGCAACAAGTACACCTACCCCATCCCTTCAAAGCCCCATCCACACCCCTTGCACACAATGGGAGGTGTGAAGGACAGCTAGCTCCATTCAAAAAACTGCTTGGCCACACGGCACACCAGTGATGATGCAGAGGGAAATCAATTTGATAATAAAGTCGGTCCCATAACTCTCATCAGCACACAGATTCACGAGCAGGCCTGTACATTAATAAAGCTTCCTGTGGGAGTAGATGTTGCGTTTGATTTGCATGTGAATTCAATGCTAGTGAAAAGTGCCAGACTGTCAGACATGGAGACCGAAGTCTCTTATCTTTCCAAAAGCTTCTGTAGCAGTTTCCCCACATTTCCTTAATCATCTGCCTTGTCCTCAACTTACTGAACAGGCAGTAGAGAGTAAAGCTGGACTCGGTTCAACTCCTGCTGCTGCCAAGTCCCGAAACAAGGGTGCCAGGACTATTTACCGCTAGCCAGCAGCTCTACTAATGTGGTCCTCTCCTCGCGAGCGGGTGCTCTGACATCTCCAAGCTCTTCTCATGCATTCCTCCCGACTGCCATAGCTACCGCCTAAATCTACACGACATGCGTGCACTTCCACAAGTGAACAAGTGCTGGGGCTGCAGTAAATCAGCCCCAACTGGTGCAACAGTGTGCTCGCTAGCAGCCAGCAGGTAGGGACATCGAGAGCACACGATGCCACCCAAGCTCCTGGAGCAAATACACTCAAGCAGAAATCCCAGTCTCCAACAGTTACCACATTGCTTTGGCAATCATCTTCCCCTCCGCACAGCAAACAGAAAATCTCTCCACTTACCAAAGGAAGGGAAAGAAAAGCATCCCCTAACAAGCGCATCTCCTAAGTGCCACAATTCTTGTCTAACTGTGAGACGCAAACAATTTGGGGTAGCTATCAACACAGACCTCAAAAGATGACTGCAGTAAAAGGCTCGCTACCAACCGAGTCATCTTGATTCCGCTCTGTGCTGCGCCTAAACGCAAGATACGGCAAAAGTCCTGAGCTGATTTCTTATCCACTGGAAATCACCAAGAGATAAGGAGATTTTCTTGCGTAAAACAGAACAGTAAGAAGGCAGTTGAAACGTTGCATTTTAGAGACATTACACAAACTTGGAATGGTATCTGGGATCAAACGCTGGCGGCCACCTAACCCAGGTAAAATGTTAGCGCCAAGCTCCCTGTGAGGTGAATCCAGACTCACTGAACGATGCCACAGATCCGAGTCACAGCACTACTGAGGCAGAAAGCCCCTCTGGATCCTCTCTCGCTGTTCTCAGGGCAGTGGCAGTCCTTTCCTGTTTGCCAGCTAGTGAAGCATTGGGGAAAAAACAAAGTGCACGCCTGAAATGACCAAGACAATTTTATTGCAAGACAGACAGAACGCGACTTGTTTGCCCAGCTGTTGTTTGCCCAGAACATCCGGCACTGTTATCACTGAAGTTACTGGTGTAATCTGACATTTTCATGCAAGCAATTCAATCTTTCTGTTTCACCACCCTCTTAAGGGAAGTTTTGCTCTAGGAGTAAGAATGCAGCGCTGCCTCTGCCTTCAACTGACCAGAACATCCTGACTGGGGATGGGAGCTGGGACAGGGAAATACAATGGAAAAAGGGAGTAGAACTTTAGAAATAGAAGTACTGCTAAAATGCCATATACTTACTGCATTAGTACATAAGGAAAACAGTAACAAGATCCAGTCCTATGGAGCCTGTTTGCTAACTTGTTCCACCGCTGGAGCCAGTACAACAAGGCAGTGACTTCCAAACTGTTTTTCCATCAGCCTATTGAGGAAGAAGACCTCAAGCTCCTCCCTTTCCATCTGCTGGAGCTGATAATAACATCAATCAGCTCTTAATGAATTAAGAAGACCTACAGCTATGAGGGAGCAACTCCAGTGGGAGGAGAAGCTTGTTCCTGCACCTGTGCATGGGAAGGCTGCTCTGGCAAAGGCAGGGAAGCGGAGGACATGAGGAGATGAGTACACATTGGTGCAAGGCAAGCAGGAGATGAGCACCCAGCAGAAGCTGTGTCTGCCATACCCCGCTGCATCCCAGGGTGCTCGACAGCCTCTGCAATGAGGAACCATGCACAAAGAAGTTGCAGGGAGAGCATAAAAAGAAATCCCATGTGTTTTTTCAGATTCCTAAGGATTTTGGGCCTTTCCAGGTGGACAAAGCTGCCCATCAGGAGAGCAACTTGAGAAAGGAGGAAGGAAGCGTTCCCAGAAATCAGAGCCGGTCCCACGGCCATCTGAAGTGTCTAAGCAGTAAATCTGCGATGTTGCTCGCCAGCCAACATCATCGTTATTTCAGTTATGGTCATTAAAACACAAAACACAACACAACAAGAGGAGATGAGACAGAAGATATTCAAAGGCCAAAAACTACCCTTGGAAAAAATGTGCTGGCAGCTCACTGCAGAGTGCAGAAGCGAGGTGCTCCGCACTGCCCCCCCAGAACTGCCCTCCTGGCCGCACCGTCACGCAGCCGGGATCACTGGAGCAGCCCGTCTCCACATCCCCAGCCACTCTGCATTCCCACCATTGGTTTTTCCCAATTTTCCCAGTGGCTTGAGGCACACAGGAAGCCAGCATGGCAGCTAACGGCCTCCCAGCACCAGCACAGCTGAAACCGAAGGGCTCCTCGCTGCCACTGAGCAAGACGAGTACCTTTGTTTCTCCAGAGCGGGACGAGGGGCAATTTAGGCTCAGCCAGCACTTTCTCTTCCTTCTCAGCTCCCATCTGTCCTCACACCCCGCTCGCTCTGCAGCTGCTCCGAGCGGAGCAGCAAGACGCAGCTCGCAAGCTCTGACGCCCGGATGCAGCGAGGCTCGGAGCTGCCTCGTGTCTCTCCCACTCCTGCCTCCTCTGCTCCCCTCCGCGACACCTCCTCTCTGGGAGCAGCAGATGTAGGGGAGCGCTGGGAGGAGGCGGGCGCGCAGAGGGAACTCGCACGTTGGAGGGGAGCCCTGCTGCAGTTCTGCTCCGACAGCCTGAGCCCAGCAATGTGTGGAAACGGCGAGGAGTGGAGCAGTAGGCAAAAGGGAAAAAAAAAAAAAAAAATAGTGCAAAGCGACAGCAGTGGGTAGTGCTGTTCCTCTGGGAGGAACAGAACAGGGGGAGGTGAGAAGAACCAACTAGAGAGGATAGGAAAGGAACCAGAACGAAGAGGAGGAATGAAATGTAGAAGATGCAAAAGAGAGAAGCAGATGTTCTTGCAGCACTTATTCCCTCTGACATTCGTACCCAGCCCCTTCATCTTCCTCCAGAACTGGGAAGCGAACCGCTATGTACTGCCTCCCTGTGCCCCCATCCTGGCCCTCAGTACCACGCACCACAACAAGCAGAGGCCGAGAGCCCCAGCAGCGCTCCCCAGCACCGTGGTGGGGAAGAGCTGAAGATCCAACCCCTCTCTGCTCTGCAAGGTGCCACAGAGGGATGCTGGGGGCTCCTGCAGCCCCACTCAGCCACATCTCTGCAAGTCTGGCTCCCAACAAGGGGCCACCAGCCAGCTCCTCAGCCAGCAGAGCTGCAGCAGCAAGCCTGCACTCGAACACAGCAAACTGCCGGCCCCGAAGGCTCTGCTCAGACACTACACTTAGCCAAGTGACTAATGGGTGATTCCCATGCTGGAAAAAGAGAAGGGACCTGGAGGACCACGTGTACAAACCCCGACTCACATCCTGTCCCTGAAGTGACGGGGGTCAGCCTCAGAGCAAGGGAGCTGGCAGCATGCCTCGTGCTGAAGCATCTCCTAGAATAGTTCAGTCATAAGGAAAGAAGACGAGGATTTTTTCTTTCAGCAGACCTAGCTTCTTTCCTCTGGAATTGACCCTGGCTCTTGGCTGTGGAGATCCCCTCCAGAAGGCGGCACTGGAAATGCTTTTTTTTGAAACCTCTCCACTGCCTGTGCCCATCCCCATCCCCAAGGGTAATAAGGTTATTCCAACAGAAGACAAGCAGATTGGGTGCACCCATCCCTGTCCCCATCCCCAAGGCTGGCAGGGCTCCGCTTAGTGGCAGGGACTTGCTTCACACAGGAGGAAAGAATGGATTCATCTCCAAATGTGCTTTTAACTTGGTACCTTATCCACGGATTCCAGCAACCTGGGGGGAAAGGTGGTCGAGGTATTTTCTTCAAATACCAGGGGACACGAGTGGGAGAGAAGGGAGCAGACTGCAACACACAGCAGAAGGAGAGGTCAAATTCTGCAGGCACCAAAAAAGTATGAGCTCCCAACCAGCCACAGCAGTGACAAAGGCTACAAAAATCCCATTCTCAAGGCACAAACGAAACCCTCAGGCAGTTGCACTGTAAAAACACCTTCTGTCTCCTCTTCTAAAGAGTCACAGTCAAGACTCATCAAAGCCATTTTAAAAGCATCTGGCAAAAAGTTCCCAAACATTAAAAATGGCTCTCTTTATTTTGGCATGTCAAGATTCACAGCATGTAGCGGTCTGTACCAGCAAGAAAGGAGGGATGGGCCAACACATCCTGGTAAAATGAGAAAGGATACAAATCTTGGCTCCCAGCACAAACTGAACCAGAACTGAACTATGTCTGAGCGATGAAAAAAATCTTATGGGATTTCCAGCTCGTTTCTGTAGGCTCGAGATCAGATTCTGAACTACTGTGTTTATCCAAAAGTGAACCAGACCTTTGAATATTTGGAGGACTATTCACTGCTGAGCAGCGTTTTTCTTGGATGTCAAAAGCACGGGAAGTTCTCATATTTTTTAATAGGGAAGAGGGTAAGGTGGGGGGGAGAAGCAAGAGTGCCTTTCTGTTGCTACAACATAAATAGTACATTGCATACAGCTGCTCGCACGCTTCCCCGTGCAGTCAACAAAACAAGGCACACAGCCGAAGCTTGTTTTCCAAAACATCCTGTGACAAACCTGCGCTCACCAACACTGCGGCTCATCACCGCTGCCGGCGGAGAGAAGGAAACACGGTGCTGGGACAGCCCCGACGTGGGGAACCAGTGCTGCAAGTCACACCACGGGGCTTCAGCGCGTGCTGCTGCCTGACTCAGGGCAGCTCCTCCAAGCCTTGTTTTAAGGGCTGTGCTAGGGTGAAAAAATAGGCGAAGCTCAGAAAGAGGCGACAAAAGTGATTAGAGGCCTCAGCAGATAGGAGGAAAGATTGATAACGGTGGGAGTGTTTAGTTTAGCGGGAGATGAGTAAGAGGGGAGATGATAAAAGTACACAAATTGTGACTCGGCCTGAGAAGGTACATCTGGAGCTGGTTGCCATTTCTCATAATGCAAGAGAAAGGGGATGTTCAACCGAATCAGGAAGCAACAACAACAACAAAAAATTAGAACAGATAAAGGGATTTTTTTTTTCCTTTCTTAATACACAACTCATAATTACCCTCTGGAACTTACTGTCACAAGATATCACCAGTGCCAGGAGCCTGGGGAGGATGCAAAGAGAGGATTAGACGCTTGTACAGATAGTAATGAGAGCATTTACAGCTACCTTTGGAGAGATAAAAATATAAACCAGGGTACAAATGCTGACGCTTCAGGGTACATGCCAACCCCTCACTGCTGTGGGTCAGGAGGAAGCCTTCCCCTGCAGACAGAGCCGCACCTCTCTCCCCTCATCTCCTGCAGCCCAGGGCTACCGTGGGTACACAGCCATTCCTCAGCCCTTGGGTCCCTCGTCCCCAAGGGGCTGCAGCCCCATTCTGGTCCCTAAAATTAGTTTTTGGGAAATGGGGGCAGCTGGCGATACCCTCCTGGTCCCCAGCCACATCACCTGGCCCCTAGCTGCTTATTTCCTCTTTTTCCTCACGTCACATGTCAGTTTCAGGTCCTCATTTTACAGGCCCTTCCTCTCCCTGGTAGCTGCACTGCCATTTCTCCCTCCCCCAAAGCAAAGCCCCTGGTGATGCACAAAGGCAGGTTTGAAGGCAGTTGGCCTATTACACTTCTACCTACCTGCACAAGGTGAAACAAACCCAGCTCAGTTTCCTTTCATGTGCATGGCAGTCTTAACTTGTTTCTTTTAATCCCGTAAAAGCAGCTAAAGCATGCAAGTCGCTTCCCAGAGATGAGGCAAACCTGTATTTACTTCCTGACAGTGATTCAGGGACGATAATGAGCGTCGTCCCAAGCTGGTATTACATGGGAAACCTACACGCTATGTGCTACACAGCCGGCATTTAGAAAAGAATCGCATAAAACAACACGGTCCGTAAGGGCCCAAACGCAGCAGCAGCTCCTCCTGCACAGACGCAGCGGTGGAAGAAGGACCCAGCAGTGCTCCGAGTGCCCCCAGGAACCAGCGCCCTGCACGGCCTGCGTCTGCTGCCCAACGTGCGGCTCAGAGGGCTGTGGATGTGCCGAGGCAGAGGCGGCTACGCAATAAATCCAGCAAATCCAGAGGGCTGAGGCAGTAATCCATGGAAACATTCCACACAAGAGGGATTTTTAAGTGCGTTTAATTCCCAGCTGCAAACCTAATAAGCTTCCAGAAGGTGGAGACCACTGAGCACAAGGGGTTAATGGCCTCGCTAAAGAAAATGACACACATAATTTCCTTTTATCATAAAACAATACGTTTATTATTTTCTGTGTATCTGTTAAAGGGCACGGCCTTCTGAGTGGAAAACAAAACACAGCTCGGTCACATGTTTATTTGCTTCAGCTACTCCCTTTCCCTTCTGATAAATAATCAAACATGCCATCCAGAAAAAACAAAACCAGTGAGCTGGGAAATTTGATGGTCATCAAATAGACTGAGATACCAAGAAAAGCAGCCCACTGTTCCCACAGCGAGTTCTCTGCCCCACACCTACACTAACATCTGAGTAAATAACTTCAGTCACTCTTTCCATTTTCCCCATGCAATTACTCCTACTGTTAAACAAATTGTCCTTAAGGCAGTTGCAAACACCATTTTTTTTTCCTGCAAAGTAGAACAACTTCTGAACATTAAAAAGCCAGACTAGCAATATATTTTAAAAATATGTTTGTTGTACTTGCGGTTTGGCTGCTCACACAGCTGGATTTCTCTCTCCCTCACTCCCTTTTCGAGGAAGATAGGCTTTTACAGTTTAAAATGCGAAACTGTGCTAGGAGCTGGGAGAGGCAGGGCCAGCCCCAGCAGGACGGGGTGCCCATGGCAGGCACTCACACCCCTCCTCTCTCGGTCTGCAGCACAGAGTGCTCCCCAAGAAGTTGCCTGCCATCCTGGTGGGCTCTGAGAGAAACAACCCTGAAACATCACGTGGCTTTTCAAGTTGTTTGAACAGAGAGGAGAACAACAAGCAGCTGTGTTGCAACATGGGTTAGCAGGAGGACCTCTGCTGTCCTCAGAGCCCAAAGACCACGCAGCACTGGACAACTGCAGCACATCCCTCACATGAGGAATTAACAGCCATTCCCTGGTGTGAGCGTGCTTCCCCTCTCCCTCTGTAGCACCACAGGTCTAAACAACAGCAATAGGAATGAGATAATAGCCATGCTTGTTTCAGCAGCCTGACGTTTATTAGCATGAAATTGGTACAAATATTAGTGAGGCTGGTTCGCGAGCACTGCCAGATGCAAACAAGTTGAGGAAAACAAAACAAGGCTCTGTGGGCTCACACCTCTCTTCCTCCCCAACAGCCAAACAGCCGCATCTGCTTTATTGCTACTTTTTTTTTTTTTTTTTGCCACTTCTACAAACATGCAGAGAAGCCACTGCAGAGGGGACAGTGACAGCGGGCTGCTTGGTGGCACCTGAAGGCAGCCGTGCTCCGGCCCTCACAGGGCTCCCAACCCGTGCTGGACACCCTCCCTTCTGCCAGCAGCGGACCCAGCTCCCAGCAGCAACCCCAGCCATTCCCCTCCTGCTGCAGTGGGGACGGCAAAGTTCAGCCCGGCCGCGCGCTGCTGCGCTCTGAGCGCTCGCGGGGAGAACGAGGAGTTGAACAGAGTAAGCTCTTACTGTCTGCCTTCAGATTTCTGTCCTTGCGCTGGAGATGCGTTCTGGCTGTTTCTGTGCAGCGGGGGCTGAAGAATGGCAAAAAGATGTTTGAATAAACAGGAAGTGCCGTGCAGCCGAGCACAGGCTGCAGGGAGAAGGCGCTGGAGCTCTGCCCTCCGCAGGAGGCTTTGCCTCCACAGTAGCAGCGTCTGCTTTTATTAAATGACAAAGAAACCACAAGAATTCCTGCACTAATTCCTTGCCTGCGAGGCCGAAGGTCCGGTCGGAGTTAGCAGGTAATGTTGGAGCCGGCCGTAACACTGAGCAACACACAGACGCAGAGTGACCCTGCCTTGTGAAACCCCCATCCTTAAGCAGAAACATGCAGAACTAATTACGCCCCCAGCCAGACCAAACAGCAGCAAAGCATACACCTCACTTCTGCAAAAGGCAGAGCTGTTTCCACATAGCTTCAGCCACGGCTGACTCTCCCACCCCGCAGCATCCTGACTTTCCCTGAATATCGCCCCACGAGGCTGCCCGGGCTGCGAGAGCTATTTTTTGTCCAACTGCGTGAACCGAAATATAAACAACCACCAAAAAAATGCAACTTGTCTCGGCTCGGGACGCACAGCCAGCATCCATCCCATGCGCACGGCTTTCCCCCAAGCCTCCTCCCTCCCACCACCAGCTCCCCCACTTAGCGGTGCTGCATAACACCCCTCTCCCCACCCAACCATCAGAGCTCTGTCTGCCATAGCGGTGACACGACGCAGATACTGTCACCGAGAGTCAAGCGGGGCACTCGAAAGCAGTTTGGGCAGCGATGAGCAACCCAATAGCCATGTTCAATAGGAAAGAGGGACAGGATGCCTTTAGAAAATGTACTGCTGTTGTGGCAACGCGCTGCTGCCGCTGAAGGGCTGATTTGTTACCGAGCGTGTAGTCTCGGACTGTCTGTCATTCCGGGTGCTAATGCTGTGCTAAAATAACTCATTGGGAGCTGTCACTGGGATGTTTACATAGGCCCCCAATCTTTTCTTCATACAAGGAAATTTTTTACTGGAATTCATCTTCTTTTGATCTCACATTCAAAGCAACGGCAGCTTGATAGACATGCAAGTCTGAAAGCAAATCCAGACGCTGAAGATAAACCGCCAGAATATGACAGGCAGGAGCATCTAAAGCTTATAAAAATGAAGAGAACAGCATGTCGTCTGAGTATTACAATAGCAGAAATCAAGAGACATATTAGGTGGAACTGATCAGCCACAAAAACAGTTCAAAAGGCAGATCATAGAAACAGAAGACTAAGCTAGAAAAAAAAAATGGGAAAGATCTGCCATGCAGAGGCATCACCTCCTCACTGCGCCCTGCTGTGCTCCCACTCCTGCACATAAACTGAAGAGGAATTGGGCAGTTTGGGTACCTCCACCGACTCAGCACTTCCACCTTCACTCACCAATTAGTTTACCAAGCGTGCATCGCAATTACACGTCGTTCAAAGCAAAAGATCACCAGGACGCTGTGCTGCTCGTGCCCCCCAAAGAGCACAGGGCTGGGACAGGGGCTGCCCTGTTGGAAGCCAGGGCACAACCCCTGGCACACAGCCCCCAGCCTGTGCTGCTCCCCGTCTCCATGGGATGTGCTCTTGCTCCAGCCCTGCACCGCGCTGAGCCCTAGGATGCTCCCAAGCTCTGCCTCTCCTGCTGGTGTATGCCATCAGTTCAGAAGATAATTTCATTTCAATTGAATTACGTGTGCCACGGAGCCTACAGCTCTGCACTGAAGACGACGCTCACAGGGAAACAATTGCTGAAACTTTCTCTGGAAAAAACCCATACATTTTTAATTCTTCTTCCCCAAATAAGCTTCTTATTCTAATTGAAGTCAGCAAATATAATGAAAAAGTAATTCTCAAACAATTTTGTACTTAGAGCTGTTTGTTAACAAACACCGACCGAGCAGCAGTGTTAGGTTAAAGGGCAGCAGGATTCCACATTATAATTTAGCCTGCGGTTATTTCTGATTAAGAACACCCTCCGGGACAGCAAAGCAAGATCTTCCTTTGCAGCAGGCAGAGCTTTTAAAATTAGCCTCTTCTGCATAATAAAACCCAACAGGAAAACTGTGGATTTAAAACTGTATTAACCAATTTGAAGTGCTGCAATGAGTTTACGTCTTGCTTTCTACAGAACACCGTTCCCTGCCCAGCCAAGTCACAAATGTACAAATGCTTCCTGGATCCTGAAACTGCTGTAAGAAAGTCACCTTCTGTCATGCTTATGTAGCTATCTAATGTGCTAAAGGCTGATTATTTATCTTTAAACTGTACTAGTTTAATCTTTTAAGGTCACCACTAATCTGCACCAACCTTTTAAAAAATAGCAGCTTTCAAGACGTACTGCTAGAATCCCTAACTGGGCGCTGAATGTCACTGTCACTGATACATTAACCAGAACGAGGGCAGTTTTACAATGTAAACACCAAATAGCAATCCTCACATAAATTAGAAGGAAAGTACGATCTCTGTGCCAGGAGAAACGTTGGTAAGTAAGACTGACACCATGCTATTTCACACAAATGCTGCCCAAAACTGCACTGCTGGTGCTTTCTCCTTCCTCCTCACTTCTCCCCCTCCTTCCCAGTGCATAACTTGGGTGTAATTCTTCCCAGCCCAACATGGGTACAATTTAGAGGCCCGCTGGGTGTGCGTCCTTTCTCATTTTTAGCAGCAGGCCTGGAAGCCCCTCGTGTGTTATCTGCTCACAGCACTGCACAGCGGCCCTCCCATATCCTTTCTTCTTTTCCCTTAGACTTCTTCTGGACTTGAATGTCACAGTAGACCTTGAATGTGAAATGGCTTCAAGCTAATTGCTTTAATTGCTTGAAGATGTGCAGGCAGGTGAAACCCGATCCCCTCGGCCATTGTGGAGACCAGGAACAACACAGGAATGTTTACACAGTGGTTTGAGTTTAATAGACAGTAGGGCCCAGTTTCAGACAGCCAGCAAAAACACGGCTAATAGGTGACCTCTTAATGTAGTCCTCCTTTTTAAAAACAAAATACAATTTCATTTTATCCAAGGCAACAGCCCTAAATGCCAAGGTTATCTGCTTGACTTTTCGAGTGAGCGTGCACTGCGTTACACCTGACATTTATACCAGAAACTCTATCCTGAACGCATTTTCTTCTACCTTAAAACAAAAAAGCACTTTACGTGTCAGTCACCTTACAAACAGATTAGAGCTTTAGAGCTGGATGGGGTTTCCTCCTAAGTGCAGTCATTTCCATTTTGAATTGAGCGCTGTGTGCCCATGCCGCGCTCCCCCTGCCCCAAAGGCCCTGGCAGGGGCTGAGCCCACATCCCCACACAGCCATTGCACACTGGGGGCACTGAGAGCCTGCTTCCCAAGAACCAGAAGGGAAGGAAAGTGGGCAGGCATGGCTGAAGTGCGGAAAACAAAGTAGAAAAAGTGATTTTGGCAGAAGCTGGTGGCATGAAGGTATTTACTGTTGGCCTAGTCCAAGAAAACAAACACTGAAAACAGGTAATAGCCGATACTCACTTTCCTGGCACAGGCCCTTTGTGTTTTGATGCCATTCCTAAGAAGGGGTAAAGCTTACACTGGCTGAAGATTAGCAGGGAAATGATATGTATCATCTCCCAGGCCAACGGGAATAAACAAACCAGCATTTCTGTAGGAAGAAGAAATGGAAGAAATGTGATGAACAAGAGCAGCAGGAACACAGGCACAGGAGGGGTGGCCAGCCCAGTGCATACCAAGCACAAGCAGCAGAGGAGAACAGCACTACACCCTTGCTAGCAGAGGACACTTCCACTCCATCTCTGCTGTTTTGCTCAGAAAGTTGTGAACTCCCTATTACCCAATTGAGACAAGGCCAACAAGAGGAGGAAAGCTGCTGCAAACATCTGGATGTGGCTCAGATATCATCTGGATGCCCATGGCAGGACAGTGGGCACTGGTGCTGCACCCTACCTCACTGCTGCTCCCAGCCCTCAGCAGCAAATGAAGGACCGACCTTAAGTAACAGAACAAAGGGAACAATGGGAGCCGGGGAGCGAGCTGGGATGCTTGTGAACATGCCTCTCACTATGGAGAGACAACACACAGCACACATGCACAAAGCAGCTGCCCCTCAGCTCATCTCTGAAAGGCTGCAATTCCACCAACGGTGGGGTCTTCCCCTCAGCCTGGAAGGAAAAAAAAAAAAGAACGAAAGAAAGAAAGAAAAAAGCTCGGCACTGCAAAAACAGTGTCAATTTAAAGATTTAGTATAAACCAGCTCAGGGCTAGTGGGAGGAACGCTAAGTGGAAAAAGTAAACAGGGTCCCCCCGCGCCGTCCCGAGGAAGCAGCGCGCAGCCCGTGCCTGGTACGGCGGCGGCCCCGCGCCCGGCAGGGTCAGCGCAGCTATGCCGAGCTGACAGGTTGGGTTTACAGCAGGCCAGCGCTCTGTTTGGATATACTGGCCTTGCTCACCGCCAGCTTAACAACAGATGGCTCGAAAACTTTCATTATGTTGCGCAGGGCTGAACTGCAAACAATCGTGGAAAACTGTGAAAAGTTTAACTCTGTGTGAGCCACGCAGGGAGAGCCTGCCGTGGGGACGTGTGCCTTTAAATTAATGGAAGAGGGGCGGGATGATTAATCGTACCTGTGCGTGGTCCCGGGGATGCCTGAAATGAGGATCTGCAATTTGACAAGGTCAATTCAATAAAAGGAGCGTTCCAGAGGAAAATGGGTTTGACGGATGGTGAGGCTGCATGCTGAAGCCTCCTCGAGCCCACGGCTTGGGGGAAGTTACAGACAGCTCCTGCGGTAATCCCCCCCCCCCCGAGGCTTCTGGGGGCTCTCTGCCAGCGCTCCTCCATCTCCAGGAATGGGGACTCCTTCCCTGGAATTCCCACCTGAAACTTTGGCACTCGGAGGCACCAGCAGGCCGCCAAGCAATCTCACGCGCGGGCCCGAGCGTGATTTATCCAAATCTGCGTATAATTTAAATATTCATTAAATTGATTCCATTCATATGCACCCTAATATCTTTTAACGCTCCAAGGCAGGTTGTAAATGCACCTTCCAAGGTTTAATTCAATTGACAATCTTATATACATCTCATCGCCGGAAACACATTATTTTATATTATTCAAGAAATGAACAAATCTGTTTTCCACAAATGTATTTTAAAAGCTACTCTTTCCTGTTATTGAAAGAAAATTGTGTTTATTACTCCTTTAGCATAGTGTAAACTCATAAACGTCAACAGAGAGTACAAGGAAAACTGTCAACTAAATATTGTTTCCTTCATGAGCTGCTCTTCCAAGTCAATTACGCCTTTCAACTTCTGGGGCATTGTATGATAAACTGGCAGTAAAAATCATTCACATTAATATACCATGGTGCCTTGCCTGCAAAAGGTAATTAAAGAAGTAAATGACTCATAAGAATAGACATATTAGCTGCAAAATGAAAGGCAACTGAGCTGCCACATGAAAATATGTACCATTAAGATACTGCATTTTCATATTCCTGTAATCAGCTTCAGTAGACTAATGCTTATTTAATCCAGTTCTCTGCTAAGTCCATCAACAACTGTTTTTTGCTGTTTTCTCCTTGACTGAACATTATGTGTGCAGGTTTGGAATAAATACCGCAATAAGATTTTTGCATAGTCAATTGAAGAACAGGTTTTTTATCTTCTAAAAACTATTTTTCTTTCTCACCAGGAGGAATGCAGCACAGAAGGTTACCCCGAAAGCCCTCATTTTCTGGGGCTGACAGACTCCGAGTGAAACGCGCACCCTGCCCGCAGCATGCACCATTAGGATCAGCGAGGCCACGAGCAGGAAGAAGCAGCTTCCTGACTCCAGCTTCCAGCCAACCTATTCCAGCTGCAATAAATGCTCAGTTTTGTTCATGTGGTTTTTCACCAGGTTTAGGAAATAAGGAAAACCAGGCATGCTCTCCCTTCATCCAGCCCTGGAGGTGAAGCGGGAGCCCAACGGCATGCTGTCCCCAACCCACATTTGGGGAAAGCCAGCAGTGACTGAAGACTTCAGCTTCAAGCCCACATCCCACCCTGCTGGGAGGGCAGCAAGGGCACCAAGCTCAGTGCCAGCTCCTCATTTTGGGAACAGCCTCTGCTGCATGCTTTGATGGCCCCCAGCCTTTGGTACAGGGCCACCTGCCCACTTCTGTCCCTCCCAAGGGGACAGACAGAAGACGGCAAACCAGAGAACAAAGTACACCCGTCTCCAGCCTCCAAAGCAACACTCTGTGAAACACTCAAACATTTATAACTCATCCTGTTTGCGAGCAGCAATTAAAATATTCTTTTCATCACGATAAAGCTCTGTAAGGCCGAGATCTAAACTGCTTTTAACTGCGCAGCTTCCACCACGACTTCATTTGGTGAAGCATGGGGTGGAGTCATCCCCGCATCTCCGCTATCACGACGGTGTGGCTGGTGACAAATGCTGACTTTTCTAAATGGCAGGCGCAGTGCATGTGCCATCCATCCTTTATTTATCGTGCCCCACAGAGCTTTATCCTTGCAAAAAGAGATCTTTCAATAAAAACCTTACCAGGGTGCTCCGGAACCTGCGCCACATATTGCTTATTTATCACTACCGATACGAAACAGCGCAGGACTTAAAATGTAGGATCAATCATTATTTAAACTGCATTATTGCTTCTCCATTTGAGCAGACATCACTTTGTACCCACAATTAATGAGCTCTAGTCCTTTTTCTAATTAAGGAACAAAGGTTCTTGTGTGCAGAGTATGGAGTGACACTGTCTAGAGAACACAAATTTAAATACAAGAGAATCCTTCTAATTACCTTAAAATAGGATTTTTAATATCCAAGAGCATAATAGGATCAAGAAATTAGAGCATTTCCAACAGCATTTACAAATAAGTCATTACAAAACACTGTAAAAAGGTAATAATGCATCCCTAAAAATAATGGGACCTTACGGAAATAGGCGCCTAACACTTCTGTACTCGTGTAATTAATCCCTGCACATTGATACAGGGAAAACACAATGCTGAAATTATCTTATGTACATGTACGCATACAGACAAATTAGAAAAAAAGGAGGAATCGGCTCTTCGGGCATAAAATACTTCAAATTGTGCAGATTAGAATCCGAACGCTTAATTAAGAAAGTCAGAAAGGCAACCTTGCTCTGTGCAGTAATTAGGGCCGTTAGAAATTGGATCCCGTCTCCTCAGAGTGGTACCCACATACAGCGCTCCGAAATAACCCGCGCCGCTGGGAAAGTATACTTGCTATCAAGGGCAAAGCTGCTATACACTGAGGTAACAGTAAATGACAGACTGTTGTTCAAGTCCATTAGCTGCTATGTGATAGGAGCACATTCACAAGCACACGACCTGTGAAAAATCTTAGATCTCTTTAAATCTTTGAATTGGATTGCTGCATTAATTCTTAAGAACTGCAATCCTTCAACCAAGTCAAATTACCCTCATTAACAGGGGAAAAACTGCCTCTGCAATAAGTTAAAAAAAAAAAGATATTTATTACCTATAATCACTTCCACGTACTTCACCTGGAAGCACGGCGAGGCGGGACAGCCTCGGGGCCGGCACCAGGCGGTGGGCAGCACCGCTGCTCCGCGCCACGGCATGGGCTGCGCGGGGAAACCTCAGCGGCTGTTCTAGGAAAAGAAAAATCACTAAGAGTAAGCGCAGGCACTGAAGCGATCTGTGTGTGTGCCACTGAAATAACCGCAAAAGAGGAGGGGAAATTCTTCGGTTATTCAAGGCTTGATTAGAACACTGCTTCGTAATTAGGCGTGTTACAAGTATTGTCATCGACCAGAAAATTCATGTACGAACTGAAAGGTCTCAGAAGCTGGCTCTAGCCTTCTATTCATTAACAACATCTGCTATTAATGTTTAACCCTCATAAAGATGCACAAAACGTTCACCATTCAACGAAGATTAAAAATAAATATTTTGTTGTTCCCTTCTATCCTCGTGGTGATCCGCACAGCTCTGCCAATACCACCAATAGCCAAAGCGGCCACTCATCTGACAAGCACTCGCTCTTTGTTGGAAAGCAGGGATTTCTTCCTCCACTTGCTGCTCCTCTGTACTTCAGATGTTGCAGCTCCAGAGCCAGTGCAGCACAGCGGCAGCAGCGCCGGCACGCACATACACGCACACGTATAGCGCAGCATGAATCATTTATTCTAAAGATGGAACTCCTCTGAGCAATCTTCAGGACTCCTGGTTTACACTTTTCTATAATCTTGCAAGGCGTGTTATCAGGCTGCTGTGAAACAGGGAGCTGGGTGACAGAGGGACCAGAGAGCCAGAGGGAGCAGAGAAGTGCCTGCACCTCACCCTGCTCGCGTGTCAGCCCTCCAGGGCAGCCCTCTGCAGGAGCCCGCAGCCACTCACTCCCACTGCCGCGCTCCTCATGCAGGCAGAACAATCTGCTGTGCAGCTCCTTGGCAGCGCTGGGACGGAGCCAAGTGCCAGGTCTCCCGCTCCTCTGCCGGCTCCTGGGCACTGAGCACGGCCCCAGGCCCTGTCCCTGCACACACAGCTCTGTGCCCCCACTGCAGTGCACTGCAGCACCGAAATGCACCACGAGCGCCCCGCAGTGCAGCGGGTGCACACAGGTGCAGCGCCTGCCGACCCCACGACCTGCAGAGGTGCCCCCGCCTGCACCCACCCGACCACAAGGTCTCTGCTGTGCAGAACGCCGAGGCACCGCGAGCCACAGGAGGAACGAAAACTACAGCTCTTCTTGTCTTCAAACATGACATTCATGGCGGATTCGCTGTCTGCATGTTGCAGCACGCTCTATTCTTAGCACTGTGCCTTTTAAAGTTAGGCCCATTATTTTCTACGGTGTATCAAGATCAGTATGTATAACATATGCCATATTGTTGACACTTCCCTGGATGTACTGCATGCCATATGCCTAAAGCACTAAAAGGGGTGATGAACAGAGTGGCAATACTGAAAGGAGAACAAGATCCACCGAGCATGCTGAATGAATTCAGTTATATAATTCAGCCAATAAGGGTTTCCATACTCTTAACAATCTCTTTTTCTTTTTGCCTCCCTCATATAAAAATGCATTTAACAACTTTCTGCTGTGAGAAGTTAGCACGCCGGACACGTATTCAAAGCAAACATTTAATCACGGCAGGCCCACCAGCTCTAAAACGTATACACGTAAAGATAGACCGTATATAATCACCCCAATAAAACAAACAAAAAAGGCCGATTCATACATTATAGCAATAAACTAAAAAATAAAACACAGTTCTGCTCCTGTATCTCCTCGTCCTTTATTTTACCCTCCATAAATCTACACCCCAAGTCCAACTTCTCAAAGTAGGGAAGATGTCACCTTGCCCATGCTGAGGCTTTATTTACTAGATTTCTCACTAAGAATTATTATGTGAAGAATCCAGAATCTAACGCTCTCTCACACTACGGTATTTTTGTCCAAATCTTCTGGAACGGATTATAAAATTGAAATGTAAGTAGGAACACAGCAGAGCTATATATATAACAAGAACGGCGCTCTTCAGCATCTGATACATGCACATGTGTCTCTGCAGTTCTACGCCAGCCCCCTGCACACACTAATGGGTGAACTAGCTGCAAACTCGTCATTAGAAAAAGGGAAGAAAAGGAACTGACTCATCAGTGAGACCGGTTGTGACAGCACTGACATGCACAGACCTGGCTCTGGCTCTTCGAGCTCTTCAGTTCACTGCTTGCAACCAAACTGAGCGGACACTGGGAAAAGCAGAGGCAATCAAACCTACATGGAGCTGGGATGGTTGCGGGGAGCTCAGCCCAGCTCCCAGGTCAGTCCCTGCAGGATGGCAGATGGGGATGTGTGGACAGCAGGCAGTGCCGCAGAGTTCCCAGAAGCTTCCAGACCAGAGGACCCGAGGCAGCACGGTGTGCTCGAAGCATGGCCTGGAGCATCCCACAGAGGGACGTGGGCACTGGGGCTCAGCACGGGCAGAGTGGTGCTGGCAGTGCCACACAACACTGGGCTTCCCCAGCCCCCACCACCACCATCCAGCCACAGGCGATGGATCAAAGGGCTATGAGAAGATAAGGAGAATCCATTTTAATTTCAAAACATGAACATTCCGGCACAGGAGATCACTAAAAAAGATCAGTTCTGTTCTGTTTCAGTGGGGAACGTTGCATTTTAAATGCATGTGCGTGTATGCATTTATTTGAGTAAGCAGCATCATTAGGAGTATAAAGCAACGCAGGGGAACATGGGACTATTTGTTAAAGTGGAAGGCAGAATCCTCTTTGTGGAAAACATCAAAGCAGAAGAACACATGCTGATGTTTAAAAACAGTCTATGTCTAATGCAGAACATCAAGTTAGAAAAAAAAAAAACCAACAAAAAAACCTTGCTTCACCATTTTGCTTCCAGAAACAAACCCAGTGCTCCGTGCTCCTGGGCACCCTGCCACTGCCAGCTGCTGTGCTGGCTGGACAGCCCACCAGAGAGGACGAGGACAGAAGCAACACGCACAGATCTCACAAGATGAGATGTGCAGGGGGTGAGCTGGCATTGCCCCCTGCCCTGGGCTCTGGGGCTGCGCCTTCAGCTCCCATCAGCACACAGTAAGCCCTCTGCCTCCTGGTCCATGCTGCAGGGCTGGCCCAAGGGAGCACGACCCAGCTTCCTGCAAGGCACAGGCTAGGAGAGCCTGGTGGCCTCCATCCTTTACAGAACACTGCATACAGGGGAAAGATCCCCCCAGCAGCTCAGCCCCACCTGTGGGCCCCAGCAGGACGTAAGCACTGCAGCCACGCCAACATGCCCACAGTCCTTCCAAATTGCTTCCACGCAAGGCAAGAAGGGCTAACTCACACGGCTCATTAGAACATTTCCTGTGTTTGTGCTGAAACAAACAAACAAAGAAAACAACACCAAAAAAAACAAAACCCAAACCTCACACCCACACGTCAGCAACAAAAACAAAAGTATAAAAATCCCCTAACCCACCCTGTGGTGAACTCCGCTTCCTTTTTCTCACCGTGCTGGTGACGTTCACAGCACAGCTCAGAAGGGTACAAGGGCATCACTGCCATGGCAGCTACTTAATTCCAGCAGCAGATCCCAGACCTGTAATGAGCGCCTGCTTCCTACCCACCAGGCCATTAATCACTGCGACTCCTAAAAGGTTCAATTCATGTGCCCACTCGGAGAACTCATGAGATGTCTGATAGTCATATGTCATTTGAGAAGGGAACAGAACTGTATTCTTTTCTGAACCGACGCAGCTCCTATTACCAAGAGGCTCTCTCCCCTGGGAGCGACCAGAAGAGAGAGACGAAGCAGTGCTGACTCAAAGCTCTGCCTCGCAAACGCACATCACCAATACAGGAAGGGAAGAGTTAGGAGGAATCTGCCACTATTTTTATTTCACCCACGATCTGGGTAATTGGGGGATGGATTCTGAAAGCAGTGAATGATCTCTGGGGCTCTATCCTGGACAGAGGGGCTGCTCTTCTCCTGGAGAGCTTGGCAACAGCAAAAGAAGCTTTTGCCATCCTAAAATCGAGAGCACTTCTGTTCTGACTGGTTAACCTCACCCTTCTTGAGGAGGCAGCAGAGCCCACGAGCAGTCAGAGGTGATGCACTCCTGCATCCGTATCACTTCCCTCTACACCCAGGGCTTCCAAATTTCAATGCTCAGCTACTGGTGCTCAGGGGTCCCCAGGTTCTGCTTCTGCCCACTTTGCCCTGCGTGACACGCATGTCCCCAGCAGTGCCACCTCCTATAGATGACAACTGGCAATAAAAGGGTACCAAAAAGGGAAATGCAGCTTAAAAAGATTATGGTCATCTCTCCACATTTGGTGGAAAATTACAAACAAGCTGTCATTTATCCTCTTACTTCCTCATGCTGGTTTTCTTCATTTAAATATTGCTCTATCAGATAAACTAATAGATAATGCACACAAAAATATCAAACCTAAAGATACCTCAGCAATTGCTTCACATCATCGATTTTCCTGCAAAACATTCAATTACCTGCAAAACATTCATGGCGTTTTTCAACACTCAGTACACCACAGCTTGCTGCTTAGGAATTAGCATACAATGGAAAGGCACTGACATTCATTAGCCAACAAAGATCTTCTCCCATTTTTTTCCCCACTCCTCCAGAGTGCTACAACAACCACACTGAACTGCTGCTGCTACCAGAGAGCCTGCTTGGGAGCACAGAGGAGGCACAGGGGCTGCTTTCAAAGGGTTTACAACCTTGAAAGGGAGTTTGTAATGCACAAACCCGTGGGACTTTAAGCAAAGGAAGCCCATGCTGGGAGCTGACGTGAACTATGGGACAGTGCTGGCTGCACAGTGTCAACCAGAAGTGTTGGAACTAAACTAAGTGTTTCAACAGTGGCTTAATCCTTCTCTGAACCTGTGTCCCAAGCTCTCCTTTGGATTGCTAGCAATACACAGCCTCTGAAAAATGATCTTGAAGCCCTTCAACAATACTAAAAAGCCTCTTTTCCACCACTCTGACCCTACAGGTGGGGAAAGGCACCAGGGCATGGGAAGTTCAACAGCAGAAACAACATTCATGAGCAACAAACACGAGGAATCCCAAACGTTTCATAGAAGAACTTGCTGCAAGAAGCCCTTTCTCTGCTTGCCTACTGTGTCCAACCCAGCTCCAAGACTTCCTGGCTCTCTCCTCAACACAGTCAGTGGGTTTGCAAATCAGTAAATTCTTGCATTCAGTATTTGGTGCTGAAAACAAAACCAAACACAAACATCCTCTTAAATCTTTATGCAGCCATAATACCCCATGGCAATGCTTCCACATGGGCTGGTTCAATTTCTCTCCCTAAGACACGCTCTCTGCTCCTCCTCACACACACGTGTGCCCCACAGAAGCTGCTCGGTGAGAAAGGAGCAGAGGTGCCAGCACCCACCAGGCCGCAGTGGCTGCGGGTCAGCAGCACCCTGCAAGCTCCCCATATCAGCTCAGCCCAAAGCCCAGCCCCAGACAATGCCTGGACTTCAGAGAAGTCCAGGTTCAGATCCACATCCACGTTTTGCATCTCCAAGCTAAACAGAAGGATTCTCTCGACCTCTTCCAAATAATAGTCTTTTAAGACACAAGACTCAAGAACCAATAAAAAAGGTAATTTAACAATATCTCTAGTGTGTCACCAATCGTGTAAAGGGCCTTGAGGCTGCTGCATTCCCACTGTGGCGCAGTAGCTTTGCCACCCTGCTGGTTTCCAATTGACACCCTGTGTGTTGATATTTTTTCCAGCCAAAGCCTGGCAGTGCTTTCAAGCTCACCCCGCCAGCCGATGTCCTGCGCCGGGGCCACCGCTGTGTGCTGGCTGCAGCCCCACGGGCAAAGCACAGGGATGGACTGCTCAGCCCCAGTGCCCTGGCAGAGAGTAGGGAGAAACCTGACTTTAGATGGGAGAAGACAACCGAGCGACACAAGGAGACTCTTGGTCAGGATCTTGAAGCATTAACAGTGCTCAGTAAATTGACAGGGCACCCATCACGTGCCAATCGATCCCAGCCATCCCTTAAGGAAAAGCAGCTAGAGTGACCTCAAGCACGTTATGCCTGCCTGAGCCTGCGGACTGCTTCAAAGATAGAATATCTGAGACAGGGTGTGACTGCCCTCAATTCGTTTCCATTTTCAGGAGAAACTGCCCGAAGCACAGCACAGGCAAACGTTCCCCAGTGAACCCCCTCCCACCCTCGAGCTGCCATGGGGTAAGGAACAGAAAGGGGTGACGGGGGGAGAAACGGGCGAAGACCACACTTACAGCACACTTACCTGCTGCAAGTGGAATTCATATTCGTAAAAAAACAAACTCATGCAGCAAGTTCTCCTTTGCCAACACCCTCAGCACCCCGTACCACCCGCTTCAGGAATAAGCTTTCAAACGGATAACTGCTGAATGAATCTATCTGCTACAGGAATCGGGCTTCTGCCCACTCCAAGGTTATGTGTTTAACAGGCTTCGATACTTCAATGAAAAATTGAGGTGGCAATGATTTGCAGACTAAATTAATGTTAAATACTTCAAAGAACTGGACAAACAAGTCAGCAGCAAAAATTTTATGGGTTCACTTCCTTCAAGGGAACTTAAAGAGGCAGCATTTTATTGCTGCGAATTCTAGTCACTCCTTTTACCCCTCAGCATCTGTTTGAAATATGTAGTAGACAATTGCTTTTTTGGCTCTGACTCAGGTGGTTGAAATACAGGACAAACAGACTACTGTATATAAGCTTTCCTCCAGCAATGAAAATTTTTATTAACTCTCTTGCATAGCAAACTCGGCTGCCTAGCTTCCAATCCCTATAGAATCATCAAGGAATGTGGCTAGTTATTAATTCTGGTGGTCAAGCACAGGGTGGATATGCTGGGGCTTGTCTGCAGTGTATAACCTCACGTTTCAAAGAAAAACGCTACAGAAGGAAGGAAAAAAATAAATGAGTTCTGTTTAGTTCATCATTCATATGTGTAAAATTCCAAGCTAAACACTAGCTCTGTGCATAAATATGTCAGCCCTGTCAAAAGCTCCAGCCAAAGAAAACAGGGCCCGTGGTGGAGGGGTGCAGAACCACCCTCAGAGCCATGAACTCACAGCACCTTCGGCCGCCATGTCACAGCCAGGAGTTTTCTCACTTAGGTGCTTCATGAAAATGACCTCCAGGCAGCTGAAGGAGCAGAGGAAGAGAGAGGAACAAGGACAGAGGTGCAGAAGACAGAGGAAACCCTACTTCATTTAGAAGGGTTCTGGCCACTCGCAGCCCTTGTCCTCCTCATTTCTGCATCCTCTGTGCTTCCCACCTTGTGCCCACCACTTCTGCAAGCCTTTGTTCACTGAGAAATGATGCATGATGGTTTCTAGCATTTACAACTTTATGTTGTGGTCACAGGCTAATCTGGGCCAATCTTTGGCTGTTATGGTCTATTACCAGTTGTTCTTTTGACATCTGTTGTGTTTCCAAAGTCATAAATACCCAATAATTGTAGTCAGCACATTTAAATTAACTGGTCCAAGATTTTCTTTTTTTGTATCTTCTCTGCAGAACAATTCCAACTGACTGTTGTACCACTGCTCTGCAGCTACTATCAATTTCTCTATTTCTAGTGAGTGCTTGAACAGCAGATTATTTAATGGCTAGACTTTGTTTAAAGCTCCCCTTCAGTTTTGCACATTTCAGGAACAAGGCAACAGTCTGGAGCCAGTAGCCAACTTTTGTCACAATGCAGATAAGGAAAGGAAGCAGATGCAAAGTACCCTATAATACAGTTTGTGACCTTCCTCAATAGAGGGGATGTCAGGAAGTCCAGAGAGACACACAGTGATCATTTAGCGAGCCCACAGTCAACTGTCTCATCCTTTCATACTTGGGAGTGATGCAGCTATTGAAACCACAGCCAGGGAGGGACAGTCCTAGGGGCAAACAACACACACGTATTCCAAGTAACCAGGCGGCACCTGATGCTCAAGCATTCCTGCTTCATGCACGATGCGGGGACAGCTGAGCCCCTGGTGAGGCTCTGTGCAGGCAGAGCTGCCCGTGGAGTCCATGCCATGGGCTCCCCAAGCTCAGCCCTGCACCGAATTCTGCAGGAGCTGTGCTTTTGGAGCAGAGCATCACTGAAACAAGGAGATAAAACACACTGGAACTCTTTGAATCCCGCCTGCTTTGCTCATACTCCTTTTTCTTTTGCATTAAAATGTGGCCTTTTCATGTAAATGCTGCCACCTGTCATCTTTAGCCCTTTATTTTTGGTGCCTCTGTTCTTAGTTCTCGATTAAAACGCAACCCGGACTGCCCATGAAGCGGGCTGGGCCCCGTGCTATGAGCTCAGGGTGCTCAGCACAGTTCTGGGAGCTGTCAAAGCAGCCAGCAGCCTCAGCTGGCTGCAGAACTCCACCAGGCTCTACCCGACGCGATGCCACCTTCCAGCAGAGCCCCCAGATAACATCCTTTCCCTGAAATACCCGCGGTCTGATTCATCTGTTTTACTCCTGCCTTATGCTGGCTTCACACCACCGCCAGCAGCAGCCTTACACCAACGTGAAACTGAAATAAATCCACGGAGAGACAGACACGCTGCAAACACACAGAAATTAATGCGCTTTTCACTGCTCTTCGTGTATAAACACACAGGAAAATCTTCTTTTCCTTCTGTTCCTCTCTTTCTGCGAGTTCCTGGCTATCACTCTGAAATGTAGATATTCCCATCATGCCTCGGTGCTTTTCAGCCCCATGATGCCCTCACTTTTGATTGTGTAGATGAAGTTGAAGTGCACAGGGTATTTACTGATCCAGTTATCTTGTTCTGTGACAGGCAGAATCAATCAATCAAGGGGCCAGCTTTATGCTTGCGTATTCCAGGCACATCTCCGCACTTCAGGATACGAGATCACAGTGTTATCCAGCCAAATTTGATCAACAAATGCAGTTCCCCTGTGCCACAGCAATCTCAGATGAAGATGTTATTATGTGGAACTGAGCAAAGTGATAAAGACAGTACAGAAAAGGGAGGAAAAGTCCAGCTGGACCCTTCTGACAGCCTCTCTACACTACGGCTGCAGCATCCCCCTTTCTGAGGCTTAACAAAAACCAGCACATTGCACAAAGCTGTTGCAAAATGCTCGCTGGCCACGCCGTATCTGTTGGTACTTAATGAACAACACGTTATGCCACAGAGTTTGCTAACACATTCTTAAATGCTGCACAACAAACATGAGCCCTTGCCACTCTGCCCGTGTAGATTTTTATAACAAGGGATCACGTGCTGCGTTTTTCATCACTCTGTTGTGGACAAGCACAGTAAAACCTGAGAGCATACAAATATATCTTTAATGCCACAGCTGGCTTAAGCAGCCCTGCTGTACTTTGGTTAAAATCCCAGCTACAAGAAGCTGAACGTGAACGCGTAAATGTTTAAGTCTGTCTCAAGGAGAGTTGACGCCACGCTTTTATTTTGCCAATAGCTTCTCACTTTGCTACTGCCCTACAGTTATTTTACATTATTTAATCCAAAATACCATCTTTTTGATTCTACCTTTCTTTGCATTTTAAATCTTTAATGGGAGCCTTTGGCAGTCCATGGGCACAATTATTAGATATCTGCAGAGAGAAATTGAAAAATTAATCATACTTTCCATTTTACATTTCTGGACTATACATAAAAATTATCCAGTCCTGCATTCTGTCGCCTTTCCTCCCCAACACAGTAAATACAACGCAAGGACGGGCGTATCTTCTGCTCACATCTCTCCAGCACAACACTTAGATGGAGGATGCCACGTTCTCTTTTCAAGTGCAGAATTTATTTCGGATCGTTTTTCAATTAAAAGGCATCTGCTGCTACCACTTCTGCTACGTCCCGCCTCACAATCAGAGAAAAAGTGCCCTCAACCAATCCTATTGATGGTACTGAAGTTGTTTATTACCCTTTTATGGGCTTGGGTACTTAAATTACAGTTTTTCACAACTGTATGCAAAATGGGTAACCTAATCCCTACGCAGTTTATTATAGAAACCGATACATGCATTAATCTGACCTTTGTCTAAATAGATCCCTAACCACAGGGAAAAAAATCCGAAGGCATCTATCAGCATGCGAGCAGTATCAAAACTGCTAAATCTATTAACTTTGTTTTCCTTTCACTATTATTACACTGGAAAGCAAAATCCAACTGGAAAAATTATGCCATTTGGGTTCCCTTGTCATCATGTAACAAGTATGAGAAATATATGTGCAATAGCCAAATGGCCAATAGACAAAACACCCACTCCAAGTGACGTACTGTTTTCCATACCACTCAGACAAAATCAAAACAACAGAGCTGTTGCAAACAAAAACAAAATAACATTTCCCATAAGCATTCCAGACAGAGAAAATTTACAGGAAAAGAAAGCTGGGAAGAGACCCAGAGCAAAGTGAATGTTTGTACCTCCAGCCATAAAACCCACTGCTGCCGAGATGGTAAACAACAGGCTCGCTTTAGAAACACACCGGGCTCACAAGCCATGCACCGTCCGGCTCTGGGGTTAAAGATTGACACGGCGGGGTGGGATGCAGCACAGGAGCAGCCAAGGAGAAGCAGGATTGGGGTGTGGGGGGGGAAAGCCCCACATGGAGCAGCATGGGGAAAGCAAAGGGCCGGGTCCATTGCAACAGAGCAGCACGATCTGCTTTGAGAAACTGAAAATCCTGGGTTTTTTTTTTCCTTTTTATTCCTTTAAAGTCCTTTCCACTCGACGTGCAGCCTGGTGGAATAACAACTTTAAAAAGTGGAGATGTCGCTTTTTTATAGCTGACTCACATTTATATAACTTTGTTAATGCATCTGCTCCCTGCAAGTTACAGTATCTGTGTTTAGCTGAGATACCTGGCCATAAATCGTGGCAGTGCAGTGAATATCAACAGCTGCATTTTACTGTTCCAGCCAGTCAGTTTACAGTGTCTCCATCACAGCGAATTCTTGTCAGCTGCACTCTCGCTAACACAATTCCTATGTTTTGCCTGGCAGTAAATGGACGCTCCTGCCCCAGCATCATCTAAACAACTCTGTTAACATTTGCCCCCGAGCGTCTCTCTCTTTGTCCAGTCCCTGTCTTCTAACAGATGTCATCCAAGTCTAATCAAGCATAAAATGGTCATAAATATTTCTTTCTGGTAGATTTCACATTCGCATTTCATGCAGGGACATGATATTTTTCTGCTACCTCCAGGGAGTACCTAATGCAAAAACCAGTTACTTACATTCAAGGCTCATGTTCCTTTAGTAAAATGCAGCACATGTTCGCAGTTCAAAGACATAAAAAGGCACAAGACTTTATCTTCTTTTGTTTAACTGCACCCTGCATTTTCGTGACGTGTACCACAGCTTCCATCGAGGTACGGCACCAAGCACCCAATTCTGACCCCTCTTCTCTCCCGAGCTGTTTTGATTTCCTACTCCCCTACCCTAAGCACAGCACAAAAGAGGTGTTTTTTTCCTCAGCTCTTCCATTTTACAAGCTACCTAAACAACTCACAAGATAAGAAAGGCAGTTCTCTATTTCGGTTGATTTTATGCAGATTTTCGCAGCCCACCTGATCGTGTTTTTTTAAAACAGTTAAATGACTCAATGGTGCAAATTCAAGGTTCATGTCTATTAACAGCTGACAGAGATAACCACAGGATAGGAGCAATTTCCAGTATTTAAACTTTGATAATTCAGTGGAAACTATTCGAGATAATTAATTCTGACTACTTATTGTTAGAATCATCAGAGAAATTATGTTTATCTTCGGTCAGTTCGGTAAATAGTTCTGTCAGAACGTGAAGCAGAACGAAGCCCGGATTATTCTCAAAGCCATATGCCTCCTTATTTCTTCCCCCGTTAGTGTGTCAAAGCAGAAAGATGACATCGCTATTTAACGTGAACCAAACAACACTTAAGCATATAGATCACAACAGCGAAGCTGCTTTTTCCTCCTCCTTCTCCACTGAGCCTAATATTTGATTACTGTTAGTCAAATCAAGCTTTCAGGCAAATAATCTCCATTTTTTAAGTTAATGAGATGTGGTCATGTCGACAACAGCTTGCAGAAACTTTTAATTCCAATTCCTGCAGGCTGTGCTGGCCTCTTTTACAGCAACCGCTGTATGAATGAGTCAAATTTGCCAAAATGGCTTATGTAGACAAGTGCACACTTTAAAGAGGCACTAATTAAAAATACCCACTGGTATCATAATTTAAATACCATGAAAATAAACTGTAAAAGTAGCTCAGCTACAATCTTATGGCTTTCCTTAGAGCTCGTTTACTTTAACTCGATGATGTTTTATTGCAGATGTACTCACAGCTAAAAACAATTTTTCGTCTTGGAGGAATTCAAGATTTTGATATAATTAAACAATTTATGTTAATATTTGTTTCACATAAGCTATTAAGCAAGCCCCCCAGAACAAGTACTAATTGAGAAAGATGGGAAGAAGTAGAGCGCTGAAGTAAGCAGCAAATTCATCCTGTTGATTTACCGCCCTATCTGCGACACCCCCCCTCATTACAGCTCTCTTTCTTGCTCTCATTCTCTGCTATACAGCTCCCAGCAGCACTGAATCCCATTAAAACACTTTCCGTGGCTGCTATTATCCACCGCTTTCCTTAAAAAGGAAGCAGAGGGAAAGGCAGAAGCAGAGGAGGAGCCTGGTATTCTGCTCGGTGCACTGCCCTGGCCACAACTTCTCCAAAATCCCCTTTGTTTGTCTGATTTTTGGCCAGGAATGCTTCGGCACAGCTGTAGCATAACAAAAGCAGACATGAGAGCAAAGGGAAAAAAAAAGTTGGTGCTGAGAGGGTTAAACCTGTTTAAGGGGTTAAATATGCAATTACCGCTGACTAAAACCAGAGAGACATATAGATAAATAGAAGAAATGAAGTCCCCAGGTTCCATTCAGAAGCCTTCATCACATTACTACCAGACAGAAAACTCTTTAAGTACCATTTTCAGATGTTAAATCATTGTTCGTGCAGCACATATTCTCACTATTCCTGGGGGAACAATATCTGAAGACAGCGTGCTAACAAATGCAATCCAGTAAACAGGCATTTTTCCTCTTGTTGTTAGTACCTTTGTGTTCCAGCTCCCAGCTCTGTCATCCATGCCTTCTCTCTGCTTTGAAGTTAAAGTACTGAATGAGCGTTGTCATCTATTATCCAGAGTGTGCATGTAGATTATAAATAAGAAATAAAAGTGACTTTCAGTACACTGCTTTTGCATTAGCAAGTTGCCTTCTCTGTTACCTCCTCTGTCCTTCATACTTTGCTACCAACATTATATTAAAAACCCGACTTGAAGTGTTTCCTGGAGAATGAGAGACACATGCTATAAAACCCGTACACAGCAGAGACAAAAGTTTTATTGAAACAAACAAGTCGAGCAGTCGCCCAGGTTCACAAGTTCAGCCTCAGAAGGCTGTTAACCCTTATCTGCAGATGTCCTTCAGCTCCCGACACACTCACTGCATCCCTGCCTTCGTCTGCTTGCACGCCTCTGAAACACGGAGCTATTAATTACACTGGAGTTTATTTACAGAAAGAGCTCTCTTCTACTACTGGTCAATTATAATTAATATTTTCCAGTGTAACCATTCTTTTTGAGGCCCAGGACAAACGCTCCCACGAGGAGCAGTGCTGACCTATTCCAACCCAACCCCTGGGAGGAATTACCTGGGCAGGAAACTCCTCTCCATGTGCATGCTGAGCTAAAGGCTCAAAAAGGCTTCTCCCACTGCTTCATCTCAAGGAATTTGTGACCAAAGACTGTACCTCCAGATACCATGGCAAACCCCTAAATCTTCCCTCTGCCTTCAGCTGGCCTGCAGTTGTTCACCAAGAGCCCATTCATGGCTACAGGGCTTTTACAGGAGGGACAACTGGGTTTGGAAACAGTGATGCCCAAGGACTGGTTCTTAACCCGCACACACAGCTTGAAGAACGGAAGCTCAGGAAGAAGCAGGGTGCTGGCAGTGCTGGAGGTGGTGGGCACCCACAGACCTGCACCCCTGCATGGGCACAGAGAGCTCTATCCTGGATCAGTGCTGCTGGGGCCACCAGGGCACGGGTGCAGTGCCTTCAGGTCTCACCAGATGTGCCTCTGTACAAGGGAATGGCACAAGGCTGAGCCCAGAGCCAGCTCTGCCCAGCAACCTGGGGTCACAAAGCCCCTTCAGGAGCAGTAAGCACAAACCTGGGAACCATATGCTTCTCTAAATAACAACAGTACACTTCTCTAAATAACACCTAACATATCCCTCATTGCTTATCCACTTCAGAGGGCAGATGCCTCCTTCAGCACCTAACTTCCCCTCCCTCCTGCGCTCAGCTCCACATCTTGGCAGACATTAACTCCTGCATCCCAGCAGGATGCATTGTTCCAGTGTGATGGGAACAGAGACCTGAAGAACAGAGCCCATCTGGAAGGGAGTGGGCAGGGCTGGATAGGACAGACCATACAGGCATGGCACTGCCCAGGTACCAGCTCAGGACTCCTGAACACAAGGCCCATCCATGCAGCTGTTGGCCTCTGCAGATGGCAGCAGCTCTAGAGACAGGAAGAAGCCCATGGGCTCTCCTGGCTGGACGCAGGATCTGCAGGACATCTGCAGCACAGCCAGACCTGGCCAGGTGAGGAATCTGCAGGGCAGGCACAGAGGAGCTCTTGTCCCTTCATCCCTCCAGGTGTCCTGGATCATCCCTCCTTTCATCCTTTTGGATAAGCAGTAATGATATAAGGAGGTTCAGCACAGTCCACTGACGTTCACCCAAACATATGGGAGCCAGTCCTTTCATAAAAAGCTCTGGTAAATGGTTCAAGTCCCTATAAAGACTGGGGCAACGCAGTAACGATTTTCAAGGTTGTTGCCTACCGCCCATCTCTGTAACATCGCAAAGGAAAAATGAGATGGAGAAAAACAGATGAGAAGAAGAGGCATACATCCCTCCCTCCTTTCTACCAGGATAAGAGGAAAATGCGATCATGCTGAACAATCATTCATTAGCAGATAGCACATCTGCCGGCAGCTCTGCCAGCCTGCAGAATCCCACTCTGCCTTCCCAGAGTTAGGGTGCAGCGGACAGACAGAAATGGCAGGGAGCAGCAATCCCCACATCTCACAAGCTCGTTTAACGCCAGCTCTACCTGCCCAGTATGAGGGGATCAGCTCCTAAAGACAAGATCAGAGAAGGTGAAAAGCTGGTCTTAGGAAGCACGAGATCAGGTACGAAAGGGATTCTTTGCTGTCAAAGCATAATTTGTCAGCTTGTGATAAACCTGAATTGCTTCATATACCAAGGATCACTAGACATTAGCTGCTTTTTATATGGCAATACGGTGCAGAGGATTCAGATGGAATATTGTTTTATGTTGACTGTGATAAAACTCTCCGTAGCTGTGATAAAGCCTGCACACGGACTTCTCATTCAAACTAATGAGTGATGGTGGTGGAGGATGCCAAGACGCTCCCAATGCTTTCCAATGGCTCCATGCAGCGTGGGTAAGCCAGAGCATCACCCATCTGAGCGGGCTGAATGATGATCCTGCTCCATGCATGCTTCCCAGGTGCACGAGAAAAGGCAGCTCAGCATGCCAGCAAAGCCCACCCCCAAGCAGAGGCTCACGGATCAGGAGCAGCCGTTCGCACTGCTCAGCCATCTGACAGCCGGGGCCCGGTGGGCTCTGCGCTCAGCACAGGACTTTTCTGCTCTGTTTTCCAACATCTGTTTCAGTGCTTGTCATCTCCCTGCTTTAAACAAATGTACTGCAGATGTCTTGTCTTGTGGACGACAGAGACTTGGCACAGCCCGGAGCAGTGGCCTCTGAGTGACGGAGCCACAGTTAGAGCAGTTGTTATCAGGGGTCCTGCACAGCCTCTGCACATTAGAAGTGAACTGGGGTTTTATTTCCCCCTTCAATCCTTCTGTTTTGCCCTTCAGATTTTGGGGCTTGGTGAAGGCCAAAGCCTGGGATACAGGGATGCAGCCTAGCCCAGAAACATGTGGCTTGAGTCTCCTCAGAAGACTCTCATTTGCTCATCTTCTGCTCCAAGGACAATCTGATACAAGACAGAGGGGATGGAGGGACATGATGTGAAGTAGAGGTAGACAGCAGAGATCAGAGCCCAACTTGAAAACAACAAAAGAGAGACTTCTCAGACTAGGATGGTCTTCTAGAAGAACCAACAGATGAAATGTGATAGAAGCAAAGAATAAACAGAGATGGAGAACCGTGAGGGCTCTCCAGCATCTCTCCTGCAGTGCTCTTTAATAACAAAATCCAGTCAGAGCTGCCACTAGGAGCTCACTCTGTGAGCTCTCCCCACGTGTAACTCGTGGAAGTTCAGCTGGGATGGGTAATACAGCTAATAAGATCCCAGCAGGCTCAGTTTTCACTAGGGTGCTTAAGAGGCCAAAGAGCTGCAAAGAGCCACAGGAAGCCAGGTGCTGGCTGGCTGCTCCTCCTGCTGCTGGGATGCTCACACAGCCGTGCGGCAGCGAGGCCATCAAAGCCAGCAAAGGCACCACCGCGGGCTCCCAGTGACCTTGGAAGGATCCCAAACGGGAACGCAGCACGCACTTCCCTGCCCCGGGGAAAGGCACGTAGTTCTGCTCACAGCTTATGAACTGTTGACGCGCAGGCCCTACGACACAGCCTTGGTAGACCTTGGTATCTATTATTTATCGTGCCTAGCGATTGTCCTTGTAATCAATTAGGGAAAAAAGCAGGTGGTCAGCTGAAACTCTGAAAAACAGAACCTCTCTGCAAAGCAAACACCATACCTTTCGGAGCAAAGAAAATACTGTAAACAGAGCTAATCGCTGCTAAACCCTTTTAATCCAGCCCTTGCCCAAGTTAAAGGGCTGGAGCCATGTGTAAAATGCTTCTAAGAGCCCCCTCAATAATGGCAGGAATTGGTGAATCATTTCTCAAGGAAAAAAAAAGTATTTTAAATTCCCTAAACTTGCCAAGTTGTGAAAAAGGGCTCAACCCTGCCCCACCGCGCCGGGCATCCGAGCAGCTCAGCCCTAAGGGAAGCTCTGTCACACAGCACAGCCCGCTGCCAGCTGCTCTATAAAACACCTGTGGTTACAGCATCCCTGCACCTCGCAGAGCGGTACGCTCAATAATATTAATAGGCTCGTATTTACCGTATCTTAAAAGCTAACAATCCCATTGCCAGCGCTAATTAACAAGACAAGAAACTGAAAGGAGGCCGTGGATTATTTCTTCAATACGGATTCATGCTTAGATTCAATAAAACCCACTTTAGTGTTATAATCTTACTTTTCTTTCAAGAACACTACAGAAGGTGAGTCTGCTTTTTGTTGTTTGCTGGCTTGAAGGGTTTTTCTTTAGGACCAGCGCTAAAGATGGGGGATGCAGACCATTTTACCTGAACAAAACATTTCAGCTGCCCCCTTGGAAGTCTGGGATGACGTTGGATCCATCCCAGCCCCAGAGCAGTCCATGATGCAGCCTGCCCCAGCCCCAAGCACGGAGTTGCCATGCATGATGCATGCACAATTCTCCACCCACACCGACCTGCCCTGCACGTACACAGTGAGCCCAATGCACGTTCGCAGTGAGAATGTTTTACTGCACCCAGTAAACAAAAATACTGCACTTACAGAACTTGTAACTGAGGGCACAGCGTCAGAGAGCAGTGCCATACCCAGCCTCCTCATCAGAAACATGTGGACTTTCCACCAAGATCCCACACGGTTGCTTTCCATACACACTTACCCACCTCTCTCTGAGTTTTCTTTAAGAGGAGCTGCATGCTGTAGGAGCAGTGTGCTATAGGAGTGGGTACGTAACACAACACAGCAACATAAAGATATACAGCAGCCACTCTCCCCAGAGCAGAGCTTCTCCTAGGATAGATCAAATCTGACCAGGCATCCCTGTAAGCAGCCACCACATAACGTCTGATGGAGACCGCTGAGACTGACTTTGACGGTCTGCGTCCTCTCACAAGAAGAACTAAACCCCGTTTCGTTTCTTGTTTCTCCTGTGGGATGCTGGACCCCACAGCTTCACAACAAGCCCATTCACCTGCCCCCATGTCCATCTGACCTTTCTCCTCCAATGAATGACTTAATTATTTGGAAGCAAAAATATAAAACAATGACAGCATAGAAACATAAGTGCCCCAGCCTCATATCTGAGAGAGCAGCTCACACCCCAAAGCTGTAGGGCTGCTGCTGTGTAAGGTGCCAGCAGGTCCTGGGGGAATCCGCCCTCTGCCTTCAGAGCCCTGAGGAGCAAACAGCTACAGCCCTGCCTCACTTCTGGCATGTACCTGACCAACGGCTAGAAACAAGGCTAAAAAGGATGAATGTGAGATGGTTAGCAGTGCTACTACATCATGCTATTTCTTTCATGGCATGGCTTTCTTTGCAGCAGCAATGAAAACAAGGAAATTTTAAGGAAAACTTATCTGAGCACATCAGCAACAATCAGATTCCTTCAGCCTCTGATCACTAATTTGAGCAGTAAGAGGTTTTTGTCCTTCCTTTCCTTAACTTCATTTCCAGGTACAGTTTGTTAAAGCCTGAAATCCCACCTGAACTTTGGCAAGACTTTAAAAAAAAAAAAAGAAAAAAGAAAAAAAGACCATTACACAAATATTTGGCTAAGTGTCCCACAGCAAATTGTGTAACAGCAGTTAGAAGCTGTGTTTTCAAGTATCAGCCCCAGAGGTTTTATCTGAAATAAAATTGTGATTATTTCACACTCTGGAGGCAAAGTGGGACCTCTCTTCACATCTCCAAAACTGAAACATTCCTGTTGTGCCCCTCAGTAATGACGCCTTTTGCTAGGAAAGAACAAAATCCTTCAAAAGCACGCTTATTAAATGAAATAAGGTAAGAAGGACCCAAACACACCTGCAGGAATTGGTTTAGCCTTGAAGGTCTATCAGAACAGATCACCCAAAATTAGAAATACACCCATCTGTCAGTACATGCAGCCCATCTCCAAGCATGCAAGTGTCCTCTGTGTGTCCATATGCCCAGGAACGTTGCTGTCTGTAGCAGTCCTCGATCCTTACTGTCACTAAATGTGAACCAAGGTTACGCCAGCACTCAGACACGAGGAATTATACCCACGTTGTGCATTGTGCTCCTCTGTCTGCTTGAAATGTGCCCCTGCAGAGGGCTGGGGGCCAACAGCAGCACTGCACTGCTGAGTTCTGCAGCACGCTGCTGGATGGGTTACACAGCCTGACTCCCTCCAGCCACCCCTTTACAAACCTCACACTTCCAAGAGCCCAGAAAAAAAATCTTGAAAAGAAGAAATGTGATTAAAAATAAATTGAAAAGCCCAACTTGTAATAAAGCTGGCACTTGCCCCAGGCTTCTGAAATGTCTGACACATGACACTGACTTTACAGACACTCTACAGATACGATATATAGCTTTTATAGGGAAAAAAAAGAAAGGTATATTTGCACTATTTAAAGCAGGTTAGAAATACATTTAATCCTTTGAAAATGCAGGAGCCTGGTTAACAAATGCAGGATGTAGCAACAAAACAAGCAACACTCATCCTGCTCAACTGTCATTACATAATGTCACTATTTACACTAAGCATCCCCAAATTACCTTCTGTTAGTTTTTTTCAATTAATGGGGTATTCATGCATTTCACATTTTACTTCGTATCCCGACCTTTATTTACACCATTACTGTTATAAATTACAGCCACGCTGCTGATGCTCTTTGCACGTGCTGTGATACCCAATGGAGCTCCACAGGAGGAAGAACATAACACAGCAAACCGCAGCGTTTGATTCCGCTCTCATTTAAACCTATTCAAGTCAGACAAAACTCCACTGAAACCAACAGCTCTGCTAGTGGAAACCAGCACAATTCTGCTCGCATGCACTGCCAAGCAACCTCCCTGCGTGCAGCGTGTTCCTAAATAAAGTTAAATTGCTTTTAAAATATCAGCAATGCATGCAACTCTGTGTTAAAGTGCTTCACCTTAATTCTGCAAGGTATTCAGGCACATGCCTGGTTTTGCTGGCAGGAGACATAGCGTGACCTTACTGAGCACTGATGCTTTTAGGCACATGCTGGTGACAAAAAGGCCAGGATGGGGAACATTTCCATGCCAATGAAAGATTTTCTCCCTCTCTCCCTAACAGGTACGCTGCCATTTTAAGCTCGCTGTACCACAGGTTTGGCTGCACTGTTTGTCAGATAACCCCTAAGTACGGAGATGAATGGAGGAGGGACAGTTTCTAATCATTTTCAAAACATCATCCTTAGAAAGAGGCTTTAATTGGTATCTGATGCCCACTGAGCGTCTCTCTCAGGTATACACGTGCTGGGGAGCAGCTTTGAAGCGTTCCTTTGTGTGGTTTCCCCAAACAGAACTCCTGAATGGGTAACTTTTTTGCTTACGAGTAAGCATAAGCAAACAGAAGGGCAGAGAGCACACCTACAAAAACAGCTGGGAACAAACACGCCGTTGCTGAATTTTCACAGGAGATGCGAGGTTAAAAAACAAACCTGCAAACATATTTCAGCAGTTACAGCTCTTCAAAGAGCCCACATAAACCCAAGTGATTACTGCACGATTTTCAGTTACCTCCAAAAGAAAAAGCAGCTACTGTAAAAATAAATAAAGAAGTACAGAAATAGACATCCGCAGTCTAAAGAGGACTCCTGGATTTGGCTGTGCACACAATCCAGGTGACTGCACGCCTAATGGCCCAGCTTCTGCACGTACATGCTTGTACATGAGACTGCAGAGCTCGGGGTGCCAATGTCAAGGTGCTTTGAGGACTCAGTTATGCAGTTATTTATCAAAGACCTCAGAAGCGAAATAAAAAATAAAACGAGGCAAGAAAAAAAACCCTCAGTGGTTGCAACGAAGCGGTAGTTCCCACTTTTCCCTTTCACGCCTGGAGAAAATGTAAGGCTTGTTGATGTCAATAAGAACTTACAACAAAGGCGAAAGTAATTGCGAGGATGGAGGATGCTGCAAGAATGTTCTCAGCATGGGTCATTGACGAGAGAACTAAAAATTGAATTATTAAGGAAAAAAAAAAATCACTGATTCTAAAATCCAGGCAAGGTAGCCAGCCTATGTTAAAACTTATTTAATTTTTCCAGCGCTGCTCTGCTCCTAAGCTCTCAGAGACACAGCTTTTCCATTGAAAAGCAAAAGACATTTTACGCACAATTTTCCCTCTACTAGAAAGAGGTATATTGTGCCCTTCAGTGAACATAAAATTGATATTATCATCTCTTAGTTTATATCTCACTACTTAACCTTCAGATTAAAAGTTATTAGATTTGAATGACTAAAAAGACATCATGTCACCTTCCATTCAATGATGGGAGATCGGAGAACTTGAGGGAAAAGTCTGAATGATAAAAGCACGAAGTTACCAGGAGCATGAAGTTGGTTTTCACATTCTCTGATACAAGAGCAGAGCCATACAAATGCAGCAATCTTTTCATGATGTAACCATCAATTACCAGCATGCTGCAATGCAAAATCAGACACCTTTCCAACAGCCTGCACGTAGTTTAAACTACGCTCCCCAATGGCTCTTTCAATAGCAACAGCAGTTTAACAATTAGGCTTTATGTCTCTTTGGTCAAAATGACTCAACATGGACGCTCCCTTAAAGTCTAACAAACAAATTTGGTCCAACCCAGTTATGTCAATACGAAACAAAGGCTTTATCTAGGGTCTGGTTTAGAGTTTTGTTCGGAGGAGATAAGTCCACACCATGATCAATGGGACCATAAAACTCCTGATGCAGTTTGTAACCTCTCCTCAAGGGAGAAAAAAGATGAAACTCGGCAGCCTATTTAAAAAAATACCATTGCATTCATTACTTTAATTTACACCGTGATACAGTCAGAATTCTTTCTAGTCTAATTGTCTCTTCGATCTCTCGACAATACACCGAGCCCTCCACTTCACATACATTCTCCTCACCTTTGGACATGAGCAAAATCTGAAGAAGCCATATATTCCCTCCGAGGTTTGCTCTCCTCAGTCTAACACTTCTCATCTCAACTGTTCTAGAAACAACTGCAGCTAAAGAGCCAAGCTGTGCCATCTTCATGTGATGCCACCAACGCTGCAAGGACAGTCGGTGTGACCGACTGCGAAGAAAGCACTGGCTTGGGCACAGATACCAGAACCTAGTCCTGTACATAAACAAAACTGCTTTTCTCATTTGTATGGAATAGAAGAGTGAAAAATACAAACTAGGATGCACTGAAAATTATATACAACAACTTTTTTTTTGTGGATACATGCAAAAATGGTATTTACTCTCCAGAAAGTACAAAACGACACTTCATAACGAGTGTAGTTCAGCTCACAGGCAAAAGTGAAGGCAAGAAACTTCCCTACAGTTCTTTATATAAACTTCCTCCTCGTTTCTCCATGCACCAGTTGCATCCATACTGTTGTTCCGGTTTGTCATAAACGCAGTCACCTTGTAACCCCTCTTATCAAGCCATCTATGCACTACCTAAGAGTACACTACACTTCATCAGACAAGCTATAGGTTCACATTATACAAACATTCCAATTCTGCCTGCTCAGCGCAGGTTGTCAATAAACGCAAGCAATTGCAAAACAGCAATGTGTGTTTTTTTCCTTAAGCGAACACTGATACGAGCCTGCCAGTTCTGCAAAATAAACTCTTTGCAATCTCTGTAGCTAATCTGTCAACAAATTACTATTAAAGTCATCCCTCCTATAAGTTCAAAAGCATTCTGGGTTAGACAAAAGATCCCACGTTAATACACTCGGGGGGCAGGACTTGAAGGTACAGTATCAAAGTGGATCTCGCTATTGATGGAGGGAGGTTTGTATTCCTGCAGCACAGCACTTGGTGTCTTGCTGCTGCCTATCAGCATTCAACTTCATAATCATTCTCTTTGTTCAATTCATATTATTCTTTCTCTACTAACAACATGAAGAACACTTTAATGAACAGTCCCAAGGATGAAAATACATCATAATAAATAATATTTATTTTATAAGCTAAAAAAACCTGACTAGAACTGAAGCATCAAGCCTTCTATTTCTGCAGACATCAGAAACCACTGAAGCGGCTAAAGCTGTGATCATCTATGTTAACAGGCAGTCTGTCCCCACGACTTTATTTCTTGCTCCCTGGTAACCAAGCTGCCCCATCACTACACGCGTCCTGCCCCAGCCTCCCTGGCTCAGCCTGACCTGCAGCTCGTTTCTGCTCTGGCACCCGCTTTGCACCACACACGTGTTCGGAAGGGTGCCCAGGAGTCACCATAGATGCTGCCACATGTACCTGCTGCCCTGCTCCCAGGCTTTCAGCCCCTCACTTCTGGCCCCGTGGGCACCTTGGAAGCAAGTTCATGAGCACTGCTGCCTGACTTCAAGCCAATCACTCGCTTCTGTGTCCTCAGAAAGTCTGATGACCCAGGGGACCTTCAGGACTATGCCAGGTGTTACAGGAGCCCACAAAAACCCTGCCCATTCCACTCAACTCTGCCATAAGCCATCCATTTCTGCACAGGGCCAATCTCCTGTGGAGCCAGCAGTGACAGGAAGGCAATTCCTCCCACCCCAGCAGATGCCAAAATCCCACATGAAAGTCTGCCTTCCCTCTTAGGTGAGGCCTGGGGTTGATTTTTCCCACACATATCTACATTCTTATACAATTCTTCCATAGGTGGTCCCAAAGGAGCCACCTGTATTGCTTTTGCTGTTTGGAAAGTATCTTGCTTCATGATTACAAAGAGAAACATCAGTGTGAGTTGTACGTCTCCGTTTCAGAAGACTGCTAACACCAAAATAATTTTGCACCACTCCACCTCCTTGTACCCAGAGATGACACGGAAAGCAAAACGTGCCCTATGAGCCCTCATGCACTTGCCACAAGAGAGCTCGCAGCACACGTCACTCCTTCAGACACAGGAACATCTGCAGTGCTCCAGTTTTCCATGATAAAATATTTACAAGTTTGTAGACCCATTAAGGCATTCTAAAAAATGTGAAGCATTTCTGTTTTCCTTTCTCATCGTAACAAAGCTATTAGTTCTCATAAATTCATAAATTTAACAAAAAATGTGAACCAGAACTCGGTGCAGATGCTTTGCAGGAGCAGCTGTACGCGCTGCACCGCTCAGCCCTGCTCAGAACCACCCTGAGCAGCACAGCCCAAAGGAGCGCCGCTGATTTTTGTTCAGACAAAACAAGTGCCAGGTGGCAAAAAGAAAAGATTTGAATGAAATGCTCTTAAGAAATAGCTGTTTAATTCAAAACTCATTCATTTGTATTGAAGAAGCGTTCTGTAGAACGCATTCTGTTAAGTGACCTGAGAGCATATGTTGTATATGGAGAAACATCTAAACATTATGCTCCGTGTTGCATGTGTATCTGTAAATGCTTGCATTAGCTGTCTGAAAACAACGGGTTTTTCTTCTTTTCATATTTAAAAATATTTTACAAACATAAAGATTGATATTTTTGTGCTAGCTCCGATTACTCTTTTGTTATCAGATCTTTCTGAGTAAGCGTTCCAAACTTTGCAATCGACTTGCTCTTCAAAGGTAAACAAAAAATCTGGAAAGTTACCCATCAGAACCAACTACCAGCAAGATCCAATCACAAAACATAAAGGTCTTTTAAGCACCTGAGAACTGAGAGCTGATGGAACGCAGTCAATGGGCTGGCAGAGATGAGTAACCAGGAGCTGGGGCTGCAGAGCCACGGCAGAGCAGCTCTGGCTGTGCCCAGCAGCACTCACTGATCCTGCCGCTCTGTCACTGCTCGCAAAGGCGGCCAGCAGCCAACACAGTCTCTGCACATGGTTCTGGTGCTATGGTGAGGATTAGGAACGGGGAGCATAGGAGGAACAGCAGAGGTCTGCATGTTCTGGTCTGCAGTGCCCTACTGTGTGTGTGTGCACACATACGTGTGTGTTTGTGTCCTCTGTGCCTCACTGTGCACGGAGCGGGCAAGCGGCAGCACTGGAAAATTCCATCATGCCCCTATGGAAAGGCAGCGTAATTAACTCGTTTTGATATCAAGCCTTTTTAAGAAGAGACCTTTGCATTGAACATATTTTACTGTTCGAATCCTCTTCTACTGTCCTATATTAATCAAAGCTGTAACCCCTGTTGTCTTTGCACTACGAATCAGAATGTGCCCCTGGCGAAGAATGAGGGAAAAGTCAACAGGAATTAAGTTTCAGTGCAACTGTTTACTCAACTGTGGCCTGCAGTTATTGAAATTTTATCCGTGGTTTTGTGTGACTACTGCAGTAATGAATTCAGCATGGCTGTGATTTTCTCACTGATGGTATTCTCACTTCAAGTAAAAACCTGTACGATGAAAATAACTGAAACAACCAAAGTCTGTGCTTTTAGTGTCATCTGTTTTCCTGACTCGTTTAATTACGGCAGCTTTCTGTCTTAGGCTGGCAAACCAGGTCCCCTGCTCCTCGACAAGCCTCCAGTTTGCTTTGTTTTTGAGTGCAGGTTTTTCTTCTCCTCAACAACCAGCTAAAAAGATCACAGTACGCTTAGGGGAGCCTTAACCAGCTGCCAATCGCTTATTTAAAAGGTTTTAAGAATGCTTATTGCATTAGAGAAAGTGAGGGTTAGGCTAAGTGTATTCACGGTGGCTCCACAGCCGCCTTTGTTCCCAAACACATTAATGACACGTGCCCAGCTCTTCAGCGCAAAATTTCCTGAGAGGGTTGCAAAATTTTATCAAGAAAAAAGACAAAATGTATTATAGGGATAATTCATACCGGTGAACATGGTCACTTCCCAGAAAATACACTGATCAAAATACAAAGGGAAAGCCCTGACACATAATTCTGCTGCTTCTTGTGAACTGAAAGGAACACTGACGCACGGGGTGTTTATTTATTTACCCCAGAGTTCTGCCACAGCAGATACCTCCACGGCCTTTCTCTCTAATAGAAAACATTCTGTTGATAGAGGTTGCTAGGTTATATTAAAAATTGTTGCAAAAACAAAACCTAACGTTAGCGTGTTTTCCACCCAGTGACACACTTGGGAAACCAGCTATTTGTACACAGTGGCTCACCCGACTGCTGGCACCAGGCTCAGCACACTCAGAAGTCCAAAAGAACCCCAAGAAGAGAAGTCTAACGTTCCCCTGTACACAGCGACTGCAATCCTCTACAGACAAAAATGTACAGAATGTGGCAGGCAGGTCCTGAAAGCATCCTTCGATTGGCAAATACAAAGGGGTTGGAAGACGTTAATGCTTCGTGTTTTTTTCTGTCAGAAGGAAAATTGTAATACGTCTTACAGTACCTGCTGTTGCTGAAGATGTGTTAAATCTGCAGCCCCAATTTCAACTGAAGGTGTCTCGCCGTTTGATCTCACCTCCCGTAGGCTGCACTCTAGTAAGTGGTTGCCACCGCTCGCTCCATTCTGAATGGCTGAACCGTTACTTTTTGTCTCAGTCCCAGATTCTTGCATCATGACTCAAAAACCTGAAATAATTTAGGGGAGGGGAAAAAAAAAGCAGCTGTTAAAACAGTTGCTGTATATAAGGAGACATGCCCTGTTTTAAATCCTGCCAAAACTGTAAACATTTGTCATTTCCCTTCATACGATTTATCTTTCATTAATGGTTCATGCTACTAGTTTATGTTTATTTATCTGTTGGTACAGCTATAATTTTAGTAAGTAAGTTCAGTTCTAAATATAGTATTATTTGCTCAACATCTTTTTCCCCTTAGAGAAAAAAAAAATTCAAACCAACACACAGAATCCACAATTAAACTTCTCTAGTTCCATCTGGATGATCTCCTTTGCAACGGTGAGTCATCCCTTGCAACATGTGATGGACAACATCAAGAACCTGATACACAGTGTGCAGGGGCAGGTGAGGGAAGCAGTGCTCAGCACTTCAGTTTTCATCCCCAACTTTTATTCCTATCAAGCAATTTTGACTGAATCTGGGATGTTCTGGAGCAAACTGCTTCAGCTGCTCATAGTCTTTTGGGCAATTATCTTGGATTGGGTTTGACTTTAGAGGCACTATGGCAATACAGCGAAGAGGCTTCAGATTTACTTGCAGCAAACTGTGTCTTTGACTAAATACCATTGTGGTAGTTATTGTCAGGCAGCAGCACGCTGCCCTCAGCCCTTGGTGGACAAGATCTCCCAGCAAAGGGGAGGAGGAGGATTTGGAGCAGGACTGCCCAACTGCTTACCCTGGGTCTCTCGGGGTTCGCGCATGTTTCTGTGAATTAACTGGCAGGACTCGAGCACAACAAGACCCCAAGCAAAGCATGTATGCCAATTTCCAGCTGCAAACTGCTACCTTTGAGAAGTCTGATGAGTTGTTTTATGGGCATTTCCACCTGCTGGGCCCTAAGTTACAGGATTTAAATGTAATCGGCATGCTTCCTCCAGCCCATCCCTCCCTCTGTTCATGCTCTGCCTCTTCAAGAGGAAGAACAAATATCCCTTCTGACACACAAGGGAAAATGAAAATCCAGAAGGGAGAGAGAAAACAATGCATTTCTAATGGAAAAGTACCAGGAGAAATCACTTTCCCAGGAAGTTCACAGGAGCACTAGCTGGGGACAAGGACTCCTTCCATCATCACTTCCTCAGCAGTCATGACCATTAACCAGAGATGAATCAAGAAGGAATTCACGCAACTCCTTTCCTTCCATCTGAATTTGGGGTCAAGGCTCAAGACACAAAGTGGAGTATTTCACTCCCTTACCCCAGCACGAGAAGGACCAGTAAGACCGCATTAGGTGAAACCCAGAGGCTCATTTTCATGGGGATGGCACCATCATGCATTGCTCCGAGGCAGAGCACCTGGCTGAGCACGAACACATAAAGAAAGGGCTGCAGGGCCTCCAGCAGATACCACCATGGAAAGAGATGTTAAAAGCAGTACGTTCAAACAGTAAAAAAAAAAAAAGGACTTTTCATTCCCAAACTCTTCTGATGCAACAGATTGACTGGAGGCAAGAACCTGGACAAACTACTACGGAGGGGAGGGGAAAGTGTCAACCAAAGCCTGGAGATGCTTTGACAGCAGAAGAGCAATGCATTGCACCATGGAGCAGATCCATCATTGCCCAACCACTATTTGTTGGCTTGCTCTTCTGAGCAAAATATCCCCAGGTCACAGAAAATAATTCACAAAGAAACTGATCAAAAAATTATTTATTGCCTTGAGGACTGCAGAATGCTCCTGGAAAGAAACAACAGTAGCAGTTGCTACAATTTTTCCACCCTACAGGACTGAGAGAAGGATGGATTACTTCTGGGATACGGCAACAAGAAGATCACTGAGCTCCTGAAAGCTTCAGGACAGACTTCAGGCTCCCTCCTGCACCCCGAGTCCCACAGGCAGTGCCCACCTGAGCAGCCGTGCCACCCAGCATTCCCAGCAGCACTGCCAGCACTGCCAGGAACGGAGGGTGCAAAGCAAGCTCTAGGACATTAAAAAGAAAACTGGGGTGACTTGCACTCTGAGGCTCTTTTCACTCAAAAAAACTAGTTTGAAAGCAGAAGTGAACATCTCTGAGCAAATTTTTACTTAAGGATGCCTATTTACAGTCAGTTGTCTTCAGTATGCCTTCAATTGGACACCAATACAAACCAAATCTACTCTGCTGAAATGCCCTCCATGGAAAACAGGGTTTTCAAGGGTGTAAAGATAAAGCTGTTTATTTCTTCACCGTAGTCAAATGCGAGCTGACATAAATAATCACGGTTTGGTTTGATCATTAAGCATCATGTCATGAAAATCAACCTGCGAGAGCTTTCTGCAAGAATGATTATTATTTGTGTGTTTGAGCACACCTAAATGAGCGGAGGTGACGGTGCGCCGAGGATGGCTGAGATAATTGTCTCACTGCAGCACAGAGGAGCAGGCCTTGCAGAAGCCTATTAGTGAGGTCTGTCATTCAAAATCGCCAAAGAGAAAAGCAAATCAAGGTTGACTTCATGCGACACGATTACGCTCTGTGGCAACTGAGGGGAAGCTCTGTCCCTAGTGCCACTGTGACTCTGGCCTGAGCACAGCCCAAAGTGAGCAGAATGGTACCAAAGAAGCCGTTACGCATAATGATTTCCTATAGGAAATACTGTACTGCACAAAAGCTTCCACGACACACAAGATATTCTGACTTAAGAAACTGAACAGCAAAGGAACACATCTGTCTGGTGTATTCCACAAAGCAGAATGACTCTTGTATCAATTCTGAGAAGATAAATGCATTTTAACAGCTAAAAATCGACGGGCTCTTATCAACATGAGTATCTTTTTTTCAATAGAAATCTACACTATTTCACACCAGGGGTGGAATGACTCTTCAGATTGTAAAGGTGACACAAGATGTTTCTCCCCTGCTCAGGGACCAATGCTAAGCTGCAGTATAAACAACAACAAACTTCTTGTAAAATTTAATCCTGAAATCCAAGGGCTGGTATCAAACAAACTGCTCTTCTATCACTTAATGTCAGCTTCATTTAAAAATATCACAACAGAGATCGATTTTTTCAAGATTCTGGTCTTAAGCTGCACAAAACCTTTTCCAGTATTGATGCAGAGCCAAAGCCAAAGGGGTTTGGCCCGTCTCTGTTTAATACCTTATATTCAAGGCAATGGGGCAAAACTTTGGTGGAGAGGAACCAAAGCGTGGCACGCTATCAACAGCAGGACAACAGCAGCCATCTCCCAGATGATTTGGAGACAGCTGATTTTTCTGAGGGCACAGTCAGAACTGAGAAGAGCACAGGTCAGATGTGAACTTTGGCTGACTGAAAATGATCTTCCTGAGGATTCCGGTGTCGGTGTTTGGGATCAAAAGACAGAACCTGAAGGAGTCCTAATTTTAAAAATGCTCTGTGCTAACGCTAATAATCCATTTTTTAAAAAGTCTTTAACATCACGAAGACCAGATGCTGCAGATACACATCCCTTAGCACCACTGGGCTGTTCAGACGAGCAAGGTTAAGCACGGAGATCAGCAGGCAGGGCAATGAAGTGTGCAATTCCTGCAATTCTGCTACCAGCACACTTTCTAAAGACCAGGCAGCATTGTTTAACGTCAGCAGGAGGGAGGATTTATCGAGTGACGCACCTGTCAGAGCCCCTACAAGTCTGAAAGGCTGAAGGACAGAAACTCAGCTGTGTTTGGATGCCATCCCATACTATGAGGCATCTGGTGAGATACTTTCAAGACTCCTCAATAAGCAAAAAGCACCAGTGGACACCTTTAAGAATCTCATCACCATTAAAACGCTACCCCTTGGTTCCAGGGACATCCTGCTTTAAATACGCTTCCAGACCCAGCCTGGGCTACGTTCAAATGATGATTTTGTTTTGGCTATTAGCATTTAGAGGTTCATCTAAATACACACAGAACCTCAGAAACATTAAGGCTGGCAACGACTGCTAAGGTCATCCAGTTCAACTGCCGTAAGTACTGCACCTACACTTTCCTTAAACACCTCCAGGGACAGTGACTCCATCACCACTGGGCAGTCAGTTCCAGTATCTGACTGCTTTGGAGAAGAAATTATTCCTAATATCCAACCTGAATCTCCTCTAGCACAATTTGAGGCCATTCCCTCTGGTCCTATAGCTAGTTACCTGGGTGAAGAGGCTGGCCCCCATCTCATCAACCTCCTATCTGCACACAGAGTTCACCCAGCATTTCTGTCCCCTGGGAACAATGCTAGAACAAAAACGTTGTCATAACACATCCCCTCTTTGTCACATTTGTGAAAGATTTTATGCTAACAAAAAGTTCAGTCTTTATTCCAGGGCAGTTAATTAAGGTTGACCAAGTCAGGCAGAAGTAAATTAACTTGGCTGATCAATTATTTATATGAAGCAGAATAAATGCCCTTAAAGAACTTGGCCTAGCCATAAAAGCATGTGTAAATTAAGCTAAACAGAGATTTATAAAACATATTTCTACTTGTATGGAATAGTTAGTGGTAAAATCAGCTTTAAGTAAGTGATCAAATGACAAGATCTAGTCCTAAATCTCTAGCAGGCTCACTACCATACAGGCATCATTAGTAAGGCAAAATTTTAGCTATTTGTTGCAAGCAGTTGCCCCAAGCAAGCTTAGGACTAACTTCTGAGCGCTCCTCTGTCAAACTACAAAAACAGAACAGTGCTTGGAAGCACTTCACAGCAATGCAACGCTACAAAGGCAGGATTTCGCCTCTTGAAAACTAACGTGCTCCAGAGCACAAACAGCAAGGCAATACGAGAGCAGGAGCAAAGCTGCTTCTTACCAATTGCACCGGTACAGAACAAGCACAAAGGCAGCCTGGTGCTCCCAACAGCACCATCAGCAATGGGGATTACGACGGCTTTCTGGGACATCGCTGATGGACCCTTTCAGGCCCAGTATCCCTGGGGCAAGCACCACAGGCTCCAGGTCCCACCAGCAGCACTGCTGAGCTTCTCCAGGAATGTGCTTTCCATGGTGAAGCTGAACCCCCCACACTGGTGCCCCGATGGCTGCTAGGTCAGCAAAGCAGCCAGCAGCACCATCCCACCAGCCATGGGCTCAGTACAACAGCGTTCACGTGTGAACACTAAAAGCCTTGTGTAAGATATGGCTTTGATCTTCCGTGGGGAAAGGCGTACAGATGTTCGGCTGCTCATTTACTAAATTAAAGCATGTCACAATTAGCTGTGAATCAGCCAGCTTCACACGAACCACTCAAGGGCTGCCACCACAATGAGCGCAGGAGCAGGATAGGGAGCTCGAGCTGCCCAGGTGGGCCCTGGTTTAGTGGGCAATGCTGGTTCCCGGTGACACCTCCAGGGCCGTGTTTGAAGCTGGCACCCCGACTCATGGCATGACTTCACTCCAGTGCTCACCTCAAGCTCACCAGCTCCTCAGCTCACAAACCCAGAGCTCCTCACTGCAGCTGGGTGAGCAGCCATCGTGCTTAGGAGTTTTCAGTAGCCATCATTTCTCCTGCTGACAGGGCGTATGTTTTTAGGTATAATTATGTACTAAGTAACTACAGATACTTTTATAGGGTACCTCTGGACGAAACTCCACTGAAGGCCGCTCACCTATGCGCTACTGGTGCCTGCTGAGCTGAGCAGGGGCACAAGAAAGGAGACCTGGCTGCAAAGGGCAAGCAGGGGTGGTTGTAAGAAGCAAAATAATGAAGCATGAAGAGAGTCAGGCTGCTGTCCTGCAAAGCCATGCTGAGTCACGGCCAACCACGGTGCTCCTCAGAGAGGCAAATCAGGAGCGAGGGAAGAGCGCAGGCATCCGGGAAGTGAGGAAGGAGGGAACAAAGAGATGGAGACAAGGGGAAATCCTTTGATATTTCCTCAGCTTAAAGAGGTAATTCAGTGCATTAAAATGGATCCTTGAAATTTCAAAGGATAAAACTCACACAACAAAGATTGTCAAGAGTGCTATTTTCTAGGATTAGAACAAAAACGTATTGGGATTTGCTATATGATCTTACATGGCTGAGCAGGACTGTGTACTTGCTGTTATGCAAGCATCGTCTTCCGATACAGAATTTTCATAATTATAACAGAAAGGCGTAAATTTTCTAATGCATGGCAGTTCAAAAAGTAATCAAGAGAATGAGCCTGAGGGCTATTTTAATGTATGCAAAGCTAGTGACCCACAGTAAATGGGAGGTAGGCTTCAATGAATGCAAAGTAATGCACACATACTAAAGACCTGGTCTGATGAGGGACGGCTAAAATTAACACCCAATTAATTTCCGAATTGACAAACAAATGAAACCCATAAATCTACTTTCTCATTAATTTTCTTGTGGTATAATTTAAAGCAGTAATATGAGGGCAAAAACTGAGCATTATCCATCATAAATATCAAAAAAGATAGCACTGTAACACCATAAATTATGCATATTACCTGTTGTTAAAAATGATTAATGTATTATCAACTTTATCGTGCACTGTATATGTCTAGACATATCTAAAACCTGGAATTCCATTTAGCACTTTGGAAAAGGGTGCAGAACAAACGAGGTTATCCACAGCGCATCCTCAGCTTTGCGTCCATCTGCGCCCCGGGAAGGGACACAACTCACACCCTGGGCACTGGGAGGACACGGCTGTCTCCCTCCTGGGTCAGAGGGAAGCTGCATTTCCAACGAGCTCAGCACCAAGCAGGGCTGATGCCCACCTCCAGCAGCCACCTCCATCTGCCCACCTGCAGGCAGCCACAACTTTGGGGCTGTTAACTGCGCACAACACCTCTTCGCACCGTTGGTGTGTAGGGCGCACAGACTGGGTTGTTTTAGGGCCACAGGAACCCGAAATCCTTTGAAGGCAGCTCAGGAACAGGCTGACTGATGTCCCTGGCACTCTGCAAGAGTTGGAATTTAAGGCAGCTGTGGCTGGGCAAATGCAAGAAGCACCAGGAGCCTAAACCCAGTTGTACCACACTGCCTTACTGTGAAATCACAGTCAAGCAACCATCAAGAAGCCGTCACTGCAGGGACTCCTAAGGAAATCAGTTCTGCTGAGGATGCTGCTGACCACGAACAGTGAGAATGGAGAACAAGCAAAGAAAACTGGCTGAAATGAGCATTAAAAGCTTGCCAGTTGCTCATTTCAGAAAAGCCGGAGCTGATCCACATGACAAGTTCGTGCACCCAGTTACAATGCACGTAACAGCCTCACTTCTTTGCTTCAGATATCTCCTAGAGGAATCCATGTCAGTTCCCAGTCCCTAACTTGTGAGTTGGGACTGGATACAAAAGCCACAAGAAACCATCTTGCACTTGGCTGATGTGGCCCACAGTGACTGCCTGGCTTGCTCCAGCCATCACACAACCCAACACTGGCTGAAGACCTGAGCGTACGGCAGAGAAGACAGACAGCCTAACCTTCCCCAAACAATCTTTGTGCATCCTCCTTTCTTTTAACACTTTCATGCAGAAATTACTCCTAGTCTGATCATTGTTAAATAAACCCCCTTTGCATCACCAGCTCCATCCAGAAGGACAGCTCTGGAAACCCACCCTCAGCAAGAAGGCTCGGAGCTGGGCTGCCTGCAGGACAGGTGGATGGGCTGCACCACTGACGTGGCAGCACAAGCAGACTGAGCTCCTACCCCCTCGTAGGCAGAGCCATCCTTCTGCCACAAGCTCAACAAAAGTCATCCTTAATATCATGGGGATCATCACCTGTTTGGAAGGAAAGGAATGGGAAGCCCAAAAAAGAACCCCAAATCAAAACAGAACTCAGGTTTCACAGTACCAAGCTCCTCCACAAGTGCTGCCAAGTGACCTGGGAAAGCCGCACTGTTAGGAATTGGCCCCGCAAGAGAACGGCCCCACTGCAGGGTCCCTGAGGCACACAGCGGCTCTGGGGTGGGAAGAGGGCTCAGGTTGGTTTGTGCACACCGTGTGCAACGTGAGCTCTCTCAGGCTGTGTCCCAAAAAAGGTGAACAAAACACACAACAAAAGGGCAAAGTTGCATGTAATAAATACGTAAATGTGGTCACTTTATGAGGCAGCATGGACTGTGAGACAGTAAGATGACTCCAAACCTCACACGACTCGGTGCTGATTGCTGAGCAGTTACAATCCCACCCCCAGCATATCTCCACCGAAGCATCTCTAACCCCACTGGTTTCTGGAAGCCAAAGCCACCCTGAAGCCAGGCACTACTGCACGACACAGCCCTTGCTTCACTGCTTCAACACGGCAAGGGCAGGGTCCAGCTCAGCGTTCCCACTTTAGAAAAGTATATTCAAAGTATTTTTCTCGATACTTCACACAGAAAGGAGCAGCCACCACCTTCATGCAAAAAGACTTCACTTTTCTTCCTCAAGGTCACACCAGGAGGGTTATTCCCTGCGTGTGTGAAGCCCCAACAACACACTGTTGGTGTGAACAGGTCCTGCCCAGCATTCCACATCCAGGCCACAGCCAGAAACAATAATAAACAATCATTCTGAAAAACAAAGATGGTGTGAGTGTGTTTTCTTGCTCATTTGCAAAACAACCCAAAAGCAACAACGACCAGGACGGTGCTCTCTAATTAAGACTCTCAGAAACCGAAGAGCAAACAGTCAGCAAACAGGAATTTGCAGATGTAAATGCTGTTTTCCAGTTATAAAAAGCATGAGAGCTCACTTGCAGGAATGGCAGAGAGCATTTTTAGATTTGGTATTTTCTCCTCATTCAGATGGCTCTGCTCTCGCACCAGAGCTTCTCCCCAGACCACCTCCAAACTAAAAGCGAAAGCTTCGCCTCTTCAAACCCCGCAGAGGGCACACACATCGCTCCCAGCCAGACACCAGGGAAGGGGGAAGGCAACACAGCCCCGACCCAACACCACACACAACGCAAAGGCTGTTCTTTTAGGGGATTACCTGGGTGATTAGCCCTATACCTTTGTCCCAGACCTTCTAACTCCTTGTTTGCTCCATGCAGGATTTTCTAGCCACCAGCCGGCTATCGCTGTGCTAGTCGTCTTGCAGGAGTGCTCTCTCCCTTCTGAAAAAAGCAAACAACTGGATAGATATCATTACACTAAGGAAATCTCTTGGAAAAACCAAACAACTTGCTAATCTTTCTAGCCCCTTCACCCAAGTTAAAGATAAGCAAAGCAAACCAAAGTGAGTTTCAGGCACATTCCAGGGACAAGCTCCCCTTTTTCTCCTTTATCAAAATCCCAGCATTTAAAGGTTTTTTTTCCAGACCTTGCAGGATAAACTGCTGCTCACACCCGCAAACAAAGCAATATTTGTTTAATAACTGATTGCTGCCATGGGTACAGTAAACAAGGGGCCCAGCATTTGTGTTTATGAACAAACACATCATCTTGCAAGAGCAATTTAACATTAACCAGGTGGAATAATCAACAGATTTCATAGGTGACACTCGGGGCAGGACTAATGTAAACAGAGCAGGGAGGAGAAAGGGGCCACTCTTAGGGAATCAAGGTTGAGGCAAATGCATTACAGAGTAAACAGCTGGGAAGAACTCAAGACAAACAAATAGTCATTCTTCTGACATTTCGAGAAGCAGAAAGGTTGTACGTTACATACATCAGCTGCTGACCACCATGAAATCCAACCAGTTGCGGACCAGCATTTCTTGTTTACACAGTGCCATGTTTGCTTATAAACAACAATTTGCTGTTACCAACCTCGCATTACTCATTGCATAAACGAGCAGATCAAGTGAAATCCTGTTAACTCTTCTGTGCATCGAGGACTTTTTTCCCCTTAAACAATAACAAACATAAAGCCTTTGCAGTCTTTCTTTGCATCCTCAGGACAACAGACAACAGAGGAAAACGTGCAGCCGTGCATCTGTCAGATAAAGGCTGAAGAAAGGAGCTGAAATCACATGAAAGTGTTCTAGGGAACAAGATTTACCGGCCAAACCACTGATGAAGGAGATCTATTTACATTAAAAAAAATCAGCAACTGCAAAAGGTGGGATGCAAAATGTTAACTCCTCTTAAACAAACAAGCAAAATGTTGCCTTTCTACACAACTCCATCCCTTCCAGCATGCACGTGTGCTTTCACACACATCCATGCACGGCTCAGCCTGCACTCTTCTCCTTTCTCTCGCCCACTCTCAGCACTCTGCTTCTGGAGGTTTCCCCTGTTCCTTTCTACAAACACAAGAGGGGCCAGAAGCCCCTCCAAAGCCCCTGTGTCTCCTGTGAAGGCTTCTCTCAGCTGAAACTCCTGTCCACCTCAGCACCCTCAGCCAACAGCATCAGCCCTCGTGCGGCTCCAGGGCTCAAGTTCCTGGCATTCCCCACCCTACAGAAAGCATTTCCTCACCCATTTCTCAGCCCTGTGGCACTCAAGATACGGCCTGTCACACAACTCCTCCAGGGAGGTTTCTGCAGCTCCTCTATCACGATTGCCGATTTGGGGAAAGACCTGAAGCACACAGGGAGAAGATGGATGGGAGTTAACCCTGGGCTCTGGGTGACATTCCTGCCTGACACATCCCCAGTGTCACCTCCACGAGTCCCTGCAGCCCTCCCACGTGTAAAGAAGCTCTCTAAGACAGGGACAAAGGTTGGGGCCTGCGCTGCAGGCCCTGTTGTCCCCCAGGAGACCAAGCTGTGCCCCTGCAGCCCGTGAGCACCAGTGCTGCCACCAACAGAGACCAACATCATCCTAGGTTTGAACGCGTGAAGCATCCAAAGGTCACAGCTGGCCCGGGCACTAATCTGCTCTCCCTTGTCACTTCACATGCAAACAGCACGGGGCGGGAAGCCTCCTGCCTCATCATTTTTTCACAAGTTTTAGAAAACTCAGTACTTTTCTTCCCAGCACAATCTTGGACATCCGTGGTTGCCCAAGAAACTCAAGTTTCCCTTTTCAGCAAATATTTAGCCTTTTGTTGTACTCAAAAAAAAAAAAAAAAAGCTCAAAAGTATGAAATCAGTACAACCTCCTAATAAGGCAGGTATTTAAATGCAGCCCAAACGTAGCATTGTTGAGGCAACCTCCTGTTTTTTCATCCGTCAGGCTGACAGCATAATAGCAGGCAGGATGAAAGGTGGGACTCGAGCACGGAGTTGGCGTCCGCACACCAGGAAAACACAAGTGCTGCCCCATTTCCTGTGCTCCAGCAGAATATTTCTGATGTCTGGGGCTGCCGGGGACTTAACTCTGAATTAATGATTGCACACAATGCCCTCCTTTCTCCCCTCCCTGCAGGACAGCGAGCGCCAGCCCCACCGAAGGGCTGCGGGCGGCCGGGCACGGGTCACAGGGGATTTAGATGTTTCACAGCAGCTTCAGAAATTCAGACACCGCAACCTGAAGGCTTCGGAAAACATCAAGCCCTGCATGAAAGTCGGGACATTTCCCTCACCTCGGCCGCGCCGCCGGCTCCGCGCTCCTTTTCCTGCACGTAAAATCACAGTTTATTCAGTACAAAGTAACTACGGCATGATAAAAACTATAAGCATATCATTCAAATGCTTTATTGGTCAAAGAGATGGATGCTTTTATTAGCCCAACCTTTTTTGAAATGGAGTGCCACTGATGACCCGGTGTTAGCCTCATTCCCTGCTATTAATCACACCTCTAAGAGCTCATTTTGCTTTAAAATCTTAAGAAATTGCTATAATTTAAAGACATGGTGTCTACATAATGGGAAATGCTTCACAGATTGTATCATTTCATATAACACAGGATTTTTATGGCAATGCTGACCACCATACCAAGGTATTACAAAACTCGAATAAAATATTTTATGAAGAGAATCTGCACCTAAACTTACTTTTGTGTTTGTGGTTTGCCACATCCGTGACGCTTTAATCACAGCCTTTTGGGAGCTGCAATATTCAACTGCATGTGGCTGACATAGATTAATGCTACAGAAACACTCCCTGAATAAATACAAGCAGAACAAAACAAAATTAAATGAAAATTAAATAAAAGACAAGGACGGACCAGGAGAGGAAGTCTTCTTCGAGCTGCACTCAAATGATTTAACACAAGGGATTTACTCGTCCATTGACTGTATTCTCACTCTCCTTTCTGCACAGGGAAAACAGATGATGTTTACTGTGAAAAACTTTCACGACAAAGTGGAAGCATCTTAAGAATTTACCTATGCTGAGAATTAAATTAATATAATGACTGTCTTAACCCGTATTATTAGAATGTACTTTGCTCAATGTTTTGACAGTGTTGACTGCTGCAGGAAGGAAAACACATTTAAAACAATTTCAGCCAAATGCAAAAGCAGAAGCCTTCAATTTTTCAAATGTAAAGCAAAAAGCATCTTTAAATATCTCCTTATGAAAGAAGATGCAGGGCAATTATGTTATATGGTGAACACAAAGCAATGCTCTTTCCTCAGCTCTCTAACAAGATATTAGTGCCTACTGGCCTTAGGAACACTACGTGTAAATCGCATCACATTCAGAGCCTCTGAATTCATTATAATAGGAGCTGGAGAGAAATGTGAACTTCCCAGGTTGTTGCTAAGGATTAGCCCTTGTTTACAATTCTGTATTTATAGAACAAGAAAAATTTGTCAAATGAAGGGCGAAGAGGAAGGCAAGAACACAAATTTAGCCTTGATTTCAAAACAAATCAGATCTTGCAACCATTCCCTGAAAAGAAAACCACGGTTTTTAATGTGAAGATGCAAATGAGTCTCAGAATATAAAAATGCTTTATAATTCTGCGCATTCAACACTACTAGATGTTATTTAAAGAATTTATGCTAACATTTCTCATGCTCACAGAGCAAGGCCGAGATGCTGCAAGCAGCAGCTATTCCCCACGGACGGCGTTTCCACGAGGTCTACATTCCCATCCAGAGGGCCATGCATGGCTCCCAAACCTCTGGAAAGAACACGCTGGCTTGCTCAGATGCAGCACATCAATGCAGCACCCAGAAAGCAGGGCTAGAGACAGCAGAACGTGCAGGTCTGAGCACCTGGGCAGAACTGGCTGGGGGAGTTTGCACTGCTGTGCCACTGAGCATGCAGAGAACACTTCGGCCTCCAGCACTTTCGTTTCTTCTTGCAAACAAGGGCACACCCACTGCAATTAAGCTGCGGAATTATTTTCATGAGGGCTTCTTGTTTTCACACACTCAAAGCCTCCTAAGACTTGCAGTCCCTCCCATGCACCCAACAGCTGGTGCCTGCATATGGAAAACCAAGCAAAAGCTCTTCTGTGGTTTCACCCTATGGAAAAGCAAATGGCAAAATGCTTTTTCCCATTTCCTGGGGTGGAACATCCCCAGCCTGCTGGCCTTGCCCCATCCAAGAGCAATGGCTCTCAGAGCACAGCTGGGACGTGGTGCAGAAAGGGACAGCATCACCCGCATGGAGCAACGAGGGCAGGAGCTGCTCTCCCTCCCACCTGCTCTGACCATGCTGCTTCGTTCCCAGGAGCAGCTCCAGCTCCAGCACGGGGATCCCATTCCACCCCACTGGGCTGCTGAGTGGGAAACGCACACAGACGGTCCTCAACATGCTCAGCATTGACACGCGGATCCCGAGCACCCAAAAATACAGTTGGTCCTCATCACGCTGGCCCAGCAGAGAAAGAAGTGTGAATTTTTTCCACCTCAGAATTTCAGCCTGTGCCTGAGAAAACTCCCTAAAAAAGCTCTGTCGAAACCGATTTGTTTCCACTCACCAAAAAAAAAAAAAGCACATATGCCTACTTTTGAGTCTGGATGCAGGAAGCCAGACTCTTCATCCCTCTTCTGCATGGTGGGGCCCAGCTCAGAGGCAGCTGGGGACCGGCCACCGTTGAGCCCCCCCTCCTGCTTCTGCAGCAGCCCAAACCTCCCCACAAGTGGCACCAGCTGCCAGCAAGCAGCCCCCAAAACAACGCTGGAAGGGGCTTGGCAGAGGCTGGAGCATTTTGGGTGCCGTGTCCCTGTCAGCAGCGCTGCTCCGATGCAGGTGGTTCGGGTTAGGGGCTAAGCAGTCCCTCCTGCACCCAGCACAGCCTCTGAGCATCTCCACGACTCACAGGTGCACGGCCACACTGATGTGCTGCCAACTGCACAGCTTACACAAACAGCTTCCTGCTCCCAGGGCTTGTGAAAGAGAAGGATTCCCTCTGTTCACATCCCATTCGAGGCAAGGCTATCCGATGTCAGGATGTGCAGCAAGAGGGTAATCTGCACCCTGAGCTTCGTCGTACGATACCGCAGTCACAGACTGTGTGATCCCCTCCTTTGGATTAAGGCTATTTGCACAAGTCAAAGCAGAACAAGAAGAGGAACAAAACATACAGTGTATTTTGTTCTATGCTGCAGCCACATATTTCAACTGCCTCAGCCGAAACCTCAGAGTAAACACAGCTTTAAAAGAAAATAGCTAGAATAAAGAGTTTCTGGAAAGTTCCTCCTGATTATGCATGCAAGAATTCTGCTACTGCTTCCTCCCATCATCCGAAAAATAAACCGAACACCCAACTTCCACAACTATCTACAAAATGCCATTTTTCTGAAACACGTCACAATACAACCTGAGGTCTGCAAGCTGTAATGAATGCATCTTGTTTGTAAAATACACAGAGGAGCTCAATTAAGTGAACAACTGTAAAGGAAATAGAGCTGATAAAGGAATTAATGCTCTGTGTGCCAGATCAAAACACAGCATCTAGGATAACAAAACCGTGTCAAACATGCAACCGTTGAAGACTTGAAAAAAATAAAAAAGCTAAAGCCTAAAATACTGCTAAGCACACAAAATTCAGATGTGCAAAACTTATTTCACAGGACGGAGCAGGGAGCATGGGCAGCTGTGGGAGGACTTACTGACTGCACGGACAGACGGATGCTGAGCCTGGGGCAGAGCAGAGCTGCTCTCTGGTCACCCGCTTCATAGAGGAGGCCGATTCGGGACCCGCTGATGCTACGAAGCCTCCCTTGGGTTTCACCAAGGAAAACTCAGCCGAGCGGTGCTTTCATGCACTCCCTTCCCGTCGCACAACCTGGTTTCCGAGGGAAAGCTCACCTCATCCTCTCCCCAGCCCCGCCAAAGCAAGGCTGAAATCACTCCCCGTGTCAAGAGGCAGCATCCCGCCTGCCCACGCGCTGGCACCGAGCCGCGGCCCCGTGCTGTCGGCACACACTGCACCGGGGGGAGCGGAGCAGGGCTCAGCCGGGAGCAGGGGCACGGCAGAACCTCACGCCTCGGCTCCTCTCCTTCGCAGTTGGCGTGTGAACTCCTAACTGGGAGATTTCAGGCTCCCACCGATCTCCTGGCAACTCGAATGCGATTTTCAGGAAAACAGAGCGCAAGGCTTTTGGCACGCAGAGCTGTGCGCGGAGGCTGTGCAGACACAACATGCAAAGGTGATGCTCTTGCAAGCCTTTGGGAGCTTCCTGGATTAAACACGGGTTTGGAAGACGGGAGTACGAAATCCTGACTCCGGCAGGCAGTAACAGAAACCTGTGTTCAAACAGCTCCACAGACACAGAATGGGCGTAATGTCTGCATATGGCATAGCTGAGGCTGGGAGACAACGCAGTGCGCCCACAGCTACACAGCATGCAGCAAGCTGGGCACCCAGAGCCATCAAACCAGCCCTTCTCACACACTTCTTACTTAAAAGGCAACGCTATAGGCACTTTCTGGCAGCCCTGAACATCAGTACACTCAGGGGAGAGGAGGGAGGAAAATACTTCAAATTACAGAGATGCTAATCTCCCACTTGTGATGTGTCCGGCCATTAGTCAAGTTGCTCCAGCAGAGCATCTGGCCTGAGCCACAGCTCCATCGGCAGCTGGGAAAAGGCTGCCGGCATCTCCTCTGCTGGGTGTGGGTTTAGCACGAAATTCACCTTTTCCATTCCTTCCAACAGATCTTTTGCAGCCAGAGGAGCTCCTTCAGATGCGCTGCCCCCAGCCCACCAACATGCAGGCAGCTTCCACCAGGAGAAGCCCACCAGGTAGGGATGCAGGGGACCACAGACACAGGCAGAGCCTGACGCACTGCTGCCAGCAGCTGCCACAACACTAAGGGCACAGCGCTGGCTACCAGCAGCAGGGCTCAGGGATGGTCATGGCCCACCAAAGCCAGCCAGCCAAAGAGCTGTAGCAGGGGCAGTGGACTGGTACCAGGATTAGTTCAGCCTCAGCATTGGTTAGTGTCACTACGAAATACCAAACAGTGTGAGAGAACACAGACTGTTCTATCTGAAATGGCACCTAACAAACGCCCGCGTGGACATTTGTGTACATGCAGCTACACATACTGCTCTGTATGGTAAGAAATCCCAATCACCACGCTCAGATACAGACCGCAAACTGATTGACATCATAGCTGGAAATTCTCATGCTGTATTTCTGTTGTTGTTGCTGGGCTGCTTTATCATTTGAAAATATGTGCAA
>NW_024884778.1:3754795-3764795 GCF_019232065.1 Centrocercus urophasianus | reverse complement strand
CTGTCAACTTCAGATCATTTCCTAGTCTTTACATCATAGATTTAAGCAGGGCAAATGATTACTGTGATGTTGCATCTTGCGCTGAATTAAAGCTTCCTAAACAGCTTTAAGTTCTTTAAGGTGTAGGAGAGATCAATACTTAAGAGCAAAACTGCCACTGGCAAAAGCGGAACCGTCAGAACTGCGCAGAGCCTGCAGCCTTTCAAGTCAGTCACCGTGTGGTCCTAGGGCTTAACAGGTGCCAAACAAAGCGTGCTGCTTCCAAAGGGACAGCTGTTGTGTTCTGAGCCCACCTCTCCGTGCGTCCCGCGGTGCCAGAAGGCTGAGCCTGCATGCCAACCGGGCTGCTGGTGCAGCCTCCAGTGCACCCACATCCACACTGTGTGCCCCTGCCGGCATTTCCTCTTCAAGGAAGCTCTCTTGTTCAGCACCTCGTGTGCAACACAGCCACACCTAAGACTCAGGCAATGCTATATGCAGAGCCAGCTTTGTATTACTGAGCAGTGGGTAAAATCCAGCAACAAATGCAATACTAAATGAACCGCGTCTGACGTGCTGCTGTCTTAGCAGCAACTGTGGACAGCTGAAAACCACTCATTACTGTGTGAACAAATAACGTTTTCAAAGAGATTCCTGAAAAGGCAAGTAAATGCACCACTGGCATCGCCGCAGCAGGGTATCTGCCTGCTGGAGGTCTCTGCCCTCACACCTGCATGATGAGCCACGTCAGGTGAGCAGCACTCACAGGCAAGCCTTGAGCAATCTGGTCACGAAAAGCTCTACCCCCACCAGGAGAGATCTGCAAGAAACCAGGAAGAGACCTGTCCTGCCCAAGAGCATGGCTGATAACAAGAGTCCACCAAACCACAGATCTCCCCTTTCTCTGCTAGAAAGCAAAAGCAAGTTTTCAAACCCACTTCTGCTCCATAATGGATCATTTTTTGTGAAGCTCATGACTCCAAGGCTGACAGCCACAAAAATTCCTTAGTTCTTGGAGACAATTTCATTTGAAATAGCTTATTTCCGTAAGCAGAGCATGAAGCAATTTCACTCAGACTGACAAATAAGTAAGGGCAAGGATGCTGCATTTGAAATTCAGAGATAACTAAATAGAAGCAAAATCATATTTAGACATGATAGGACCTGGAAACAGGTTCTCTTCCACTCTTAAGCTGAAGCTAAACAGTCATGATATGATCAAACGGGTTTTCACTTTTGCCTTGTAAATAAAATCAAAGGGCAACAGTCTTTTTTCTTTGACGTCTGCAGTTAATAAAGAAAGAATAAACATTACCCACTCTTACATGAGGAGGGAGGAGGAGAGAACATTTCTTAATCTCTTTCCAAAGAGGATGAACATACAGCATGTTTCCACCCCACGTGCCCCACGAAGCACAGGGATCCAAGTGTATCTCAACCAGAGTTAATCAGGGCTTGGCAACAGCTCTACAGCACAGGCGGGTGCTGCTACAACTGGAGCTCACAGAATGCAGAGGATGCTTACTGGGGAGCTGGGACACGTACACAGGTCTGAAGAAGCCAAATGCACACAGAAGCATTTACCAGTTCAGGTGGCTGTAAAAGACAGTGGCAGAGCAGGTGTAAAGCCCCCATCCCCCTTGTCACGCCTCCGAGATGCTCTCCAGATTATCTCTAGTCCAAACATCTGGAGCTTATAAAGGGACAATGAGAATGCAGTGCCTCACCAAAGCAGGTGAGACCCAACGCAAGCCAATGCTCCCTTTCCTCCGGGTCACTCAGCCATGAGATTGTTTTTCTTCAAAAATGTTGTTATTTTTGAGCAGAATATTTACATGTCTGACTCTAAATAGGCTCTGGCATTTCTGCCAGGGAATTGGGCACACGACTGCAATCCTGAAGGGTGACGGCAGCATCCTGGCTGTGCTCGCTCTTCCTCCTTTCCAGGCATTTCCAGCGATGCAGGCAGGTCACAGGGATTGGGTTCAGGAGGGACAGACCTTGAGAAACTCAATATGCTCTCCAAAAGTCAGAAAGGAAAAAAAAACCAGCATGGTGAAAAGGCCAAGGAAGAACAAAAAGGCTGGGTAAGGCCAAGCAAGAGAAAGCAAGGCTGAGTAAAGCCTGCAGAAGGGCCTTTGAAGAGAAATGCCTGATGTCAGACAAAGCCTAGAACCCAACCTGTGGGGGGACAGGAGATGCTACCTTGAGGAATCTGCCTACTAAGGGCTACAGTCCTCTTCTCAGAGGACATGGAATGCTAGCCTCCGGCCTGAGCGGTTTAGGTGGTGAGGTCTGTCCAGGTGTGTCAGTAGGAACTCCGCAATGCTGAGAATACATACTGTCCAAACCTGTAGTATCTTAACATAGGTGTCATGAAAATATTAAATATTTCTTTGGAGAAGAAAAAAATACAGAAGAATACGAAGCCAAGACACACGTTTCTTTAGGGAGTAAAATGTGCCCCTCCAACACTGTGATTGTAGAGTATATTTATACCATGTTTCAAAAACATTTGTCAAGCATATCGAAAACCCAGAAGTTCCCTGTCACACAGCTTAATTCCTTATATTCTGTCTATATGCATATATAGGGCCAGTTTGTTAGGGGGCGGAGGTGTGTAGCAAAGCTCAATCTAGCGAGACATGACACCAGAACGGTGAACAATAAAAGCAAGTGCAGCATATGTGCTGGACATTTTGTGAAAATAACCCAGCTACAATCTCGACTTCTGCAAATTTCCCTGCGCAGAACTTGGTAACTCAGTTTCTGCTGCGATTCATCTCAGCCAGCAATTAGGGTGTTCACAATCCTCCTAACTAATATTTATTCAGGAATTCAGAGATTCTAGGAAATATATCTTTACTTTTCAACTCTTTTTCAGTGGAGATCAACAAGCTGTAATCTAGGGATTTTTTCTCTCCTTTTCTTAAATGTCAAGGCTTTTTTTTCTGTCTAGCTGTTAAGATTCTCTATGGCTACAAGGTCTGAAATGGTAGCAATAATTATATTTCCTATTTTATTACTCATAATTTCCCCCTTTGATCAGAACCCTATGCTCTTTAACCGCATTTATATGGTCATCCTGCACGCAACTTCTAAACACAGCCATTTTCCAAGGAAAAACTACAGGAGCTGGGCTTCCCTTTACAGCACACACATGGAATCCCATACATTTGGCACCAATTTAGCTTATGATCATCTCATTCTTCCTTCTTATATTTGTTTCATTCAAAAAGCAACATAAAACTCCCCATCCTCTGGGAAAGGCTCTCCTTGCTTCTTACTGCCTTCCTTCATCCCTCCCACAGCACGTCCGCCCAGATCCAACCCACTTCCCAAAAGACATCACCAGTGAGCACAAGAAACATCCCACAGGTAAACCATGGGTCTCCAAGCTTTGATGAACACAGTCTGCAAGCCTTATATCAGCATGAAGCCTAGGAAACTTTTCTTACATAGCCTTCTTGTTCCTCCTCAGGCCCAGGGCAAGCCCAGTTTGCAAAGAGGCAAGGCCCCACTTGGCAGTGCCCAGTCCTGTCCACCTGGCACAGGTGGCCATGCAACGGGACCCGTGTAAACAGGAGAGCATTGCCTGGGTCCATAGGGTTGCTAATGATGGTAAAACCCTGATGAACTTCACAGAACTCAAACAGAGCTGCTTTTGACTTAGGCAATGCACCTGAAAGCAGCATTTGTTTCAGTCAACTTCCTAAAAGCAATGGTCTCAGGAAACGACACAAGCGGCCCAGCTCAAGAATTTGCAGTTCTTTGGAAAAAGACCACGGACCTCTGAAAGGCCATCCTTAGGGTAAGTGTTTTATTTGGAGAAGCCTAGGCGAAGCCAAATTCAACACAACTGGTGCTGGATTCCCACCCAAAGCCAGCACACGGCACAGGCAGAGCCAGCGGCTGGGAGGCTCCAGTCAGCTCAGTCCCACATGGCATGGGAGCAAAGGAGAGCGGTTTGTCCCCAAGTCCTTTTGCTAACAGCTTTGCCTGACAGACTTCAGTCTCAGCTCAGCGCACAACCAGTCAACGCAATCTCACTGCACTGCTCTGTCTGCCCAGCCAGGTGAGCCAGACATTCACGACTCACTCACAGGAAAATCTGCTGCTGGAAAGAGGGAGGTGCAGCCAAAAGAACTACAAGACATAGATTAAAAAGCTCTAGCAGCTACTACTATATTTTGCGTACACCTCAGACCAGTAGCAACAGGCAGACTTCCTCGGCTTCCCAAAACATCGCCGGCTGCTGCAGGTGAGCCTGGCTGGGAGCTGCTTGGGCTCCTGAGGCTGGGAAAGCAAAGGAGTTGGGCACAGTTTTACCAGGGTTCCTGATCAGAAATACCTGTCCATTTCCACAGCCATGAAAAGAGGTGCTCACAAATATGAACAAACCCACAAGAATGGGGACAGAGAATCGTCACGCTCCAAAACCTGCCGTCAGCTCAGTTCAGACAGATGTGGAAGGCCAACAGCACAGTACTCAGGTAATGGCACAGTGACAGATAACAGTTTGCCTTAGCTATTGGTAAATACAAAGACAAATTCCTACAGCTTTTTCACTGGTTACCATTAAAAGACTATGCTGAAAAGCATCACAGAGATAGAGATCAGAGGCCTATTTTTGTTTCTACGTCTTGATACCCGAGACTTTGATGGGGTAAGTTTATTAGCATATGATAAATTGCTCTTTAATCTGGTGTAGTTATAATTCTAGAGAGAGGTTCAGTGGCTTTGCTCTCAACCAAAAGTATTTCTGTGAAGAAACACTTGTTTTGCTGGGAAAGGGTAAGAACAAAGCTGTTTGTAAACAAAGCTGTAAAAGGAGAAGTCTGTCTCCCATGAAGCTCAACACTCCCTGAAATAACTTTCTGCAGAAAGCTACCATTACCTGATGTGAAAAATTTCTTTGAAACCAGCAATCCTGAATTACACAGAAATGCTCAAACAGGGCTGCACAGTACATCGTTTGAACTGGTATCTTTTAATTTCCCACCTGATTGGGTTGAAAAGGTTTGTGGGTTGGAAAGTGCGGAAGGAGAAACTTACTGAAAATTGCAATCTGGGATCAGATTAAAGAGGGAGATGATACAGGGAAAATCTTCTTCATAAACGGATTTCTTTATCCAGAATGAACTGACAAGGTCCTGTGAGGGGAGGAAGGATATGTGCTTTGTTAAGACAGAAGATGGTAGGAAAAACTATGCCTGAAACCACTTCTGAAGGCAGTTCTTACAACACAGCTCCTTTATGGGTGAGATAGTGAAATCACTTTGAAAGAAATATTATCTCCTAACTCTGAAGCTCCTGGACAGGGCGCTATGTCGTCATATCCATGAAACACTAAAAACACCAGAAGCAACTATCCTGCCCCACCTCTCAGTCCATCCTACCTTCACGTGGCTGGCTGGCCGGCCCTGATACCTCTCCAGAACCCGAGAGAGTGACGCTCAATATATTCCTTCCTATGGAAGCTGAAGACACAACACCCATGACATATGTATTCGTTATACAATATGTACACTGTCTGTGAAAGGAAGGCTTGAACTGTAATGCTACTGCTAAAACAGATCAAGTCAAGAACTCTTTTCACGAGCTTTAGAGACCACAGCTTTCCAGCATTACACTAGGCTTCCTCTGACCTCCTGGAGCGGCTGGGGAGAGCCCGCCCCACACTGCCCCATTTTTTGAAGAGCTCTCTCTCTCTGCCCGTGCTCCTGGTTGGGCTCTGAATACAGGGAGCAAGGGAAATGCTGCTGCATTTGTCTCTTGTGCACTTGCACACAAAGCCATGCTTAAGCACACAGGCTCCTAGAACGGACATGGAGAACCTTTCCTCTTCTGGGCACGTGTTGTGTTGGAAGTGAGCCCTAAGATCTGATACTACATACTTATGCTGTCCACCCTAAAGAACTGGCTGGCATGTCATTATCCGGGCTGTCCTATCAAGGAGAACACAAGGGGCCTGTAAAACGAGAGAGCCATGCTTTTACTTGTCTCCATGGACGCTCTCCATTAGGAAGGGATGCCAGGAGAACTAAAACCCTACTGGTGGGAACAGCGGGGGCTTTGTGGGAATGGCTGCTGTGCTCCTGACACAGAAATGAAGGTACAAATTCAGCAGGGCAGGCTTGGCTATCATGGGATGCCTGCTGGAAAACAAAACAGCACGTGAGAAATACACAAAGAGACAAAGTGCAGGTGAGGACCATAAAAACCCAGCGCTGGGCAGTTGGTAAGCACAGAACCTCCCATCTACTTGCCATGCACCGTAACGGGGCGGGGGTGGGAGTGGAGAGCGTGCGCTGGGGATCGGCAGTTTCACGCTGCTCACCCAGGAAGTTATTAACTTGCGTGTTTATGGGCAACGGCACAAACTATTTGTGGTCATGGGACCCTGTGTAAGGAAAGGATTGCAAGGTTTTCATAACGCTCTTCAGTTAACTTGGTTACCCACACAACAATGGCTTTCTGAGAGGCCAACTGCTGCTAAAAACTGGGGACGGGCTTCACTTCCAGAGGTATTAAACTATGAAAATATCTAACCATAACAGTAAGCAGCTATAAAAAGAGCCCTGTTTATTTCACATGATTTCTTCGTATGCCACAGCGCAATGAGAATACTTCAGCTCAATGACAACATGGCAAATGGGGAAAGATTAACTGTTTAAGTCAGCACTTGCTCATCAGCTCATCTCTGTTTGGTTGCAGTGACTTTTAGTCTTCTGAAACCACAAATTTCTCTAGGATGAGGAGGCAGAACAACACAGAAATTCCAGTTCTTAAAAATTAAATTCAAAACTAACCTGATGTTAAGCTCAGCCCAAGCAGACACCTTGAAAGGAGAAAGCAGCAATGAATGAAACAAAGCAACGCCACAAGTTTTAATTCCACGTTGACGTACGCCACGTTGGGTAGCGGGCCATAAACCTGCCTACCTCAGCAGGACCCCGGCGTCTCCCCTCTGCACACTGCAGATCGCATCCAGTAGCTCTTCTGCAGTGGTGGAGCAGCACAGAGCCCTGCGTGCTGCACGGCAGGCAGCCACAGCTCACACCTGCAGAGCACTCAAGGCCTCACCTCCCGCTTCCAGAACCGGGGTACAGCAAAAAGAGGGGGAGAAGGAAGATGGCAACGGTTTACTGGGAGACCTGCACCACTCCACAGAGGACACTTCCACCCCTGCTAATCCCAGCTCCTTAAAGCAACTCTCAGTAAGATAATGAATCCTTTAAATGTTACATCTTGTGTCGTGCATTATTGTGGTGCAGCAACTCTCCACATCAAACAGTCATCAGCGCTCTTACAAAGTGGGCTTATGAGAGACCGGCTGAAAGGCGCTGTGTGAAAAGAAGTGGAAAATTAAAGCTGAAGCAGTCGAAGAAAGGGCTTAATTTACTGGCATGTACAGTATGCAAATGAGATTACTCTCAGCTTAACTGCATCATTTATGTCCATAATAACGGCATCATCATTACAGGGCTCAAATTAAATTACACCATAATTAGCATATCAAAGTGATTGGTTAAAGTTTAAAACAAATACCCAATTTTGTTAATGAACAGCTGTAATTGTCATGTACACTTCAATGAAAACTCCCTAAACAAATATATGTTTTAGAACAGAGAAAGATTTTGAAGCAGACAGGTCTGCAGCGGAGGTAAATTGCCTAAAAAGGAATGACACCGACTATTCTATTAATGGTAATGTATGCTCATCGCTCCCAGGTAATAAAGCATCCCATCCGTGCCTCCTGCCCTGCAGCAGGGCCGTGTCACTCCATCCCCAGCAGCCCACACCGTGTGACACCGCAGCACGCCGGGCAGCACGCAGCTCCACCCGCTCTGACCACATCTCCACGGCACTTTCCGAGGTAGAACTGCACCAGCAAAGTTTTTGCTGTTCTCTCATTAAAATAAATAGGGAGGTGGGACCGGCGGGTTTGTCACTGTCAGGCTGACAGTCGCCGACGCATTTGTGTCGATCAATCAGCACAGCTGCACACAGCAAGTGCAGAAGAGGAGCAGAGCAGTGCTAACACCACACAGAGAGGGCAGGGGCTCCCGAGCACCCGGAGCTGCACCGCTCCGTCCCCAAAACGCCAGCAGTGCTCCGCTGGGCCTGGTGCTGCTGCCCGGAGTTATGGCAGGCGACACCGGGAAATATATTTGGTGCTAAAATTGGGAATGCACTTTCAAATATACTTAACAAGGAAATTGAATGTCTTATTAAATCCGTATTATCAAAACACTGTTCAAAAATTTAAAGAAAGTAGCTTTTCATTTTATTCATCGAGGAATCCATTAAAGCCTAAGCTCTGAAGTAGTATGTAAATTATGTGCCTTTCAAGGTAGAGCTAGGGCAAATTCACTCCATCAACTAATGATGAACCTCATTATGTGCAGGGAGTATTCATAATGAGGAAACAAGCCACCCGCCATTCCACGTTCCAACATAAATCCCTGCAAAATGTGAATATCTCCACGTCTAATTAAGGGCCACTAATTCCTACCATCCCCTACACGGCCCAAAAAGCAAAAGCTAGAAATGTGCTTTAAAACACATCCCTTGATTTTTAAAATACACATTTATTTGTGTTTACCACAATGAGATGCAATTAAAAAAAAAAAAAAAAACAACAACAACAAAAAACATTCCCAGTTTTACAGGATAAAAGTTTGGGAATGCAGAAGTTTACTGACATTACCCGACCTGGCCTCACATTTTCAGAAGGCTTCTGCCCAGCAAAGGTCAGGCTGAACAGCTCAGCAGAAACACAAATAAACAGGCAAAGAGCAGAAATGTGCGAGTACCTAAGGAATAACATTTAAAGCAGGGCAAAAAAAAAAAGAGGAGGAAAAGCTGAGCTGCCCGGTTCTGCTCTGGAACCGTGACTTCCTTAAAAAAAGCACAGAGATCCCAAAATCAATTGGGGGAGGCTGGCAGCAGAGGCAGGAAGAGGAAGAGCCAACTCTGCTGCCAAGTCCACAACAGGTACTGAGAAGGTTTGGGATCAATGCTCAGTTTAGGCAGAAGCTGCTTCCTTCCTTCAGCCCTGTGAGAAGCGGGGACTGAAGGCAGAGCTGCCTAACCCAGGTTTGATGAAGGGCGCCCTTCCTCACTTATCTAGCTGTGCTATTTATGCCCGCTCCTACAACAGCAATGCATTTCTCATTGAGTTACATAATGCCGGTGCATCCGTCCCCATGCAGCCATTCGCTCTCACATTGCATTATGAATTTGCTGCACTTCTGGCAGAGGAGCGGACAGGTTGCTGACTGATTCCCCTCGGCACGCCGTGCTTCTGTGTCACTGCTCCGTGCAAGCGTTTCCCTACACCTCCAAACCCAACCCAGAGGCACGGCAAAGCCTCAGAGCCTTTCCGTTTGCAGGAAGAGAAACCGTCCTCCGGAGCCAAATCACAGAGAGCCTTCAAGGAAAGAGCCGAGAAGGCACGGCGGGGTGGCCTGGGAAACAGGGTGAGTCCTGGGGGGCACATGGGCGACCACAGCAGCTTTCATGTTACAGCACCCGAAAAGTTGGGAGTCCTCCTGTAAAAATATCCCTCATGTTCCACAGCCCTGGAACGGTTCATTTAGAATTCACAGAAATTCAGAGCCGCTGAGAGGAATACGTGCCCATCAAATCGTAAATGCAAAAATAATAGTAAGAATAATCAATACTTAGAAGAACAAAAGAGAGCGCACAGATGAAAGTATTTTAGCAACGCACGTTTTTCGACATAGCAGGGCAGGGCATGCTGGGGGGGCGGGAGGAGGGGGCTCCGGCGTCTTTAACTTGCATAAAAATAAAACTCCGCTCCCTGAAGCTGCTCCCCGGCACGCTCGCTCCCTCCTCGCCTCCATGGAGGGCTTCTTTTTTTTTTCTTCGTCTTTTTTTTTTTTTTTTTTTTTTTTGTTGCCTCCTTTTAGGTCAACCAGTCATGCACTGGGAAGCCAACCCTCCAAAAATAACTTGTCCCTCCCCCGGAGCGCCGAGTCGAACAACCTACCTT
>NW_024884778.1:3659070-3754666 GCF_019232065.1 Centrocercus urophasianus | reverse complement strand
GGCGGGGCGCTGCGGGCGCGGGGCCGCTCCGCCGCGGGGCGCCACAAGCCGGCCCGCCTCAGCACGGCCCGCCGCCACTCGGCTCCGCGCGGCCGGAGCGCGGAGCGGAGCGAGGAGAAAAGCGCGCCCCGCCGCCCCCCAGCCCCCACACACCCCTCCCAGCAGCGAAGCCCGCGGCCCGGCCGCCCCGGCGCAGCTTTACGTACACGCGGGGCCGGGAGGCGGCGGGAAGAGTTCCGCGGGATGGATTTGACACTTCTTTTCCGGGCAGCCTTTTGTGGAGTTGCGCCGTTTGTTTCTTATTGTCTGAGCAGCAGTTGGAAGCGTCTCCCCGAGGGGGCCCCTCAGCCCGGCTCGGCCGCTTTGACAGGGAGGTAACCATATTAGGATGTGTATGGCAAAGTAAACAATAACATAGTTGCAATGAAATGGAAATTTTTTTTCAGCTAATAGTGTTGGTGTCAGCCCCGTTTTTAGCCTGTTCCAGTAGTTTTGGTTTCTGGTTTGAACAGGCCGTGTTTTTTTTTTGTTTCTAGGGTTTTGGGTTTTTTTTTTTAATTAAATACATATATTTAAAAAAAAAAACATATATATATATATATATATATATATATATATGGGGAGGGGCGGGGGGGGGGGCGGTTGGGGGGGCAGAGGCAAGTGCTAGCAGCTTCCAAATGTCTCGCTGCGAGCCTGCTGCAAACGGCTCGGGCACGGGAAGAGCGTTGAAGAGCCAAATAAAGCCATGTCACTTTCATCCCTGCAAAAAACAAAAGGGTGCCCGCACGCGTTCCTCAGCCCGGCCGGGGGCTGCAGCGGGCCGGCAGGGCACGGCGGTCCGCCCGCGGGCGCGGAGCGCAGCGGTACGGGCTGTGCGCAGCGAGGGCTGCGAAGCTCGGAAATCGCCGGGTTTACGGGATAAAGCACTTGAAGCAAATGGTAAAATGCAGGTGTCGAGTTATTCGGTTTAATCAGAAGCAGAGCTCGGCGCAGTCGCCGCGCAGAGGTTCCCGCAGAAGTTCTGCAGCCGGCGAAGGCTGGGAGCCGAGCAGCGCTGCCCGAACGGCCCTATCACGGCCCAAGCCCGGGAACAAGTGCAGCATCGCGCAGCGGGGACGAGGCGGCCGCCGGAGCCGCGGCCCACGGGCGGCGAACAGCTCCGGAGCGCCGGGCGGGAGCCGAGGGCGCAGCGCTCAGAGCGTGGGCACGGCCAGGGGAGGCTGAAGGCGGGCGAAGTCGCTGCGGGATCGCACACTCAGTACAGAACAAAGGCAACATTCCTCTTACCAAGATGATGCATGCTGCCCCTGCCAAATTCGCTCGTACTCAGCTCATCCGCAGCAATCGCAACATCAGTGTTGACATCTAATGGTACCTACGAGCATCTCTCTGCCTTCCCCTATGGCGCGAGCCTGCTCTGCTAACACACTTTAAATTTTCCAACCATCTTGTTTAAACTAAACATCCATAAAATCACGCGGCGCGCTGCTTATCTGCTCCCCCAACCAAAATACGAAGTTAACTCGGCGCGCCGATCCCAAAACCAATCAATCACACGACCAAGTAGCAGTTCAAAAGTTCAAAGACATGATGGCCAGCTCGCTGCCACGCAGCACTCACCCAATAATAACTTGACTCCATCACTCCTCATAGTATAGACAATTTCATAGCATCATTTTCATTAGGCTGTCTCACTGAAAATTGCCAGCTATTTATGTATACGCTAAAATAAATTAGCCATTTCATCGAGCACCGTGAGTCTTATAAAATACATTAACACAATACTCAATTTTCTAGTTGGAGTAAATAAATAAATCAATAAATTCAATGCAGAGTAATTTTTATACATATACTTTTTTTTTTTTTTATCGAGGAGCTTCAGCTCTCTGCATAAGTGTTTTTATTGGGTTTATTTGTTTCAATAAAAATTGAAATGGGCCACCGATCTTAGCTGTAGGATCTGGGGGGGCGGGGGGGAAATCATTAATATTAAGGAAGTATACTGGGCAGTGCTGCCAACTTGCAACGTACGATTTTTCATCAGAAATCATTTCCACTGCAGCTATCAAAGAGCCACTCGGCTCTGGGGGCTCGGCTGAAGGAGGTGACCCCCAAAGTGTCTTAATGCTGCAAACAGCACAGGGCTCCAATCTGACACTTCCACCTCAGCCTCCAGCTGCTCTGTGACAAGGACAAGAATCAACACAGAACCAGGAGGAAATAAAATATATCCCTTATGGCACAGATCAGCCTTAGCAATGAAAAAAAGTACGAACTGAAACATACCATCTAAGCCCATAATGATTTAACATAATTCCTTTGAAAAGGCTGCATGTGAATAGCAGTTTGTAAACTGCCTGGTGGTAACAGAAGGGTACTTTCTGTTCATATTCACTCTTTAACCTAATCAGAGGAAAAGTAAATATCAGGTCTCAATTTTAATGACTGACTATAAATAAAAGCTTTTACCCAAAATGCACAGTTTGCAAAGATAACGATTTTAAGTATGATGTCACTGGTGACCTATCGAACTATGTGGCACATGTCAGACAGACGTCTGTTTCTTAAATTGCAGTAATAAATTAGTAGCCACAGAATCTGTTCTGTCAAGAAAATGTGAAACTTTCCTATTCAAACAGAAGTTTAATGAATGTTTCAGCTTCAGTGCAAGAGTTGAGATGGGGGACCTTTGGCCAGGCTGGCTGCTCTGCGCAGCAAGCCCCAACCCAGCCAAGTGCCGTCTGTATCCAAATGCATGATAAAATCGGTGTGAGCAAGAAAAATTGTCTTCCGTGCCTTGGAGATGTGGAGAACCCCGAGGACTTCGTGCCCACTGAGAAGCAAGCAGTGACGCGCATCCCACGTGCAAGAGAAGAACTTCTTTTTCTTCTGTCCCACGTGCAACAACTGCTTACAGAGCAGATGGTACCAGCAGGGTCCAAGGCAGGGGCAAGGCTTTTCTTGAGCTTTACACTGCTTGTGTGTTAGTATTTCACAGTATGGCACATGCATACTTGTGCAGTGCCTCCCTTCATTTCCAGATACGTATCCCATAGCTGTGACCACTAACCACCAAATGCAACACGTCCCATCTTAATGACCTTATTTTCAGCTATTACTGAATTTGCCAAATGTTAATCATTTGCACTGAACTTTTCCTTACTGGGCATTCTGCCACAGGCCGAATTCTTGTAAAACATTTCAGCCCAAAACGTTGAGATGCTCCTGAGACAAGAGACAGGGAAACCACAGAGCCACCCATGGCAAGCACCCATTCTTCAAGAAGCCACCGAGCTCCCCCATGCTGCTGAACAGACATGGAAAGAAGGCTGAGAACACCCTAAGTGGGAGCTGTTGTGTGGCCCCACTCGTTATCCCGAAGCTGGGTTCAGGATGGAGGACAAGGAGGCAGGGAGGAGAGGTACTGCCACTGCCTGAGCATGGAGCCTGTTCCAGGGGAGGGCTCTGTCCACCAGAGAGGAGCCTGAGGCTCTCATCCAGTTCAAGTGTAGGAATGTTTTGTAGATCTGCAGCTTGACCAACCTGAGATCAAACAGGGAAGTTATGCCCAAAGCAAAGTCCATGCTTTCATTGCAATCTCAGAGTCATAAAGATGGAGAAGACCACATACAGTCCAACCATCCACCTACCAACAATGCTGCCCATTAAACCACATTTCTTACTACTACATCACTTTACACATTTCCACATTTTAGCCCCAAAACATGGAAAATCCTCAGGTTTCCCAACCACCTGGCTCTAAACGTGTTTCCACACAGCCAGGAAGCATTTATTTCTCTAATCCTTTTCTGAGAAATGGCTGCCTGGTCTTTATGTCTTCTAGACAGCGATAAGTTCAGCCCAACCAGCTTGGCATTTTCTCACTTGAGGAACAACAGTGCTTTTCACCAAGAAAAACCCATTAAAAAAAAAACAAAACTATTTTTAAATAGAAACAGCACTGATCTATTTCTTGGTGTAAGCAAAGAAATTAGAAAAAAACGTGGGCTTTTTTGATGCTACGATGCTGGTTTCTCCATGAAACGCTAGCAGTGTTTTCTCGTAGTCTATCCTATGCACAGAACTAGTGAAAAGCTTTGCACAAAAAACCTGACAACCGTCAACCCAACATGTAGTGAAACAACAGAACAGGCCGAATAGAGAAGCGAGGAGCCCACGGCCAAGGCTTCCCCATCCGACTCACGGCCCGTGCCCTCCAGCACACAAAGGCGCGCTGCCCTTTCCTCCATCCAGCCTCTTCAACAACCAAAACGCAGAGACCCCTCCTCCTCCCACTGCCCTCAAGGAGCCCCCAGGTGCAGCAGGTTGCTCCTGCCCCATCTCACACGTCCCACAGGGAGGGGCCAGGCATGGCAGCTCTGCTCCAGCGCTCGCGGATTGCTTGCTGGGTAGAGCTCCGAAGGAGCTTGAGCTTATGATAAGCAATGGCATACTTAACAGTTACATATTACTGTTCATGATAATGCAATATTTCATTTGGGTGATTTAGAAGTCCCTCTTGACCAACTTACAGTGAGACACCAAACGCTTCATCAATCACAACCATTTTTATTCACAATCCAGTGCAAAAACTACAGGGAGAGTTGAATTTTCAGTAAGTCATTGGGGAGGGTATTGCTACCAGCATTGAAAATCCTCCTATCTCACCAATTTTTATGTTTGATTCAAATATATTTTCTTTCTAAGCAGCATTCCATTTTCCCGCATCTCTCTGCCACGTTTCTTATCATGGCAGGGGGAAAGAGTATCCAATTTAATATCTGTTTTGCAGGACAGGAGATTTTTTCATATCTTATGCACTAAGGAAAGCTGCAGGGGATGGCTTAGCAGGCTGAGCATCGGGTTTTAAATACCTAGACTCCCTGGAACCACAGATCCCATCAGGTCGACTGAGCCCTTCATGTTCCTGGGGTAGATAAATTAAGTGTCACGCTGTTTACTTTGCCGGGATCTTTCCAGTGAGACCTCTGCACTAAAGGTCCTGTCTGTTTTGCATGGAGTTTAAGGTTAAAGTCTCGTGGCTAAGGCACAGCACTGGGTGGCACCTTGATCTCGCTAACACTAATGGCAATTCAGCCATTTCTGTTAAGACAGACATTCCAGGGATCTGCTCCGACTTCCTTCAGTGTCAATGGATGACTGAAAATTATTCAACAGCTTATCTGCCTCAGGTTTGGTGACTGTTAGAAGAAAAAAATACATATATACCTCCCAGATGCTTAATTCATAAGTTATACAAAACTGTCAGACCTTGGGACGGCAGAAGAGAAGTTCATCATTTTTACAGACTGGTTTTTTGACTAGAAGGAGCCCCACGTTTCTGCAAGGCCACATCCCCTCCCACTGCGCTGCACCACGCAGAAGCAGTTTTTGCTCCCGCTGTGACCAAGCCACCAACATCAGTGACTCACAGCAGGAGCCTGTTAGAAAGAAATACCTGGAGAGAAGTGGTATCAAGTGCTTACAAAAGCCAAAAGGTTCCTAACAATCGCAAAACATCACAGGTCAACAGATGTGCACAGGCATGCACCCATACTTACACAAACCCTCAACCCTGAACATTCCCAGAGGTTGCTTCACCTACAAAAGGTTTAATTCATGGAAAGCAGACCCAGAGCAGAGGAAAACAGGACACGGGGCAGCTGTAAACACACTCTTTGCACCTACTCCTGGCTTTACTCTTTCCTTCCCAGCTACCATCATTTTAATGCTCGTAGATGCATTTCCCTCTCAGTAAAGAAGATGAAAGTCAACAACAAAGCAACAATTAAAAATAAAAAAGACAACTGTGTTCTTCACAACAGTTCCCTTTTAAGCAGAAATTAAGCAGAAAGCAGATTTCCTTTTGAAGTGGTTAGGAGAAGGACTGTATTTTTTGTCTTCACAGCGGCAGACAGCATATATTCAGTGCTTAGGGTACCAGAAATAATAATTAGCACTCCTAAAATGCTGTGTGTCACAGCAACATACCAGAGGCTAAGCATGACTGTGGGCATGCTGGCAGGAATCCCCTCTCAGGTGCATGCAGCTCCCACATCTGCTTCTCCAGATATCCCAGGACCTGCTGGAGCTCTGGCAATGCAAGGGCATAGGGGCCCGGTTGGGCTGGCCCCTAGGAGAAGAAACAACAACCAGTTCTTCAGCTCTGTTTAGGCACTGCTATATGAAATCTGGCTTTTCAGGTTATTTGGCTAACCAAAGGCATCAGAACAGTTGCGAAAACAATTCAAGCTAAGAAATTCAATGTGGTAAATGTACTGCTTGCACTGCAGAGGGAAAAAGCTCTACAAGGGGAAAGGAAGCAGACTTTTGGACAGAGACAGCTTTCATCGCAGCATTTGGGTGCATCCCACACACTCAGCTGTGGAAGGGGACAAAGGGAAGTCAGTGGATGGCCACGCTGCTAACTAAAGCCATTACAACAGAACCTTCCAAACCTGTTCTGAAGCAATTACTAAACCTCCTCGTTAATAACTTAGACAAGAAAGGGTGCACACCCCTGACAAAGCCCTTGCCATATGGCTGTTTTGCAGGAGTGGCTCCAAGCTCACAGAGCTACACCAAACCCTTAAGAAAAGGAGCAGGAGCCAGAAGATGGAGCATCCCTCTGCCACAGACCCATCTCTCAGCAGCCCAGTGTTCCCATCCTTCCTGGCTCAGCCTAGCAAGCTGCCTTCCATATTCCCATCTGCCCTCTTTTTGCTCTCTGCCCAGCAAAATGCAATTGGCCCAAAGCACTGCTGGCTGCCACTGATGCTGGCAGCTCTTTTAGTGATAGGCAAATCCTTCATGTCCAGCATGTCCCTGAATGCACTGAACCGTGGCCAGAGCCTTGCTACCAGACCCAGCACAGACAGAGCCAAGCAGAAAAGAAGATCGTTGGCCCTGACTCTAACCTCCTGTTTCAGTGCTTCGAGTCACCAGTGGTCATCGAGGAGACTTTCAGATGTGCAGATGGGTTCAGAGGGAAGAAGGCAGAGTCAGGGCTGTGCCACTGCAAGCAGTGCTGTTTCCAGCCAGCAACCCAGGGCTGGAAATGGAAAGGATAAGGCAGATCTTAGAGGGAAGCAAAATCTCTCTCCTCTCTGCCTATCGGGTCTGAGGGGTAAAAGATGAAACAGGATGGAACTGGTTTTGGTTTAAAGCTGCAGAGGAATCACAGGAACAGAGCACTTACAGAGAAATGTATTTTCACGTAAACTTTTATGCTGCCATCCCTTGTAACTGGGCATCAGGGAAGATGTTAATAAACACCAGGGCAAGAATAACACAGTAAAAAACATCAGACTACAAACCCATCTCTTCCAAGATCTCAGAAATAGCTCTGCAGCTATATACTGCAGGGAGCCAAGCACACTTAAATGCAAGTTTGCATCTTAAACATAAGCACACATACACACAAACAAGGTTCTACAGATATTTGTGCGCTGTACCACAATATTTTCCAGGGCCAGCACTGCTGCCTGTGTTACTGCGCTTGTAATGCAGCTGCACATCAGGCCCCCAAGAAGGGGCCTTGGAAAGAAGCTGAAATAGTGACAGTTTCTGTTGCTGGGGCTATTTCTGAGGCACACTTGCTGTTTACTGCGTTTCTATTTCCAACCGAGCTGCAAAGTCCACCCATAAAACAGGAGGAGGCATTTCTTTGGGTGAGGGACAGCGCAGTACAGGCGAGGAGCACAGACCTTCAGCTGGGCAGAGATCCACAGGAATGCTCCAGGCCTGATGTACAGCAGCTTCCTCCCATGAAGAGGAAAACTATATTCGAAATCTCCAGTTACAAGGCTCCTCTTGGTATATATTTATGCAGGAAGCTCAAATAATTTAATACCACGCCTCACTAATCATGTGAGTGCACAATTTTTGCAGGGCCAAATGGTTCTTGTGCATCTCTATTGTGCAACTATTGTTCCTGGCTTAAAACAAGATGCCTCAGAAGTTTAATGGTACTTTTAAAGGTGGTGCATATCTGAGCCATATAGGATCAAACACGATTAATCGTAGGCTCACTAAGAGAGATTAACCTGCTCTACAAGGAGTCAGAAACTACTCGGAACTATGGCAAATCACAGCATATGGCCAATTGGACAACTTCATTCCACTTCAAAGGGAAATCAAGTAACACACTCTGGGGTTTATTCTCCTCTTGTTACACTCGCAAATCCCCATTAATGCTAATGATTGCACAAAGTGTAAGAAAAATGCTACAAACACATAAAACAATGCAAGATTGATCAAGAATATGCAAAAGCATATGCAAAAGGATCTAAAGAGCATTTAAATGAAACACAGCTTCTTTCTTTCTTCCTTTCTTTCCTTAAAAGCAAATGGCGTGTACTACTGTAAATATATATGATTTGCCAGCACGCGTAAAAACTACAATTCATGAAGAAGAGTGAAATAGAGCCCTGAAATTCAAGGCCAGTACAAGCTCCTCATCTTGACTGGAGATCAGAAAACTGGCTCCTCCAGTGAAAAAGAACATCAATTCCATTTTTTCTAAGAAAACCATTTCCTACCAACTTTGAAAACAAGAATGTCTACAGTGATCTGATTGGACTCCCTGTGATTGCTTTGGCTCGGCTCCCTCATCCCTCCTCAGCTGGGTGGCTAAATGTTAGTCTAACCACGAGGTTCAGAGGGTTCTCTTCTTATTAACCTTCCACTTCACGTTTCCAATTTTAGAGAGGAATATAACAGCCTTTCAAAAACGTCACTTACTCTCAGTTACTTCCGAGGTGAGAGTTCACGTTCATGTCCACAGCTGTGACGTGAGGCTACCATGAAGGGACACCACCAAGTTAATAGGTGGGACGATACACAATTAATAGGTTGCACAACACGGAGTTAATAGATTGGGGTTTGGCAGTTCTCTGCTTCCTTTGGACTGTTTCTTATTTGTTTGCTTATTTTTTTCAGAACCATGCAAGAGCAGCTGGGTGGCTCCAAAAGGCTGCGAACTCTCGCCCAGGTTTTGAGGCACAGACACAAAATAAGGAGACGATCCCTTACACTCAGCCTGCTGACGGCAACCCGCGGCCACGCTTGGTGCTGGGGCAGTCCAAAGCTGGGCCCAACTGCCCCAGTGCTACCACCCAGGTTGTCCCCACGGCCCACCAACACTCGTGTGTCAGTACGAAGGCGGCTGAAGTGAGGACTGAAAGAGCATAAACTTCTCCTGAAAACCTGCCCCCAGGGTCTCCCTGTTATGGCCCTGAGTCCTCCTCCCAGCCCGCTGTTATTACAAGCCACAGGATGTTTTCCAGCATGGTTATTAGCACCACCTCAGTCAGAGCTGTTCAAGATGGATCTTGTCTTTGAGCGAGCAAGAAAAATTCACAAGGGAAAAATCAGATTTGGAAACTAACCATTTTGTAATCTCCTGCCACGCAATTTGGTTTTCAGGCAAACTTCCAGCCCTTTCAGTAGCAAAAGAAAAAAAAAAAAAGACAAATTCACCGACTTCCACCATCTCGTGGTGCAGAGCAGGGCGCCATACGACGCCACACGCGTTGAAAAGCTGCACGAGCGGAAGGGAGTGACACATCCATGCCCAGTGCTGGAGGAGACAGAACACGCGGCACGTGAAATAAAACAGAGCCAAAATAACCGCTTCTGCTGCGACAAATTCATCTTTCCATGTTCCCCTCCTGAATTCGGCACAGCTGGCCTGGCTCGGCACATGGCAGAGCACCTGGGCTACCGCAGCATTCTGCCAGCTGCCAGCCCTCCCTTTGCACCAGGGCTGGCTCCTGCAGGCCGTGGCCGCAGAAAGGGCACGAGACAAGGAGAGCAGAAACGCTGGCAGAGACGACAGCAATGCTGAGCGCTGCGACGCGCTCCCAGATACCAGCAGGCTGTTGCACTGCCCTTATCAGCAGACATGAGTTCAAGGTCAGCCTTGATGCACTTACTGAAAACTGACACTGCCCGCGTCCCGCAGTCAGCACAACTTCAAATAAAGCCTCCCAATTATTAGCAGTAATTCTGTTTATTATTGCAGGGCCTCGGGACAAACAAAAAAGGAGCCCCGTTGTGCTCAGCGCTGTACAAAAAAGCTTAATTAGCCTCTTCGTAGGTTGCTCCCTTGAGCTTTTTTTAAACAAGATCTTTTCAAACATAAATAAATTCAAATTTCAGAATTCCTGAGATCCGTTTCCTGAAACGTGTTTCCGTAAACAACCAAAACAACTCTGCCTTTCCAATTTTTAGCTGTACAGCAAACATATAACCCTTGTTTACTTTAAGAAAAAATCACAGTATAAAATCTTCATCTTAGGGATGCAAATAGGTTTCTGCCATTTATTTGAGTCAGGATTTGAACTAAGCTTTTCTTCTTAACGACATGAAAGTTGAGTAACGACACGCTTTCTGTAGTCTCTCCCCTCCAACTGCACCACTGACTACCAACGACAAATATCCTAAATGCACAGGGATATTCACAAACTGGAAAAACAAACAAAGATAACTCTACATGAACTGGTCATGAGAGCCCTGGAGTTTGGCACGACAACGAAAGCACCGCACGTCCAGGTAAGAGCAATACCAAGAACGTTGTGACAGTCAATACAGGAGAACTAGAACAACTTTGGGGGAGGAAAGTAAATCCTCAGGCTTTGTTTAAGTGCATCTGATCACGTACAATCATGGGGATGCCAGAGCACCACGCCAGCATTTGCATGTTGCCCTTACCTAGCAGACCATGTGCTGCCTCCAGCAGTGGAAGGAAGAAGTGGCACATGAGGTCAGAGATCACCTCATCCTTCTGAGCACCGCACACCCGTGCTCTCAGCTGTCCCCAGCTTCTCAGCGGGTGGATCCTGAGCATCGGACCATCCCTGGAGGCATTTTGTGACTGTGTCCAAATGCAAATGTTTGCTGTGAGACTCCACCTCACTCAGACTCGTACCAATACCTTAGAAGTCACCAGCTATTATATCCTACCATCCAATCCTTCAGACTCTGCTTCATTTCTTTTACCATCGCTGCTCACTGATGCTGCCATTCACCTTTGAAGATACCTGTTCAGTTCAGCTGCACTGTAAGACCATGCTTTGCGTTACATTTTCCCAAAGCTTATTCTAGCAATTTCTTGGCAGCAGATGTTGTTTGGATACCCCACAGAAACTGCACACCGAACACTGATTAGAGTTATTCCCACTACCACAGACTGAACCAGTTCAGCCCTTAAAGCAAGTTTAAGAGCTGGCTTCCATGCCCCGGTCCCTTGGAGGAATGCCACAACTATCCCCCATGCCAAGGAAGGAGCTGACACAGCACCTGAACGTGTGTGGAAGCTCTCCAGTACTAAATAAATGCCCCAGAACAGTCGTTTCCCTGGCATGGTTCAATAAAGAAGATATACCAAACTACTTTGCACACACAGGGTAAAATCAATAGAGTTGATTCAGGCAACTGAAATCACAGCATATTGTTTGACACACATACAGCAATCTCCATTCCAGGTGGAGGCTCCCCAGCTCCCCTCCGAACACCCAGCTCTGCACCTCTCTACTGCACTCAGCAACGTCTGCTTGACATTACTACTAAACATTATTCATTAAGAGCATAACACTAAAGTGCAACATGTAAGTAAATCAAACTCTTAATGCTCTATTTTACAAATTTCATGGGCCACTGGGGATAATTAAAAGGGTAATTATATAAAGTTGGTGCAGTTTTGAGACTCGAATGACATTTTCTGCTTTAAAGCACTCAATGACCTGGTATTTTTCTAAGACAGTCTTTTTATACTTTTATGGTCAAACAGCATAAACAAACAAGAACTGGTTTTTAAGACACTGCAGTTCTTTTTCTTTTCTCTCTCTCTCTCCACGCTGTTTTCTTTGATCAATACCATCCACAACTTACCCCTAAAAGTCCCACAAGAAAAACGTGGCCTTGTACAAAAATCACTGCTCACTCTAACACGACGCTGAGCCTCAGTTCTGGTTTTATCTGTAGCTCTGCACAAAAATGGTATTGCTTTGGGTGTTTACAGCACTGGAGTGCTGTTTGGTTTGTCACTGTGTTTAACCACTGCTCTAAAGCTAGCAAAGTACATTACTGGTAGTAACAGCTCATGAAAAATACAGCGAAGAAACTGCTAGTGGCAGAAGCATTTAACTTTCTTGTTAGCAGCCTCCCCCATGTGGCACTTTAGCACCAGCAAGTTGTTTATTATGTTCTGTGCCAGGCAAAACTGATTAAATGGGGCTCTTAAGAATCAAAGCGTTATAAATTCATGGAAATACAGCAAGCAATAAATTCCATGGAATTAAAAGCTTACTAGTGCTATTAGCATTTCAGGGTGTTTGCATTGTTAATAGTGATGTGCAAAAATGATGTTCCTCTAAGACAAGGCAAACCAACAGAACATATGCATTAGCTGCTACATTTTTACACAATGTCATCATTACTTGTAATTTTTTTTCTCCCAAAATCCAAACGCTCATTAATGTTTTAAAGAAAAATCTGAACTGAAGCAGTGGTCCATAGACCAAAGATTTACATCCCTAGTAAAATAGAAGCATTACACATGAACCATTGTACCATTATTACTCTGTGACAGAAGTGGACACCCCGAAGCAGACGCTTACCTTGGCTTTCAGAAGCACAGAGAAGGGAGAAGCAGGCTCACCTCCCTCTAGCACCAATATATCACAATGTGACTTGTTTGGCGCTAATCTAACAGTGTAATAAGTTGATAATAATAACTCAACACCAAAAGAAATGGCAATCTAGCCTGAACTGCTGGTCAGTAAATCTGTCACTGGCTCTCCAAAGACACATCTTTGTCTGTCCACCATCATTCCATGAAATGGCTCTGATGGCTGGCGCTGAACCTCCCCATCATTACTGCAGGGCTCTGCACATCTCACTACAGCCAGACTCATGTCAGCCCTTCCCTTATGCCCATCTGATTTTAGGTAGCCAATAACACTGTAAACTGGAATCTCAAGTGGAAACTTGGAGAGGAATGGAGGACGCTTCCCAAAACAGCAGAAAATAAGGCCTTGCAGAGGTTTTGTTTTCTTTTTAAAAAAGGAGAAAACGAGTACTTTTGTGAAGTGCTTGAACACACACAACAAACAGGTAACCTACCCTGCAACATCCCTCCGAGGGGTCAAACCTGCTCCCTGGCTCCCGGTGCAGACGGGAAAAGCAACTCTCAGCTTTGCTGCCACAGTTAAGTTTTGACACACGATAAAGAGCCTGTTCTGGATGGTACATCATGCACAGCTGGCAACGTCCAAAGTCAAGACAAACTAAGAAAGCTTTGTCCAGAACAAACAGTCCCCATGCCACGAAGTGACTCAGCTGCAGAGGTGAGGCACCAGCCCCAGGGCCCGGCTGCCAGGCCCCTGCCCCAGGAGAAGCACACGCTGCCAGCAGAAGCCCTCTCCCAGGACTGAGGGGGCTGACATTTTGTTTGCCTCTAGCAAAACAAAACAAAGCAGTAGGTTTTTCAACTGCTCAGAGGCATGTTGTCTTTTTGATGTATGCGTGTCCTGGCACTCACACATCTGCATCAGGAGAGAAACAGCTCAGTTTTTGGCAGTTATTAAGTCCTTTTCATCTGAAAGTTGAAAATACACCATCATTGAACCTTTGCAGCTCAGGGTTCTGCATATAAAAAAGCAGCTGCTGAATACACGCAGGGAGCGAGGGCTTTTTCTTAATGTTTGAGCAGTTCCAAGTTCAAACCCATTAAAGTCCAGGTCACGCCGGGATCATGTCACTATTAATGCATCCAGTTACACGCTGAGGGAAACCCAATATAAAACTATGATAAACTCGAGTTCTCCCACAGCGACGTCCTGAGGTCTTATCCAGATGATGCCACAGATTGCTCTTCATGGGCAGCCACCAGACAGGATGTCAGTGACAGAAGAGAAAATCTGGGAAAATTAGCAGGTGTAACGGCACGCGGTCAGCTCAAAGAGAAAGTCTCCTCCAGCACCCACAAAGCTCGTCTGCAACTTTTTTTTGCCCTACGTCTCTCTTCGGAGGTGAATCTGTCATGCTGTTGATGCCATGTCCCACACACCAGGTGTTCGCATTACCAGCAGCCCACGGCAGCTCATGAGGGTGAGAACCCCAAACTCAGTGCTCCTTCTGGGGCTCCATCTCCCGTGTAGAAAACCAAAGCCTCACTTGTCCCTGGGGCACCGTGTGCCTGGCTATGCTGAAAGCAGAGGTCTGGGACATGGGGGGGACATTAAAGTCTGCCCTCTGTACCTTCCCAGCATAACAGGCAGCAGCCCTGCTCCTACCAGGAGGGAAGAGAGACACAGGAGAGCAGATAAAAGCAAAGAGGGGAATGGAGGGAAGACCAGCATATGGAGCAGCTCTTAGCAGTCCTTGACACTCACTGCTCACATGGAAGACACATGGACAAGAAGAAGGAAGGAGCTGGTTTTCAACCCTTCTCCCCAAGCGCAGAAACACATGACAGTGTCACCAGAAATCGCTTTGGGGAACAGAAAGAGAAACTAAAAGCTCAACCACCAGTTCAGCTGCACCAGGAGGTGCCAGGCATAATCACACTCATCTTTCATCACTTCAATTATCAATTACTTCCCATGGGAAATAGCTTTTCCTCTGTCTCCCTGGCATGTAGCAGTGCTCAAGGCTTCTCCTGCTGCAGGCACCTTGAGTCGACCACAGCTGTCTGAGGGAGGGGACGGCAGAAAACAGAAGAAAGGAGATTGGAAATAAGAGATGGCATTAAAAGGACAAAAAGCTTTTCCTAACATCCTACAGAAAACAGCTCAACAAAGCCTACCGACATGCAATTTCCAACAGAAAGCCCTCTCCCATGCTGCAGCCCATCGTGTCTGTGCTGGACAAACGTGCCCAACTGCAGGAGCTGTGCTGCACGAGCTCCTCTCAGAGCTTTTGCACTGATGGTGATGGAAAAGGAGAGTCTGGGAAAGAGGAAAGGGACTTCACGGTACTTTGGGACGTTACCAAGCATCTAGAAAATACACGGGTTCATCTGGATGCGTTTCAAACCACGTTAACCATGGCAGCTTAAGGCAGCAACGAGGCACATCCCAGCACACAGCACCGACTGTGGAGACACAGCAAGCACACACTGCACACGTGGGACGAGCAGCGCTCTGTGAGCCGTGCTCCTGAACTCCCTGCAGGGTTAATGGACTCAGCAGAACTTTGTGAATGCTCTCAGACAGTCGAGGCCGAGGGTTCTTTTCTTAATAAAGAATAACTTCAATATTAACACTGAAATGATATGAAAAGAACTGCCTTGTGCTTTCGTGCCTCATTACAGAGAAGCTTTAAAAAGCCAACGTCTCCGTTTTCAAACTACGTTGAGTTATCCAACTTTCAGGAGGATAGGCCAGATTTTCCTTTTAACCACATGAATACAAACCCCAATCATTCTTTTAGTTTTAAATAATATTTTCTCTAATTAATACTTTTTTTTTTTTTTTTTTTTTTTTTTGCTCCAAAACATGTATTTATCTGCTGTGAAATCAGAGGCAGAAATGAATTGTTTTAAAGATGGCAGAGTGTAAATAACAAGTCTGGAAGCATGCAGCCTTACCCTGGCAATTTGTCTCATATAATTGACTCAGCAGACATGCTTACAATTTCTTACAACTTTTACAAGACCTCCTGTGGGTTTATTTTAACATTCTCCAAACCGGAGCTCAGAGCTTTGAACACTCAAAGAAAGCAGCACCAAAAGCCATCATCTATCCCTCCTTAAAACAAAAGGAAACAAACAGTGAAAGCACACATTATTTCTCACTGGACATCAGCTCCCAGAGGTGCAGATGAGCAAAAGAATGCACGCTTCTTCAGAAACCATCTCTCAGCTGCTTTCCAACACGTTTTCAGCAGCGTTCAAACTCCATTCAAGGCTTTTAAAAACCAAGTTTTCCCACTGAACATCATCTTGTCCCACTATTAGAATGAAGTTTAAAGGATGACTGAGGACAGCACCAGAGCAAACAAAAGCTGTAAAAATAACTGCAGGACATTCTTCCAGTCAAAAAGGGGTTAAAAAAGTCCCCCTAGACCCCCAAAGGAAATGATCCCACTGCCCATATTATTGATTTATGCTGCCATTGGCTTTTAAAGGCGGCACTTTCTATTTCTAAGATTCTTACAAACAATTACTAATGCCATGACTGTGTAGCTCTGTTCCATTGGTGGAAGTGCCCCAGTAGCAGGAAATGCTGGGCCCTTCCACAGACGTTTCCTTCCAGCAGTGGGATCCACTGACCCTTAACATGTCAGAGGATTAAATGAACCACTTGTCTTACAACCAATACGGACAAACACGAGAGCTATTAAAAATAACTAAAGGCGTATGACAGGAGAAGAAAGCAGACTTATGACTCAAAAGATTCCGATTTATCTTTGTTTAAAAAAAAGGGAGAAAAACAATTCTGCTCTCTTAAAACCAAGCAAGGCATCATCGTATTTCAACAAAAAGCATTCTGAAAAGCCATGTTATAAACTACTGATATTAATGATTTGCAATGGAAATGACGTCAGAGTCTTAGTTGCAAATATCCAAATGTTTGCGCTGCCCTCCTAAAAAAACAAACAGTGAGCTCAGAGTCAGAAATGACCCTTTTGAGCAATTAAGCTGTACTGCACAAAGCATGCTGCGAAGTACACGGCCAGCAGAGGTGGGAGAGCCCCAAATTAAAATTCACAGATTGCACTGGGAGAAACACTTAGCAATTAAACATCTTGGAGGTGGCGTCTGAAGTTCCTGCCATTAGCAGCAATGAAAAATGCTTTCATATGTTGCAGCGAGAAATATGAGCAGGCAACTGGGGCCAAAACCATTTTTTTTTACGTCTTGGCTTTAGCATGAGCTACCAAATAAAAAGGGTGGCCTCCTGTAATGCCCACTGACATCACTGGTCCTGTACTGCTGCCACTGTAAAATATTGCTGCTCCTGCTGCAGGACAGTAACTGAGGCACGCCGGAAGATATACTTCTCACATGGTGGAAGGCAACAGGCAATGACCTAAGAGATGACCAAATAAAATATGGAATGTGCAATAAGAATCTATTTCTGGTGTCATTTGCTCACACCCCCCGATTCCGTGCCGCAGAAGCGACGCTGTCTTTGCGATGTGCCTTCCAAAGGCAGGCTTCAAGCTGACAGGGCTGTGCAACAGCAGCAGTGCCCTCAGTGCCGCCAGCCTGCCTGCCTCAGAAGGAAACCTCAGGGCTGGATCTTCCCAGCCCTCCCGTTGTTGTCTTGTGGCAAAGTATGAGCTCAGGCTATCTGATCTACAACGAGACCGACGCCGTTCCTACCTGTGCCATTTGCAATCCTTCCTCACCCAAGATATGATAAAACACAGCATGCCCTGACACATTAGCCAGCTTCATCCTGAAGAAACAGGCTGGAAATTGCACAGCCTGTATTGTGTGGTGTACAGCACTAACATTTCCTATGCTTTTGGCTCAGTGCACCTGCAGTTTCCTTGGAGTACCAAGTTAAGAGAGTAAAACACTGGTGTACCTCTTGAACAGAGCACACAGGAAAGCCTCCCTCTATACAAGACAGGAGAGGCTGCTCACGGCTGTGGATGGCACAAGAACAAGCTCCACCTTGCTGAATACAGCTTTTATGACATCCTTTCCCAAACGGTGCACGCCAACAAGTCTGAACATCTTCAACAGCACTGGCCATTGCTGCAAGAACAAAACCCCTCACAGGCCTCAGTGCCTCTTATGGCACATCTTGTCCCTCACTTGGGATGCATGCTGGATTTCCTGGTACCCATGAAGGGCGAAGGGAGGATTCCAAACACCTGCCTGCTGTACATGAGAGCTCAGCTGTGAGCTTTGCGTTCTTCACAGGTTTCTAACAGATGATGCTGCTCTCCATGAAGTAATACAAACCAGCACTTGCATTTTGCTGAAGATCATATCGAACACCTGCTAAGTTAAATGGAAGAAACAGCGCAGGATTATGTAAAATACTGGCCAAATCTTGCTTACTTTAACATTCTTTGTGAAGACCAGAAGGATTTGGTCCAGAAGTATCAGATACGAGGATCAAAACCTGCTACTGACTACCTTAAAGCTGAGAAATATATTTTTCTATCAACCCACTTGAAGATTTATAATACATTAAGGAACATTAAGGAGAAGAAGAAAAGCTAAATGGGCCAAAAGCAAACAAAAGAAGCATGTTCTCTTGAGATTGCTAATGCTGGCAGACAATAGCACAGAAAGAACTCCTCTGACAGATCTTTGAAGTCTTCAATACAGCTTGCTACTGGTCCATGTTAATGAGATTTGCTCAAATACTTTTAAATTATTCCAAAATGTCTTAATCTATTTTCTAAATCTTTTTTACCCAGTTGCTTCAGAAAAATCACAGCTTCACCCACCTCTTTTTTTTTCCTTACAAAAGGTGAGGTTTGAAACCAGTTGTGCTGCCCAAGATACACACAGCCTTTCTGGGGAGGCTTACCACAGAACACACAGGTAACATTCTGATTTCTATTACCACAGCTCACAGAAATGCTTTGCACCAGGCTGTGCTCTTCAGCTGAAGGAACTCGAAGGCCCTAACAATCAGGATATTTCAACTGCTCCCAACGTCAGCAAGTCAATGGAGCCGGTCGTTAGAGGTGCCCCAATGGCTGCAGCTACAGGACTGACATCCCCCCAGCTGCAGGCCCCACAAATCCCCATTTCCCTCTGGGTTTGAAGGCTGAGCGAAGGAGAATATAGGTAAATACATTGGAAGTTAGAGCTCAGACCCACAGATCTATCTGCTGACCATCTAATTTGGCACTGAGTTACAGAAAGCAGCTCCTGTACTATTTCTGATGTTCAATTAGCATTTAGCTCTGACAAGCATTAAGATTTGAAAGTTTAAACTAAGTGTAACTTTTCTAAATCCTTTGTGCTTGATTTTTTTCCCTGTTGAGGGTTTTCTAAAGGATTCTATCTTTGCAATCTTAAAGTCTGCATGTGTCTTTTGTTATCAATAATGTACAACTTTAGTAGCATGTTTTGTACCTTTCAATTTTTCAACACACAAGCTATCCCTGATTTACAATGCTCGCTGAATGGTGTTTGATTATTGAAAATGCTTTCACATACTTTTAAACAAACGAATGCTCCTGGAAAACCAACACCATCGTCCACAATTCCGTAAAAATACATTTCCCCACCTTTCTCCCCAAATCAAACGCTTCAATTCAAATTCTTACTTTGAGGAACAACTGGCAGATAATTAGGCACGATGCCTAGCAGTGCTAAATAAAGGAGCACGTAAACCCCTAATTCCGAAGGTTTAACCATCAGAGCTGCATCTATTCAGTTTGAGTCTCTGCTCAGAGCTCTGTGGCGTCGACAGAAGACAAAACAGGGACCAAAGCACAGCGTAACGCTGTCAGCATCCTGCTGCACACGCGGCCAGGCCTGCACTCTGCTCTGGGACACGCAGGGCCACGCGGCCGCCCCTCCAGGAGCACAGAGCCCTGCTCTGCACGCGCACCGAGCAGCTGAGCCACTAACTCAGAAGATGGGATTTCACCTGAAATTAAACTGTCGAGCAATTGAGCTCAAACTCAATCAACCAAACCCTTAACCTCCCCTGTTTCAGTGGCATGGCTCTAATTAGGACTCCATCACTATTTCCATTACTATCTCCTATTCTCATGGTTTATTATCTCGGCAGTTTCAATTTGACATCCAGTTTCTTAGACCACACATCACTCATTATGGCTTTATTTTATGAAACATTCTGCAAGATCATGGACAGATCCTGGAGCATTTTGTTGTAAATAGCACCAGCAACGCAGCGGGAGCAGGGCAAATCCCCACCTTGTCACAGAAACGTGCCCTACCATTGAAGGATGCACAGAAAAACTCTATTTTTAAGTTGTGAATTTTGTTCTGCAGTTTACAAACATACTTGAAAGCATGTCCCACATCCGTACACCACAGTTACTCCATGGTGTTCTCTACAGTCCTCGATGACTTCCCACATCTTCTAGATTGGCTGAACCCCGCATAGCAGCTCCTGGGTGAGACTCAACCTGTGCCACAGCCTGGAAGACGGGACAGCCCTCTGCAGTGAGATATTCTGCATGTCACCCAAACTGCTGACTGCACAACGATGCACGCCAGGAGCCAAATGCCTGGCATACGTCGTATCCTGATGGCAGGCACAGAAAACGTGCCTCCTTTTGGAGAAACAGGTTATAAAATTCAAGCCAGGCTGAAGAGGTAATGTTTTGTATTTATAACAACCAACATTTTTCATTTTCCCAGGTCAAATAGCACCTGGCCACACATCAACCATGGCTCCATAAGAATGCCAACATTCTCAGCCAGTCTGGTGCATGGGCTCCTGCCATTAAAAAGAACAAGCAACTAGTAATATTCAAATATTGAAGAGAGGCATATATCATACAACTGACATACACCACGAGGACAGCCAAAGACTGCAATATTCGCTTGAACTTCATGAATTTCATTTCATCCTCAGTAAATATATATTTTTGGCAACAAAGAACTTAAAAAAAAAAAAAAAAAAAAAAAAAAAAGAAAAAACACATCGTCCTCAGATCTATTTTAATTTAAAGCAGAAGAGAACAGGGACATTTCTTCCCTCTTGAAGTACATTTTAATAGAATTGAAAATAAAAATAGCTCTAATTCACTCTGATGCATTTAGTCATTCTGCAAAATTCTAAGTTTAAAATGAAATCACCATTTTATATTCAAACAAGGTCAAGGGAACAGTACTAACGAGCACTGACATCACAGCGAGCAGCAGCCACTGCTCAGCGCTTACATCAGTGTTGCTTGTTGCTATGGTGCTTAACCGACTATTAATTTCTGAAAGAAGGTGATTATAAAGCAGCCATATGAACCTCAGTCAGATGACACCCTTCAGTACCGAACACTGATCTGCATCACTCTTGCCTTCTGCAAGTTAATTCTATGAATCACCACTTTTGTGATGTTAATATTCCTTTCCAACTTGAAACTTTGGGCCAGAAGAGAAGCAAGGAGTTAATTCCGAAGGAAGGGACTTTCACATTGCTTTAAATAAAAATCATTTTGCACAGAGCAACAGCTAAATTCTGCTCTCCGCTGCACTGCTGCAAACCCAGCAGTGTGTCAGCTCAGGATGCCACAGCACTGAAGCTAACCAGGCCATTCCGCAGGGCCCCAGCCCAGCAAGACAACCAACCCCGCTGTGGGGCAGAGCTGCTGCGGCTCCCAGCCCCGCACTCATGAATGCTGGCCACGTGGCCACCAAGATCAACCAGAGCTGGGTCTTCCCATCCACACACAACTGCTCTCAGCCATCAGACAGCCCCCACAGCACATGGTGAGAAGCCAAAAAGGACATCCCTGGGGCCTTTCTCCTGGAATGCTGTTGGGCACCTAAACCATTGACTTCTCACGTCTGAGCCACAAAAGCTTCGTGCCAAGCCCAACCTCACAGCTCCTACCTGTGCTGCCACAGGAACTTCACTTGTGTCACTAAAGCACGTTCATGGGGTCTGTAGGTTCAGGTCCTCCATTCCAACATGTTCCAGAAACTACCCACAAGACAGTATTTGTATTTACCTTCTGCTGTTGCTCCTGTAACGCAATCTTCAGTTACAGCCACCCAAATAGGTCACTCTTCTTACCCTGCAAAAAGAAGGGAACACACATGACCGCCGTGTCCGCGCTGGCAACAACACCCAAAGCATTTCACTGGCCCCAGCCTTGCAAGTACAAACATAAATAAAGCAACAAACGAATCTAATCGTGTTTAATGGTGAATGACTTTCAGAGAGAGTTAATAAAAACAATCAAGTCACAGGACTGCTGCTTATCGGTACCAGCCCGTGTGCGGCTCTTCAGTTCAGCAAGAACAACTTGGTCTTTGGGAGGAAAAAAAAGCAACAAAAAACCGTGGAGATGAGACATCTTTGTTCTCCAGCATAAACTTTCTTAATCTTGATGTCTATCAATCTATTTTCAGTTTGAATAATATATGAGTTCAGTCCTTTGTTTCAGAAATCTGACTATTGTCTGAATGAGTTCTCCTTGCTTAAGGCATTTTAAGACCGTTTGTAACCATGTCTATTTTAGCTTCTGGATCCTTTCCTTTTCCATCCTTTTCCATAGAGACACAGTCCTAGATAAGATTTTAAAACTAGCTGCATCCTCCACGCCCCATTCAAAAAGTTGTTTACTGTCTTGAGGTTTCTCCTGGTTAAGCATACCAAGAAAGCCAAGGTGGTGAGAACAGTGGGTATTAAATGGAGAAATAATTAAAGAGTGTCTTTATAAAAAAGTAGGAGGGAGAAAACAGCACGTGCAGGGTTTTTTTTTACCCTGTATATTACTGCATCTTGTGTACTCTCTCTTATGCAAAAGAGTATGTAATCTTTTAAGAAACATGACAATCTGCCACTTTCTGTTCATGTAATTGGGATCAACATATGGTACAAGAGAAAAGAAAAACATTTGTTTATTAATTTAGATCGAGTTACTAACTCAAACCACTAACAGCACTCAGAATTAATTCAGCATCAATTGACCAAATACCTTAGAAGAGTAAAATTAGAACAATGTCACTGAAACACTGACCTGCTGCAGGGGTGCAGACTACCACAGTTTAATGAGGACAGAAAGAAGCGTGCAATAATTTGCCGACACAGATGACATCATACAAAATGGAAAGCCAGTGACATGTGGATGTGTAAGACAGAGCTACGTGAAACTCCATTTCATGAAATTCACACAGTGAGGTGGAGCTTTGGGGGTGTTACTGAAACTCGCCAAATGCTAAGTTATGCCGTTTCCATCAGGAGGTAAAGCTTTTGACTGAAGCAGCAGAATACCAACCTCTGGGAAAAATGAGAACCTCCATTAAATTATTTCTGAAGAAGATGTACTCACTTGCCATTTATTCTGGAAGGAAAAACTGTTTTCCCAGTAAGAATAAGGCACTTTCTTTACCACTGACAATTACCAGATCTAGGCAGAAAAAAAAGGCTAGCTTGAGATGAAATTAGTATTGCTTTTATCTGCTGCTATTTCACCTCATTTTAATGAGAGAGAATTTCTTTTGCCAGTGCTTGTGACGAGATACCGGGAGATGCGGGCCACAACACGTACGTGTGTGATGGATAGGAAACACTGCATGCTTCACTGGGGTGCACACATCACACACAGATCCTGCACTCGAAAGGACACAGCACTGCTCCATCCTAATAGCTCAGGCCTCACCTTCCTGAGAGCATGTAAAACAATACATCTTTTATGTAAAATACATGACCTCTGACATATGATGTGCTCTTAGATTAACAACAATAGAGGCTTTTATCTTGCTTTGCTGCAGGGGTTATCTCGGATGCGAACCTTTAAACCCCTTTTCATATTTATCTATTTTATAAATTCCCTGGTATTTGGCAGTCAGATCTGTATTTTGGCAGTATTTTGCAAGCAGACTTCATTTCTACCCAAGTCTTCATGAAAGCAAGAGAACCATCTTAAAATACACTTTTTAAGGAAACTGCTGAAAATGACATGTTTGCATAAAGCGTGCACACAATAACCCTCTAAGTGGGGCTGCAGCAGGCAGGTAACTTTGTCCACGTGTGCTGGTTCCAGAGAAACAACGCTGCAAGGCATGCTCTGCATTGGGCCTCTGCTGCTGATGGGCAGGATGTGCTCCAGGACGGGACAGTGAGGGCTGGGCAGGGCTGCCACGCTGCCCACAGTGCAATCACTGGCAGAGCTGGGGCTGCTTTCAGTCCTGGATATTTGTGCCATGCTACTACCTGTCAAAAATTTGGATAATGTACCACAGAAATTAAAATGAGCAGCAGGGACAGCTGTTCCCACCTGTGAAAATTTCTCATTAATAATCTAAAAGCCGAATATCTCAAAACGTAGAAATACAAATACAGACTCTCCTCCTGAAAATGTTTATACGGGTGAGTGAATTGATGTAGGCAACACACATTCCTTCCATCATGCTGTCTTTAAGATAAACACCAAGTACCATCAACACTGTAAGTGTGTGTGTGGAGCAAACAAGGAAAAAATCCCAACCTACCCAAGCAAGACAGTTCGCTACACTCATACTTTCCCTCGAGGAGATGATTAAAATAGAAAAACAAACCACACACAAAAACCCACTTTGCGAGCAGCGGTGGCCGTATCGTCTCACAAGTCGAGGGAAGCTCTCCCAACACCTGCAACACGGCTCCGATGGCTTAACTGGGATCACACAGAGGGGACAGACCATGCTGAACTACTGGCTGCGTTCAGATTTTACAGACATCCCTGAAAACATGGAGTTTACACACTGAGTGCCTCAGTTTGCCTATCAGCAAGATGAGTCAGTGCTTCTCTTAAGCATTCTGAAATCCCTGAGTATAGAAATACGTTTTATAAGAGCTGTTTTCAACAGGGTTTGGGAAAGGCAACCAGTAATGATGCTAAGATCACGATCTGAGCCACTGCCACGGCCTGCTCAGTTGACTTTAAGACAACAAACCCCTATTGCTCCAGATCCGGCCCTACGCATCTATTTGGTACCAGGGCACAAGACAAAGACAGAAGAGGCTCTGCCATTTTACCTGCTGCTGGGTCAGTCCCTCTGGCATTTCTGATCCCACCATACTTGCTCAATTTAGTGGTCGCCTTTGTCAGGAGATAATCCTGGGAAAGCTGTGGGATGGAGTCCTAACACCAAGTGAGCACTGCAAAGCCAAATTTACTTCAAAATATGAAGAAAATAGAGATAACCAGTGTTATGGAATGAAGCTCTACTTAAAAGATTAACGTTTTTATTAATACCAAAATCAAATAACCTCGAGTACAGCCAGAAATTGATGAACAAAGATCTTGAATCCACACAAATTGGGTGTGAGTAATTTTACGCAGGAAAGTAGAGCATCAGTTGAACTGCTTCCCTGCTTAGCATTATTCACTTCTTTTTTTGCCAGTCCTGGCCCCCAGTAGCTTACAAATCATTACTGGAAATCTAAACCAGAGAGGGAATCTCCCTGTCGTTACCTAGAAAGCACTCTTTTTATTCAAAATAGACAGAGAACACACACACAACAGAACAACAAAAACTGTTTCTGAATTTTGGTTTCCATTAACTTCTCTTATATAAGATTGGCTGAACTATATTTAATGTGTCTGGTTCTGTGATTCTGTGAATAAAATATTAACTACAGGTTTTCCTGAAAGCTTTAAAATAACAAAACTTGATAAGTAATATAAGTGCCTTCGTAACTCATCTAAATACAGCGAGCCACCTAACACCGCTACAGCTTCCCTTCAAACTGCCCAGGTCACACACAGCTGTACCAGCCTGAAAGGTGCCCTGCTATTGCCAGTATTACTATTTTGTCATCCGGGAGGGGAATCAGTGCAGCCAATGACTTTGTTGACTACAGATACGCAAAAGAAAAAAAAAAAAAAAAATTTGCTTTTTTATTTGGTATTTTGTTAACCCTGAGACTACACCTACAGAGTGCTGGCAAAGAGCAGCAGGCGTGCTGTGGGCACGGTGCTGCACACAGCTCTCCCAGCCTTGCACCAGCACACAAACCATGTGCAGCACTGCTCTGGAGATGTTCAGAATAAGGCCCTTCAGTTTTACCATGCTTGTTTTTTTTTGGTTTTTTTTTTTTTGAGGCGTCAAGCAACCAAATACACACACACACACACACACACATATATATATAATACTGAAGGGAAAAAGAATTCTGCCCTCTGTCAAGGCAGCTGCTTGTTACTGCGTAGTTTCTATTAAATATCACGGGATTTTCTTTATCAGGAGTCATTATCGCCTCCTCAGAAAGTGAAATGCAGGTGAGCAGCACAACTGCAGGGGCCGAGAGCTGCTCTGCCACCTCGCTGTGAGCAGCGCCGGGCAGCAGCTCGCTGCCTGTCGGGGAAGGGTGAGCACGTCAGGCCGTGCTTCATTTCCAGACGTCAGAAGGCTGGGCAGAATGTCTGCCCGGTGCTTTTAGTTTATTCTGAACAGAAATAAAGCAAAAAATAAACAGCAGCACGAGGACAAAGCTACGCGCGGCACATTTTCTCTTCCCACAGAATATTACCTTTCGTGTCCACTGTAACCTTGGGAAAGAATCACTTGACGTGAGCCAACGCTACCAAAGCGATCGCAAGCCATTCCTCCCCGCTCGGCAGCGGCTCGCACGGAGCCGTGGGCAGCGCACGACTCGAGCTCGGCTCGGCAGCCCGCGGCGCGCGGAGGGACCCGGCGTGCCCGCAGCCCGGCCGAGCGCTCCCCATCTCCCTGTTCCTTAAAATAACTCCGTGCCTGAATTCCGGCCTTAACCGTTTTATGTCTAGACTTCTCCTCCGGAAACTTGGCCTCGTGTGAGCGAGGAGCGGCGGGAGCGGCTGCGGGGCGAGCGCAGAGCCGCGGGTGCAGAGCGGGCAGTGCGAGCGCTGCTCAGAGCCTGACAGAAATTAAAAATTAAAAAAATAATAAAAAAAAAAATAGGGGGTGGGGGGAGCGGCGCGCAGTTACTTCTCGAGACTCGCACAGCGGTCCCGCAGCTCCGGCGCACGGCCGCAGCTCCGACGAAGCGCCGCCGCCTCCCGCCGCGCCCCCGCGCTCACCCCGCTCCCGCCCAGCCCGCAGCGCCGCGAGCCCCGGGCGCGGTGCGGCGGGAGCGGGCGGGCGGGCGGCCCTTACCTCGCGGCGGCTCCGGTGGCGGCCGCGCGGCGCTACCGCCGGGGGATCCTTTAGCGGCCCTTAAACGTTGAAGCCTAAAAACAATATTTGCTGTTTTACCTTGGAAGCGTTAACAAAAGCTTTGTTTTAGCTTTTAGCCGGGTGCGCAATAAGAGTTAATAATCAAATCCGTCCCAACCCCCACGAGTGTTAAACAAAAAGATAAAAGAAATGCAAATAGCTATTGTCATGGAAAGTTAAAGTACCTGTCTGTATTTTTAAGTGAAAACTATTATCTCTATCAATCAAAATTTAAGAATACAATAGCACTAATCACACGAGGTGCTGTGACTGAGGTACTTTTCGCTCATAAAAAAGTTTTTTTTTCCTTTTTTTTTTCTTACGCGGTGCACAGAAGCGCCGCGCTGCCCATCACGGGCGGTTCGAGCAATGGCGCTGCGCACCGCGGCGCCCCCCAGCTCCCCGCCGTCAGCGCCGCGCCAGGCGGGCGGATCGCGCCGCGCACCGCGGTCCCCGCACGCCGTGCTCAGGTTGGTGAAATTCTCTCCGCTCCTCGCACTTCCCAACATGTGGTGGAACAGCACACTCTTCTGTTTGAGAGGAGTTACTCAAACGGAGGAAATAGTTAATTGCTCGCCCCAACTACTGCTGCCGGCCTCGGCGCGCGGCGGCTCCCCCGCCGCCACGGCGGCACTCCGGAGATGCGCCCTTTGTCACCCGGCCCCGATGGCCACGCCGGGCCCCGCCGCCGGACCCCGCGCAGGGTGTGCGAGTAAGTCATTTCTACAACTAATCTGTTCAGACCGAGGCAGAAAGCGAGCCGCACGGTTAATAAGGGCGAGCGCGAGCGGCAGTAATTACAGCTGTACTAAAAGAAAGAGCTGCAGATGAAAACACCTCCAGCCAGTAGTTGAGGATGCCATGATGCGAAGCCCCGGCGCAGGGCTGCCGCCCGCCCCAGCAGCAGCAGGACTGTCATGTTTCCCCCCGCGCTATCAGGTTTCCTACTCCACAGCCCCGTGCTCTGCATCATGGCTAACATCTCCAGTGTGCTATTAATATCAATGAAGAGACGATTCAATTCCCACGTAAGGAAAACCTTCCTCTTACAGCACAGACACACTGGTGAGGACCCTTGCTAAGGAAACAATAAAGACCAGGGGGGTTGGTTTTTTTTTTTTTTTTTCTTTTTTTTTTTTTTTTTTGCTGCTGCTTTTGCAGTTCTGTGTTGCACACTGTTGGAAAGCTTTTAGCTAACAATGGCAGCATTATCTTCGGGATAGTTACAAAACAGGATTTGTTAGCACAAAGAATAACAACACCGAACTCACTCCCCGCTGCCCCCCCGCCAATACCTGCCTATTGCAGCACGGCGTTTCGGACTTTATTCGGAGTATATTCCAGAAACACCTGTATTCCTCAGCCGATTCCTGCTACAAACTGCCCCGGCACACCGACTTTGCTCAAGGAGCTTTGGACGATTCAAACAAACAAACAAACAAACAATCGCTCTCTGCATTTATAAAACGGAACAGAAACAAAAGTATCTCACCCTACCGTAGTGCAAACTTACCCATTAATGAGGAAGAAAAAGCCTTAGAGCTGCAAGTAATTCCCAACCAACTGCAGAAAGTTGAGAGTTTGAGAACACTAAAGCACTTCTGACTATCCAGCCTTTCTGTGCCTCAACACTGGCTGCAGTGTAAGGAAGGACTGAAGGTATGTGGTCTAAACACAACAAAAGCCACTGCCTTACTCTAGATTAAATATGCAGGAAGAGGCCCCTTTGCATAAACACAAACACTCAGCAAATGAGTAACTGGCTCAAATCAGACGCCTGCTGTGCATTCTACCTGTCCTGATCTCTGACAAGCTGCACAGCTTGTTTAAGGGGGTAGGAGCTACCAAATCAAATCCAACCATGGAGCTAAACGCTTTCCTCATCTAATAGTAAATAACAACAGCACCAACAACTCGATGCCAAACGTTCATTTCTAATCTAAGCACTGCTCTGGCAAAAAAACTGCACCGTGTGCTCTGCCCGCTTTGGCTCAGCCACCCATTTCACCACAGCAGAAACACAACCAAGCACCACCTGTAAAATTCATTTTCATTAACTGTGCTGCAACCCAATATATCGCCAGTAACAAGGATTTAAAATTAATACAGAGACTTCTGGTTGAGGTGACGCATTAAATGTGAATTTGCTCGCGCTGTCCCTATGTTTTGTTTACTATATAAAAGACATTCCACATGGAAACCTACTTCAGCTGTTACAAACCACTGCATAACGCGCACCAATTCACTGCTTCATTGGGGGAAAGGGAACAAATTTCTAAGGGTTCCTCCAAAAATGTCATTTCCAAAATATCAGTCTCACAAAACTGCCCCTCCAGACCATATTTACTTCCAAAACCAACTAAATTAGAGACTGTGATAACCACCAAGCACCTCGAAGCATCTATTATTATAATCAAATATCCATAATTATACACTGTGATTTATTCTTGCTTCTAGAGAAATAAATTATTTTTTCACTCCTGTGTATCCTCCCAGAAATAGAATGAAGAAGCGAAATGTGAAAGCTATTGGAATTCACCAGTGTCCCTCCCTAACTCAAGGAGTCAAATCGCATTGACCTCTTTCTGTAAGTCCTAGCTACATGTTGGTTTTAGTAATTTAATTATTTTTTAATAACTCGCAGTATTAAATGATTGCCATTGAAACACAAATAAGATTATACTCCCCTGTCTTTCTCTCCTGTGCTCTCCAGACTGCCGCACGAGATGGACAACACGACTGCTTTCGACACCGAAATTTCATTCTGAAAGACCCCTCGCACACAGAAAGCAGCACGCAGTGACTGGGCTCTCAAGCACGTGCTGCAGATTATTTCAAAGGATACTGGGTATAGCTAACAGTTTTAATGAGAATCAAACATGCTCGGTTCAACTAGGCACTCCTACAGAATGGAGGGAGTTTTCACTTTCCCTTGGATTAAACTCGCCGTGTTAAAACAAAATTGCTAACAAGAGCTAGTCAAGCCTAACAAGATAAAAATCCCCCCCACAAAAAATCCTGCAAGAAATTTTAGAGCCCCTGTATCACTCACTGTTTTTGCATTGAAATGACCTTCCAAATAAGGTGTTAAATAATACGGTTCACATAGATGATAGTGATCTAACCTTGATGCAAATAAACCATAGAACAAAATTTAATCAGTATATCACTGTGTAAAAGCCTTTGTCCATCCCAATGGAGCTTCTAATGACTGTTTTGGCAGTTCTGGCTGGTAGTTATGCCTCCCTGCTCATATATATCTCATACTGGTTGAGCAAGCTAATGGAACTGCTGTTAGTGGAATCCAATATTAATACCCTGCATCATGCAAAACTGGATGCAACTGAATATATTACACAATTACAGGTAGTGTCTAATTCCATAGGTATTAGATGCTGGAGTCAATTAATATTTTAATAGAGAAAGTGAAATAAATACTACATTTCAGGTAAGATGTATACAGAGTCTGGGTCTGCCGGTCTTCCTGCTGCAAGCCTACTCTGTCCTTAAACAGAGCAGACATAGAACCCTGACAAAAATTGGCAGGCAAGCTTTAGATGCTGTGTGACACATACTGATGCACAGAGTCAAAGATGCCATCTTCATGCAAGCTCCACTAGTTATGAGCTTGAGAGAAAATGAAACAAAAAACCCAACACAACAGAACAAAACAAGAAAAAAAAGGTTGGGGGGGGTGAGACTGGAGTGAGACCTCCAGAAAATAAACAGGGTGTACAGTTTCAAAGGCTACAGACACAGACATTTCATTGTTCAAGCCAATTATCAGTGGAAAATAATAACAACAGATGGATTCAGAGTCACTGACTTTTCATATGCACTTCATCTCTGCACAACAGATGATGAAATGCGAGAGCTATCTCGGAAAGGCAAAACATCTTTCAGTAAAAGAACTCTATACTCCAGATGGGGACCTTCTAAGGCAGCTGATTATCTTCTTATAATGTTGTAAGATAGGCTTACTAAAACATTTCAAGAACTGATCAGATAGGATGAGCACAATGGCATCATTATTCGAAGCAAGTTGCTTCAGCCTCAGACTTGCGACGGAATAGTCAGGGAGCTCAAGAAGGTCAGAGCTGCTCGGTGCCATTTCTTCATCAAGCGCTCCCGGTCGCAGCAAAGAACCCGAGGTCACCTCTTGTAACCTGGGCAAAACACGGGGGTCAGCCCTGCCCAGAGAGGAGACACAGGTGTGGGGCCACCGAGTCAGCATCTGAAGCAGAAGAGCCGGGCGCTGGTCCCTGTGAAAGTCCTGCCACTGAGCAAGGCGAGCCCACTCGGCTCACACAGACGCCAAGGCGGAGGACGGAACGTGTTTACAGTCACGACCATTTTCACTGTAATTGCTAAATGCAGAGGGGCCTCGTCATCCAGGGGTCTGATTTGGAGTAAACTCGGCTGAGTCGATGGAGCGGTGCTGGTGAAAACCGGCGTGAGGCACAAGATTTAAATTGTTTTTTACAAAGCTTTTACAAAACTCATCTCTTATGGGAAATAAAGCTAAATTTGCTTTCAAAGGGAAATAACAAATACATGTAAATTCTGGTGGTTCCAGTGATAAGCATTTCCAACAAATGTCACAAACACCCAGTTAAGAACCACCTACCTTTCATAACCTTCTCCCACTCAACCTGAATACCACAAAGTATGTGTTTTTGATAATATGAATCAGGTACACCACAGTCTCAAAACTTTAAAAAAAGAAGAAAGTATGAAGAAAAAAAAAAAAAAAAAAAAGAAGTAGTGGAAAAATTAGCTCATTAATCTTTAAGACAACATTTATTTAATGGAAGAATACCACATAACTAGCGCACTAAAATGAACCGGGTGCCATTTCCACAGTTTCCTCTCCAAAACACTGCGAGGAAAATTTACAAAAATCACACACTGGAAATCAGTATCACATACAGAGGGGTAGCAGCACACAACACAACACACTGAACTTGCACCTACTGCTAATTTATTTCACAAGTTGCAAAATATTTTATAAGTACAGGGCTGTTGATTTCACAAATGCGAAGGGAAGGGAGAAGTTTGCGGGCGCAGTGTTTCCCTTCGTTGTGAAGTACTTTGTCAAAAGTAAATTCACAAGGGGAACATACAAGCAAAGAGTAAATTTTGCCCAGGGCAAAATTCTGCAACTGCTTTAAGAAGCAAACAAGAACACAAAAGATGTGTAATACAACCATCTGGCTCTGCTCATGCTATATCAATAATCCCCAAAATTTATCCCCACCCCCTTAATCAACCCACACTGATGCCACAAAACCAAATGGCATCACTTATGCTTCCTGCCCATCACATTTTGAAATGATATTTAATATGCATACAGTACATATTTGCATGTTAATCAATTTCTTTAAGAAAACGAATATTTTTGCTTCATGAGCTATTAGTTCAGCTTTTTTCTTCTTATTCATGCTGGGATCTGTAAAACCACCAAGAAAGTCCTTGTGGTAAAGATACTCTCATATCGACACAGCGTGTCAGGTATCAGGATAACGTACCGGTCAGAATTTCAATCTCTTCTTCTCTCTAGTTTTGTGTCACAGTGTGAAAATAGCAGAGGATGAATAATAATGTGCCAGCAAAATTATCAGTTCAAGAAACATGGGTAAGCAATCCATTTTGAAGTTGGTTTTAGATGTGTTTCTAAGCATCACCCTACGTGGGACGCAAGGAGGGAATGATGCAGACAGAAGGGGAAAAGGACACCTCAGCACATCTTTTCTATCTGGGATGCTAAGAGTTGGCCCCAAGTGCTTCCAGCTGCCACCATCCTGGAAACACTGCAAAGACCAACATCTGAGGTGACACTGAGCACACGTTTCCTCATACCCACAGGATCTGGGGCTGGATCCTCCTCCCAGCACACAGCGAGGGGGAAAAATCATATGAAAACCCTGAGCGGTGCCACAGGCTGCTGGGAGAAGAACACGAGGAGCTGCATGCCCAAGAGAAGGCGTGTGGATGAAGGACAGGGCCGACGTGCAAAGGCTGTACAGCTGGGACTGCCACTCACTCTCACCCAGAGGAAGGTGGGAGACAACCCTGCCGCAGACAGACGGCAGACAGACAGACGGCCTCGGTGGCCCCGTGGGCAGCCCCACACACAGGCCAGGCCCGGCACGTTGGACTGAAAGAGCTGCCTCGCAATTCTCTGGGGCTGGCTCGGTTCTTGAGGGAAAATCGCCCATGTAACCATCGTGATTCATAGCGCGAGTGCGCGCCGTAAAACGGTACCAACAACAGCACTTCAAAGGCGGCCGCTCACAGGCGCGATGGCCACAGCCCTGGCTGCTGACTCACAGCTCTTATTCTTAATTGACTTCTCTGCAACAACACAGCCCGGCCCAAAGCCCGCCCTGTGCTCCAAAACACCACAGCGTGGTTGGGTCTCCCTCCCTGCCCTCAGCAGGCCGAGGGCAGCACCAGCTGCCACAGGCAATGGCTTTGGTGGCATGGGAGACACCGAAGGCTGTCCCCATGGCCGCCGGTGGCACCATGAGGGGCTGAGCACAGCTGCCCTGTCCTGGCACCCGTGGCTGGCAGTGCTTATTGCCTGCTGAGCGCCAGCACGGGGCGGCTGTGCAGGAAAGGAGAAACACCGCTCCAAGCATGGGTAGGGAGGCAAAGGTGGGAACATTCTGCCACTATTTTCTTTGTGAAAAAGCACACTTAGAGCAGCTATGACTGTTCTTAGATCCAGACTGCTGATCTGAGATCGCAAACACTTTGTCAATGTATTTTTTTAAAAATCCTTTTCTGGATTTTGCTTCTGCTGTTTCTACGGCTTGACTTGTACGGCTTCTTTGTAAGAATTGAAAACAGTCTCCCACAAACACAGGAATGGGGAACGGTTTAGAGCTAATCCGCACCTGGGCTACGTAAAAGGGGCTCATATTTTCCAAACAGAAACACAACCCTTTTTATATAGGAACCAGATCGGGATCCAAATGCTAAACCGTTCACCACATCCTCCGTGGGCCTCAGCAATGGCCAAGGGGAGCGGCGGTCCCCCCACACTGCAGACGTGTCTGTGCAGAAGCACTGGGCCCCACCTCGACAGCGAGCCGTGCGTGCAGTGCCACCGTGGGCCACGTCCCAGGGCAGAGCCGCCCCGAGTCGCAGCACGGCGCTGCCCAGCCCGCCTTCCAGAGGGATCTGGCCCCGTCTTCTTACTCTTGTTAGAAAAACGAAGGCTGTGACAGAAAATAGCTGAGAACTACATCTCGCTGATGCCAGTATACAATAATAACACGTTCAAAGATTTAATTTAGAAGACTACAAAGTCTAGCTCATATATCATAACACCTTGAAATAACACTTTAAGGTCAAATCCTGCGCATTTTTGGAAACCACCAAAACATAATGAAGTTTTACTTAAACACAGCATTTACATTTATAACGCGTTTCAGATTCTTCAAGTAAGCTAGACCACATGGCTAGGAAAATGTACTTCCCACAACATACAAATTAAGTCATATAGAGCCTTCCCTCAGCAGGCTGAACAGCCACTGGCACAAATGGAAGTCCTGTGTACGATCAAAGGCAGCATGTGGACCTAAGAATATGATTTTTTTTTTTATTTTTTTTAATTGGCAAAACATCAAATCCCACTAGTAGTTTATTTTTGTTGCCTTCCTTGCCCCTTTTCTACCTCTCCCACTTATTTCACAACGGAACATTTTTAAACCACTAGAAATCTTTGTGGCAAAGATGATGTCATACTGACACAGGATCAGGTGTGAGGTATGGTATGAATAAATACTTATCCGCAACCACATTTAATTTTCAATGGTTGGGCATCAAGAGACAAAGAAGTTCTTATGCAGACATATTTACTGAGGATTTAATTTTAAATGGTCTGCATTTAAAAGAGCAGAAACACCACACAGGGCAAGCCTGGAAGGAAAAAAACAAACTCCAAGCCTCTTTCACCTTCCTTCTGTTTTGGGGAAAGCAGTGCACAGCTCTAATGCTTGCTGCTCCTCACATCAGTAAATAAATGGTGGCACTTGATTATTTCTTCTCGTAAGTCACTGATAGCACGCAGAATAATTGTACTTTATGTGCTGCTAATACAAATCGTCCCTACGAAAATAAATGTTTTTTGCAGTAATCAAGCAGGAACTAATTTTGTACTTTTTCACAAGTAGCCATTTAGTTTGGCACTGAATGGTAATGCGTAGTAGAGAATGCGGTGTATGCTCTAACCCAAGAAAAATTAGACTTGAAAATTAATACATAGCGAAAGACAAATTTAAAGCAGCCTTCTTGTGTTCTGACACAAGAATATAAAAATGACACGAGCAACTAAAGATTAGTTTACATACTTTTCAATCACAGCTGCCGCTCAGTAACCACAATACCTTTAAAATGACATTCTATGGAAACACAGTTTGGCTGCAGCAGCAGTTACGTACGGTTAACGTGAAATTAAAAGGGCATTTTTTATTTACACACATCACACAGCTCTGAGCCCCAGCACAATTACAATGGAAAGACTTTTAGCATGATTAATTTAGAAATAATCTAGCGATAAACAGAGCGCATTGCAAGTGATTCTGCAGAGCAAATTTTTATCACCAGCCTTGGATGTCAAAACACAGTTTCAGGGACAGAGAAAGAACGAGTCACATCTTCTTGGTTAATATTTAATTGGGTGCTAAAGATTCCTCGTAAGGACCTCTGAACCATCAGTGACAGCCCCGCAAGGCAGCCCTATCCGTGGAAAAGATACCGACCCTTTCTGTATAAACTAAAATAACATTAAATTTAATCAAACCATTCAATTAATGAATCACTTCAGTGGACACTGCAGCCCAAGTCCTGTTTAATTACATAATTTTAAAAATATTTGCACACTGCAACCACTAAGATTGGCTCTGAGGTTTCATAATACACACTTAACTCTCGAGTTGGAGAACAAATTTATTTAATCAATGCAGAGCTAAGTGCAATAATGCCACTCCACTCAAACTGCGAAATCACTTAGCATATCCTGCGAGAAAAAGCAAATAAACTTTTTCGCTGCCCAAATGCAGGCTGCCTTCCCACTGCTCCCTCAGCCCCCTCCCCGCCACGGGCCTGGCAGGCTGCGCTCAGTGGGACTCCCCCCATAGGGTCGACCACCAGTCCTCGACCTCTTTCTCCTCGCCCTCTGGCTCCATCGATCCTCTCCTCCACCTTTTCCCCCCTTTTGCTCCTCCTGTGATGCTTTTCTGCCGTTTCCCCCTCGCTCTCTGCTGTGCTCTGCTTTCCCCAGCCTCCCCCCATGGGCTCTTCCCATTGCCACCTCCACTCTATCTTGCATGGGCACAGCTCCCATTCTGAATTTCCCCACCTGCTCTCTTTCTCGCTGCCGCTTGAGATGGCTGCTGTGAAAACACCTCACTGGAAAAATAAGACAAGACAAAACACAAGACAGGGTGGAGGGAAGAGACGTGAGAGAGCGAGCAGAGAAAACAGTCCAGTAAGGCCAAGCAGAACAAAACATTTCCAACAACAGCAAGGGAAGCTCCTGAGCACCAGGATGAAAACAGAATCCATAAAGCCTGTGTCCTGAAGTGGGATCTGGGCTCTCGGATGAGCGTAAGACCTCCATCTGCAGGGCAGCAGAAAACCCTGGTACTGCCCCATGCGACCCAGTGCCACAACACAGGAGAGGCTGAAAGACATTCGGACCGAGCAGTGGCCTCAAACGAAGGGAAAAAAAGCAAAGTGAAGGGTTTGTCACAGCCTGGAGACACAGCTGTGTGCACTCATACAGACTTTGCATTCATTCATATAGAGCACAGCTTTCAGGTCCTGTGGTTCTAGCACGATTTTTGGATGAAAGCTGAGCCTCAAAAATAAATAAGTCTATATTTGGCCTGCCCTGGATTCAAGAGTTCTCAGTAGTGCACTGCATAGAAACAATCTGAATTAATACAGGTTCAGTTTTCAGGGTTATAATATTCTTTACCAAGCCGATGGATGCACCTCTAAAATTCACTGCCCTGACAAATAGTAGAGCTCTTGAAAGTCTGCTTGTATTAGTTTTATGGATCTATTCTACTGCTTAAATCAGGTCTCATTAAAATTACCATCCACACAAGTTCTCCCACTGGGAAATCTACATGCCAGAGCTACTCCAGTTCCGCAGGCAGTGCTCGAAGGGGGTTGCATATTGCAAAATAGCTGCGGACGCAGCGGGGGGAGGAAGGGGAGAAGAACAAGAGGACTTCAGGACAGCAAACAAGTTACTCCTTATCCTCCTCTGATTTTAATCAGTGCAACTTTTGCTCAGGTGGTGCAAATGTATCCCTGAAAAGAAATGCTGCTGCCAGAAGTGAAAGGGGGTGGGGAGGGGAAGGGAAAAAAAGAAGTGTCCCTTAGAAAGCCACAGCCAGACTCCAACATCCATTCCAGCACTGAAATGCCAGGCTAAATATACAAACACTGCACCTGACGACTTACACTAAAGCATATGATCTGCACACTGTCCCTCCAGTTTAATTTTTAATAGGAGCAGTACTTAAATCTCAGCATTAATGCATTAATGTTCAAATGAATGCAATTAAAGACATCTCTCCAGTGCTAACGACCTGGAAGAACTCTCCACCCTTCGTATTTGTGGGGATTGTTACACACACATTCTGCAGCAGTTGTTTTGGCAAAGAAGCGAAAACCTTTGCCTTTTAAATATAAAGTAACAGGAATAATGAATAACATATCCTCTGATTTTTGTTCTGCCATGATCTATATATATAATGATACATAAAACGTTCATTTATTATTATCACACATCCTGGGAAGCAGACACGCACAATTACTTTTTCTTTTTCTTTTCTTTTTTCTTTTTTTTTTTGGTGTGTGTGCCTTACAAGGGTCATTTATCATACGGAACATCCTCCAAATAGGTAGCCCTAAAATCTCAATTTACAAAGACATTTTTTAAAGCTGAATTCCACAGACAGGGCTATGCTCCTGATGGTTAGAATAAAAACTTTATGATATTGAAATACCTGGATTTAAGGAGGGAGAAATGCTCTGCATTTCCCTTTAGCAGTTCCTGCTCCTGACAAATTAATGTCTGCCTCTTTTGTCTACCTAAATCTTACCGTATTTATTAGTGGAAGAAAAGGCACTGTCTGACTCTCTTTAGGCCAAGTCCACAAAAGGAAAGCATTTACCAAAAGGGCATTAATTTTTATCGTAACATCTGTGATTCTTGGGTGGGGAAAAGAAACACCATAAAAACCCGAGTCTGTATACACAAACTATCAGTCAGATTTTAACACTTATGCAGAATGATACAAAGCTATTTTTCTGATGTTAGCAGGTTTTTATTTTACTTTATTTTTCTTTTGCATCCCGTTTTTCAATATGTAAAATGACAAAATGCAAAAAACAAAAACACAAAAATGTGCTTGTTAGGGCTGGCCTAGTTTTCTGAAACACGCACAAAAATCAAACCCACTCAGAAGATCTTATTTTAATATGTAATAGAAGAATCTGGCAAACATTAGCCAGAGTAAGCCTAGCCAGTGAACACAGACTAACATACTAGTACTAGTCTGCTGCTTCTGAGCAAAATGGAAATTGGATCTTGTTCTTCCAACACACCAGAGCAGTTTCTTCAGCCTAAAGAGCACCGAAGGCGTGTGCACGAGGATGTGTGGCACAACCAGAAAGAACAGCCAGAGCCCCAGCATTAAAGTCTATTGTGCCCAAATCTCAAGTTCCAATCATCATATTTGCTGGCAACTTGAAAACGGGGGCCCTCTCAGTTCTTCCACCTCCAGGCTCCCCTTTGCCAAAAGGTGAGGATGGCAAAAATAAGCCACAGTTAAAAGAACGTCTCCACCCACACCTGCTCTGGCTTTTGCTTTTCCCATCATCAAAGTCAGCAGTGAGCAAAAGCCACCAAAACCCAAACAGAAGTGCAGCATTCTAAGATAAACTTTCTTTGTGCCCCAAATCTACTCCAAGTCAAGGAGTTTTGAGGCAGTGCCCAGAGAAAGTCAGACATAAAACTGCCTCTTGGGGAGAAAAAAAAGAAAAGAAAAAAAACAACCCAGACTATCTAGCAAAGAGAGACAGAACCAAAAAGCTGGAATCAGCACGGCTAAAGACTGTGATGAGGAGGGAGGAAGAGGGGGAGGACAACTACAAAGCACTCAATTATAAACCCAAAATGTTAGAAAACCAATCTCACGGTAACAATTTCTGTATTTTGGGATTACCTACGGATGAGGAAGACTCTGGCTTAATCAGCTGTCTGTGAGAATGGATCCCAACGTGCCAGAGCTGAACTCAATGGACAATCCCATTAGAGTGGAAAGAGCACGTGAAACGCCCTTGAGAAACGCAGCTAACGCACAAACAGCGAGGAAACAACCGTTAATAAATCCTTCCATTTCAAGGCTTAGGAGGCAAAGAGCAAATGTTGAAAGAAGAAGATGGGAAGGGCACAGCCACGCTTCATGAAAAGCCCACTTCTCGTGTCACACATTCCTGAGGCAGGGATCACTGCTCAGATTAAAACCCCCAGTGTTATCCCGCTAAAATAAACCTCCCAAGAGGGAAACAGCTGAGTCTCTTCTTTAAGCTACCTAAACTTAGGATATCTCTCTCTTCCAAGATAGGAGACAATAGAAGAAAAGTCTCTATAAATAGAGAGAACAGAGGAGTCTCTATAAAAAGACAAATATTGCAAAAGAAGTCTCTGTAAGTAAGAAAAAACTTGCAGAGCTTATGGATTCAGGTCCCAGAGGCACTCCAAAGCTCCTGCTTGGGCCTCTCCTTCCACCAGTGCTGCCCAAGCTCGAGCAGCTGCTCCCAGGCACAGCGCAGCCCACTGCAGGTTTACTTGGGCCGCTCTCTATCAGCTATTTGCATTTACCCAGGAAACGTGACACTGTGCCCAAACCAGTCTCCCCATCTCTGAACAACAGAGGAACCACAGAAGTCTCTGTGCTGGAACAGTCTGGGGATGGATAACCCCCAAAACCTGCTTACCCTGAGAGAGCGCACGCCCCAAGAGGCGCATGACAACAGCTGGAGACAGCATCTCAGCCTGCTATGCCTTAAGCACTGCTCAAGTTGCGTGCTGTGGGGCCACGGCATCAGGAGAAGGCACAGGGCTCAGAGCGGGCAAGCTGAGGCCCAATGCCAGCATCATCCCTGGTTATCAGCCACCAGCAGCCGCCTCACTTCAAAGGCCCTCCAGCGGTACCACCAAGCCCAATCGTGTCGGGATCTTATCCAGCCTTTAACCACGACACGCTGATGGCCATAGGCTGAGGGACGTCCCCAACGTCCCCACGGAGCAGCCTGGCACACCGGCTCCGCGCCCACCTGGCTGCGATCCGAGCACTCGCTCAGCACGAGCCTACATTTTATTCTCTCTCTTTCAAGCTTTGGCAACTGAAATCTATTATGATGTCAAAAGGTAGCTGACAACATAAAACGTATCCCGCTGAGTTGATGCTGCACGCTGCTAAATTTACAGCAACATAAGTATCATAAAAATTATAAGAACTGCAAATTAACCACTGATTTTTTAGTTCGGTGACATAAATAACAGTAAGGATCTGGAAAACCTCCAAACATCTTTACAACTGTTTAATTTGTCAAAATCTATCAAGTGCATTCCAACCACAAACCTGTCCTCTCCAGAGCATTAGTTTTCACCAGCATCAATGGCAACCAAAATAAAGCCAATATAATTACTGTATGTCATGGTTCTATGTTTTTGGGGGCTTTTTTTGAGTTTCAGTATTCCACATCAAAACATCACGTAGTGTACGGGGCACTGAAGTGTTAATGCTCCAATTCCAGGTACCTATCCCTGTACATTACAGAAGCTCTCTTGCTGCCTTGCACTGGGTGCCGGAGGTGCTTTCCTGGCCGTTCCAAGCTTTTCAGGTTTGACTCGGTCCCAGGAACTCTCTCTCTCATCTTGTCTGATTTATTAATCTCAATTTCAATTAAATTGTATTATATTTTGTTATCTTGTATTCCGGTATTATAGTAAAATAAGTTTTCCTCCATAGATTGTTGCTGCTGTTCTTTTCCTCCCTTCCTTCCTTTCCACTTTTGTGGGACCGGGGTGGGGGGGAGGGCAGAGGCCTGTTGCCCCCTGTCACGGACGTAGATTGATCTGGTCAACTCTGTGACACTGTATTCTGATGCTCCTTTCCAATCAGGCTTTATTTTCTGCTTTTCTTCTTCAGCACTTCTTTGTTGACACTAACAGTCAGCAACGTTTTAAAAACATTCATACTAAAAAGAAGAAAAAAAACCATGACTGCTTTCCCACCCTTCACAGGTTTGCCCAGAATACTCAAGAACACCCATGGCTTGTTTGCTGATTTGACTGTTCCCACTCACGTGTATCTCACGAAGCTCGCGTCAGCAAACCCTTTTATTTACTCCACTATTTGTGCACCAAGCCCCGTGAGTGCAGAGCCACTTCTCCAGCAGCTGCAAGAGAGCACGTAAAGATAAAATTCTTTGTTTTTTGGTAGGCAACATTGCTTTTCCTGGGAGAGTGGAAGGAAGCTCCTTTTTAAACACCTATTTATTTTCTTTGGTTGAATATCAATTATTGTCTTTCCTAAGACATAGAATTCCTAAAGCGATTACATTTCCTTCACAAGCACTGCAGGATTAGCAGAGTGCAAAGCCGAGATCTGTTCAGCCGGTGGTGCACCAAGTTAGGGTTGGACTGACAAACATCACAAAGTGACGTTCCTACTGTTTGATCGCTCAGGGGCTGCTAAGCTTTGCAAGACCCAACGCTCAGCTTTAGCCACGAAGAGACAAACGAGGCCTCCACGACGAGGCGGCACGCTCGCTGCAGCTGCGCGGGTGACAGAGCACGTGTAGGACACAGCCAGCCCGCTGCTGGGCTGCTGCCAGGACCTGCTGGCCAACACTCCCATGAACTGCCCCGCAGCGCTGGAGCCTGGGCTGCTCCGCGAGGCGAGGCGAGGCGGCTGTACCTGCGGCACCGCCTGAGGCCTGCGCTGCGCTGTGATGTGTTCTACCACACTGATTTCAAGACCAAATCTCGACCACAATGGCTACCCCAAATGGAAGCAGGAAAGGAAGTTGAAGGACCGGGTTTGAGACGATAGGTTAAACTCAACCCACCACACCAGCAAACACCACGCGGTAAATCTTTTAATAGAAATGGAACTACTTATGGTGCATCTGAAACATCAGGATTTATGCTTAAAACGCAGTGAAACAACCCAGAACATAACACAGCTCTAAAAATGAAGCATCTAGATTAACACGGAATTTTGAAATTAATTTTCTTACTGCTCCGTTTGCAAGAGCAGCACACTTAAACGGCCACAACTCATTCAGTGACACCCAGAGGTAGCATGCAAGCGTTATGGAATGATCTAGGTAATTCACATTTCTTTGATTAAATCTAACATAATTGCATGTAACCGGAAAAAATCACAGCAAGTTGGCTTCACGTATTGTATTGCATAAATCAGAAACAATTCCCACAAAATCTATCCTATCCAGACTATTCTAAGCAACATAAGCAACAACAACAACTTTTGAGAGATTGTGATTCTCACTGTGGTGCAATGAGTAACAAAGAAAGCACGTTTTTTATTCTGGTTTGCACTGGTGATACGCGTTTCTTCTTTGACTAAACCCTCTGTGACTCAGTTCTGCCGGTTCACAACAATGAGTTCTCATGTTCCCCCTACACAGAAAAAAAAAAAAAAGGAGAAAAAAAAAGAAGGTTCAACTCTGTTCCCAGCTCACACCCAAGGGAAGACTTCGGGGTGCCTGCAGCTTCTGCAACGTGTCAGACCCTGCAGCGAGGTGCCCTGCTCCCTTAGAGGAGTCCCAGTCGCAGCAGACAGACCAGTACCACGAGACACCATCTGCAGATGGAAAGCCAAAGCAAAACAAAGTCCCACAGGTAGGAGAGCGGGACTCAAGCTGGAAGGATGTTTCACACTTGGTGCAGGCAAAGATGGGTTTAGCCGGGGCAACTTCCCTCAAAACTCCAAACTTAGCAACGAGTCTCTGCGACCATCCCCCTCTGAAGTTCCTGAGAAGGCCAACCACAAAAGCTGCTTCTCGTGCTGGGAAGAGAAAAGGCATTTTTTGCACTCTGAACCAGGTTTTCAGACTTAAGTTTCTCTTTCCAGTAATGCACGATACAAAGGCCACAGCAGTTTTGAGCTCCACAATGCCTCATGTTTTCGGGCCCAGAGACTTAATTACAGTCTCTTCTAATTGGCACACGGTACTAAACTATAAATATTAATAACATTAACCAAAAGAACCTGATTAAGATGGCAAGCTGAAGACCGAATCAATAAATCAACAGTAATCTTTTTTCTTAATCACAGCAGCTACTCCACCCTTGTTATTGATCTTTTTCTTCTCTTGCCCTATTTCACTGTCATCTCCTGAATCTTGACTGGATGAGTTGAAAACAATCACACACCAAGGCAGGACGAGGCACACTTCAGCCCCACGCCGCTTCCAAGGCACAGCGCACTGCAGGACGCTGCCCGGAGCAACCTGCCGCTCCTCAGCTTCTCCCTTTGCTCATCCCAGAATCCTCCTAGCAGACTCAACGACCTGGCAAGTATGTGGGCAGCCCGACTTTGCTGTTTAATTAAGAGGTAGCTGTGATAGATCTGCCCCCCCCCCCAGCCACAAAGATTTATTAGGGCACAGGTTTAAAGGAGCCTTCATTTAAGGAGCGTCATCTGAAAACCAGTACGAAAACCAACCCATGCATCTTCTTGAGACGTATCTGTTGATCAAATATTTTACTCCAGTGCTCCTTACAGCGTCACTATGGTACTTGCACATGTTCACCCCAAGTATAAATCTCCAGCATACCCTACATGCCTCTGAAGCAGCTTTCTTGGAAACGGCTTTATTGTGTTCTAGTAAACTTCACTCGTGTTATTTATTTTCCTTTAAAAGACAAGTTGCACTTCACTGTATTTGTTCCCAGAAAAGACAAGTTTCTGCCTATCAAAAGACAAGTTTACTGCAAGGACTCTTGTAATAATATTGATAATGGGTAGAAATTACACATTTTATAAGGGAGAAGACAAAGCACTTTGTGTTTTATAATAGTGGTGCTGATATCATAGTTTCTCCAAACTCTGCTTTCACACAAAATTATAGCCTTCTCTCCTGAGTGACCTAACCCACGACTGTTTAGGAGAGATATAATGGGCCACACTGTCAACTACAAATCAACAAATGCGCTGCCTTCACTGGAGCTTTTGCAGTTGCTTCCTAGGTGTTGTAGACTGACGATCAGACCCAGTATTTTCAGTGGAGGGCTAATGCATGCTGCTGAAGGAAAACAATTCAGGCTAGAAAATACACCAAACAAACGTACAAATTTTGAGAGTATAAAAAAGAACCTTCAGGTTATGAGCTGAAAAGAATCAGACATTTTACTAAACAGACAGCAATAGCAAATATTACTGAACAAAGGAAAAGGAAACCGAAACACGCTGAGAAAGATAATCAAGAAAGAAATGTGAAATGTGCTTATAGGATTGTAAGCTCAAGCGATTAAAGATCTTCAGCAAGCAGGACATCCCACCTAGAGCCATTGCTCCTCACTTGGATCCTCACACATCACATCCTGCAACTCCAGATCCAAGGATCTAAAAGGGTCCACCTCCCTCCCTTCAATCTGCTGCCTGTGCTCTGGGTGCCCACTGGGGTACAGCCCAGCACACATACACCACACAGCCTTCATTTCGCTGAAGTTACAGCAGGAGGGAATATTCAACTAATACTTTTTTCCACTTCCCTCCCCCCCCAGCCCCAAACAGAACAAAGCAAGGGAACAGATCCCAGGCTGTGTCTTAGGAGCAGCAGCAGGTCCCTGAAGTGGGCGAGATATACAAATGGTATGACACAACTTGCAAACACCATCTAGCAGGTAACGACAAACAAACAGCAGTAGCTAGTTAATGATGATCTGCAATAATGTCAGGGAGGCTTGTTCCCATGTAAGTAACCTGCCACACAGTGGATACAAATTGTCTCTGATTTGATAGCACCTACTGCGGAGAGGAGCGTTATCAACATGCGAGCTTGCTCAGATAAATGGAGTATTATTTCCCTGTGCTGCTACTGTCACTTTCTCTGGTCCATCAGCCCCTTTCTTAAACTGATTGCTATTTTTATTACACTTCTTAAAATATGAAGAGGGAGACTCCTTTTCCTGAAACGTACCAGCTGGATGGATGACGCCTTTTAAATAATATTCTTTTCTTGTTGTCCCTGATCCTTGCAAGGTTGTTGCTTACTTTGGAGGGGGAAACAAAATAGAAGTGGCAAGCCATATCTCTCCATTCCAAAGGGAGTGGTTTCCCATGAAAAGCATAGTTTTGTTCCCTTGCTATTTCCTTTCTGCGCTGCAGACAAGCAGGCAGCAGAGCCACTGCTAAAACCGACCGCAGCAGCCAGAAACAGCGCTCACACAGAGGATACCTGCTGCAGCTTGTGGGCAGCAGGTGGCCTGCTGGGGGGCAAGAGGAAGGATCTGGATTGAGACACCGCTCCTGCATTCTGAGCTCACCAGGAGAAAAATTATTATGAAACAAACTTTTTGCAGTCTAAAATTAGGGGAGATGCTATTGCAGAGGAAAATAACTTCCAGCTTTATTTTAAGAACTGAAATTGTGTTTCCTGCTTCCATTGCTCAAGTTCTTCTGGAAAGGAAGTCTCCCCCAAGGAACGGACAAAATATAGAAAACCTTGTGGAGTCAAAAATGTTCTCTCCATGCTTCTGTAAAAATAAAATATAGTGCCTGGTAGAGAACAGTGGTTTCACTGCAGAAGATACAATGCCGAAGAAAAAAGAGTGCTCACTAATACAATAGGTGATTGTACTCAGAGATCTACCACGTAAGTTACTCCGAGGGCTCTCAACCTTAAACTTGGAAAGCCTAAGACACTGGAGCCATGATATATAAAGTAAGACCCGAGTTCCAAATATTTGATTTAGCAAAGCAAATATGGTTGTTTTTATTGGGTGCAACAAGCATTTTTCACAGAGTGAAGAATTATGGTAAACATCTGCTAATCATACTCACAAAAGAGGTCATTGTGTTTAAATCCAAGGTCATATTAATAGCTATATTTAATTAATAAAGCCCAATGGTAATATTACCCAAGTTTCCAACAACGTCTGCTTCCTGACACTCAAGGACCTATTCATTAATGGGCCACTTCTATGGGTTTTTCTTGATACTGCTGCTAAAATCTCACAAAGCTTTTAGGCCGCACAACAGAGGCCTGACTTAGAAGTAAACTGCATCAAGTCACACTGCGTGTCTCTGAGGTACTGTGCCACGTGGACGGCGTTTGTGAACACGCTCACAGAAGTACCACAATTTGTGATACACCTGAGGCAGCCTCACGCTTGGCTGCTTCCCATCTCTTCTCTCACCCAATGCACTGGGTGCAATGACCACACACGCTCCTCAACTCAGAGATAATATTCTTTGTTCGACTGTTGTTGCCTAGGTGTCAGTGGGACGTGCCACGAGAGGCTCTTTAGCTTGAAAGGGGCAGAATTCCCAGCTTTTCAAGAGAAGCTGCATTTCCTCCATTCTTCCAGCCCACCTTCGCTTCGACCTGCCAGGGTAATTTCTCAGCACGTTTACAGGTTGCACAGACCTGGTGAATTACTGCCCAAAGTTTCAGTAGCTCTCGTTCACTTTGCCTGCTGAAACACACTGTTGAGGCGTTGCTGATCTCAAACAGGAAAATGAACCCGATTTTCGCTTACTCAGGTGTTAAACAGCACAGCTTTTTTCAAATCTCAGGAGGTATCCTGGATGAAACTGATACAAATGAGAAATGAATCAGATCTCACATCTTCTAATGTTCAATTGTTTAAACCCAAGGAAATTGAGATCTATTGAGAAGTATGTTTTCTTGCAGGCCCTAACTTCCTCATGTAACTGCAGTCATTGATGTTTATAGATCTTTTTCTGTGAAAGATAAATCTATCCTGTTACATGAAAAATCCTCGAATGCACGTATGTTTTTTTCACTAAATTTCCATATCCTTCACACTTGAAGTTAATTTTTCTTCCCCACAACGTATGTGAACGCCATGACAGTTTATACATTGTGCACGAGCTCCATACACCGCACTGCACTATCTCCACGTACCTACAGACACTGCAGTCACGCCATTCCCAGTTCATTACAGAACCCTGCACACTTCTATGCATCAGATCTCCTAGCTTTTGTAGAACCAAGTTGTTTTCTGCCCAACAAGTCCTGAAACAAAAACAGCTGCTCCTGTATCTCCGTACACAGGCAGACCAGTCGAGTCAGACGTCTGATACGCACAGCCTCTCCACAGAACTGGCAAGTAAAACAGCAGACGAGTTTACACACAAATTGATGGCTTTGGGTAGTAAGTCGCACTAGCGTAAGTAAGTCGTGAGCAATAAATCTTCAGCTGAAGTAATTCATTAGCCATTTTGGCATCACACATGAAACGCATCACTTTGATCTAATGTATTCCAGTGCACTCTGCTATCATCTGCACTGACTGTGCTTTGTTGAGATGAAGGGCTTTATAATCCAAATCAGAAAGTGATGCTTCTGCACTGATGCTCTAATTCAGAAGTTATAATTAACAGACTTACTGCTAATCAGATCTCATCATACCTCCCCTTAGGCCCCAGTTGTGAGAAACAACAGAACAAACGGCCAGAGGTGCCTCAAAACAGCGCCTATATTTATGTCTTCAATTTTGTGTGTTCAAACCCTTGTCTTCATACAGCTGAAATTGGTAGGAAACAATCTCACAGTTAAAACACATGCATAGAAATCAGGAGGCCTAAGGTCTGCTTCCACCTTTGCATCTCCTTGTGCAAACTACTCGAGACCAAGTTTTCAAGGCAGGGAATAGCCAGATGCCTACAGAAAATGCACACAAAGGATGGCACCGACTGCTCACCAGTGCTGTGCATCTGCACAACTGCAGCATCCCACCACCTCAGCACTTTGTCATGCCAGTTAACCGCAAGTTCCCCTCATGATTTGGTAAGGGCTGCCTCAGTGCTGGCTGCCCGAGTCCCACATCTCCACTGAAGGGTTTAATACCTTCTTCATAGTCTCTGTAGCCTTTCAGTGGAGCCCATCACAGTAATTCTTTGGCTTGGAAGGCGCATCCCCACATTAATACAGGTACAGTCATATTCAGGAAGTTTTCAAAGCAGATGAACTCACAAATCACAGACAGCATGCTCCTGCCTATGGTTACAGAAGGATTACCCAAGGCTTCTCCAGCCGTTGGCTCATCCCTGACCTCCATTTTCTTCATGCCTGTGGTCAGACCAAAGCTAGTAGCTATAAGGCCACACACGAGCTTGCCAACAGCTGAAGCTCTGCCACCAGCTCCTGGAAAAATGCACAACTGTCAGCACGGGGAGCTGGGCAGCTGCCTCAGATCCCACCCAGCAGCCCAGGACACCGAGCTGGTGGTACAAACTCTCCTCATCATTCCCAGCATCACTCTGCCCAAACACAGCTGGGGTAAAGGGCTGGGTTTGGAGCAGGCCCTTCACTCACCCTGCTCATAAATAGAGGATGGGCACAGCCAGCCCTGACCCCCATCCTGACATTAACGAGCTGAAATAGCACCAGCAGAAATGAAGAACTGTGCTCTGAGTCGGCACTCGTGTGGGAGCAGACAGACCTGAATCAGTGCCGAGCTCCCGAGCCCTTCCAGGGGTGTTCACATCTCAATTTAGAACTCAGCTAGCACCAGCTGAAACAGAGGTATTCCATATGAAGCCACAGACAGTCGTACTGCCCTATGAAACTACCATACTCTAGGTTAAGGTGATGCCAAATGCAATTTAGAGATTTTGTTAAAAAAAAGTTTGGGTTTGTTTGTGTATTTATATGGTTGTTTTTTTTTTGGTACAGAGCAGAAAACATGAGTTAGTGTGCACCTGGTTCAGGAGAAATATTGTTCTCAAAAACGTGGCTTAATTACCCACGATGGAGCCAGCAGCACGCCAGCAGTATCAAACCCAGACAGAGCAGCACTTCCCAAGAAGTTTCTGATACATTTGTTGCACTTTTATATTCCTGAACGTGGAGTCAAAACTGGTCCAAAAAAACCAAAAGCACAGCACAGGGAAGTGCACTGCACACTAAGCATGGGATCCTAAGCTTAAGTTTATCCCCTGTGCCAGTTTGTATTTTTTATGTAAATTCACATAGCTGCCTAGAAAGGAACCACAGGTTTCCATTAAGCCAAACTTTCTTCTGAATTAAAGAGTAAAAAGTGCAAATTCACTGCTTAAGAATTAAATGAATGTATTTTTATTGCAGCATGAACACGTTTTTTGTAAAGTGAACAAGAACTCACAGAGTCAAGAAAGCGTTTATAACTGTAACACTTATTCCTGTACAATATATATATTCTGCTTTAATAAAAACAGAACCCAACCATTCGCTATCAAAAATCACAGCACAAAATTTGTATGTTTTTCTCAAAACAGAAATTCTTACTCATTTTCCATGCTGCACACCCAAGCTCCTGTTCACTGGAAATAGGACATTGTTTTCTTGGGCTTTTCTTTTTAAACAGTATGGAAACAAAAAATAGCAGAGGGTGTCACTGCAAACACATCAACATGTACCGTAAAAATGAAAACAGATCTGATTAACTCAGCTTAACGAACACTTCCAAGTTCCTTATCAGTACCTGGGATGCATCTGGCAGGGAGCTTTCCCACCCCTAGAGGAAGTGCCAGGGGTGTTCCCCACTCCCAAGGGTAGGCAAGGTTGGGTGGTTTGTCCTGTTGTGATTTAAATACGATGTGATCCTTATTCGGTGCTATGGAGTCTGCTCGGAGCATGCCAGTACATGTCAGCTTTCCCTTCACTCTGTAAGACAACATCCGCCTCCATGCAGAGTTCAAAAATACTTGATGATTTAAGCCAGCTTGCTACACTTAGGTTAGAACACAAAGCAGACTGCAGTGCTCAATATCAGGATCAGCATTTTTCCCCCCACTTGTGAATACTTATACTTAGATCAAATAGGCTTTTGGCATTATTTTTACATGCCTACATCCAAGCCTAGCGGTACTAGAAATCCTCTCTTCAGTATCATCATCTGAGGATAAAGACATGAGACTTCCCATTCTCCAAGGACTGCCAGTCTCCTTAAACATAAATCTGCTATTGTGCTAAAGACACAATCTCTAAGGATTTCTATCTCAAAAGAATAAGGAAAATAGCCCAATAACCGAGAAAATGGAGCAGTTTCAGAGATTGGTGTGTTCAAGTAATATATAGCAATTATGTGGTTGGATGAAGGTAAGAAAGGGAACAAAGACAGAAGTTAACATTTTTTTGGAACTGAAGGGGAAGTCTGAGTTGGGAACATAACAGCATCCCCAGAAATTGCCAAATGCAGAGGGCAGCCGGGGAGGCAGCTCAGCACCCACTAGAGCCATGGACTCTGCTCCACGGAGCTCCACATCAAGCTCTGGCATCAAGAGGTAGAGAAGCATGGGGTAATCTCACCCACTAAGGGGCAAAACAGTGCAAAACTTGGGAAGCACCGTATGCTTGATTATGACAGCTGCCACGTCAGCTACAAAACCTCACTCACCCCTCTGGACAATTAAGCAATTCAGGGTGTATTCCATTCACACTTTTTTCCACAAGCGGGTGCGTAATTTCGCCTTGCTAAGCAGGCCCTGAGAAGCACTATCCCACAGGAATCATTTCATTATTTCTCTAAGTGCCACGTGCAGGGCAGCAGCACACACAGCACGTGTGGTGCACTGGGTGGTCTCACTTCCAGCACTAACATCCAGACCACAAGAAGGGGGTTGCTCCAGCACATGTCCCATTTTTTGCTCTGCTTCTGGAATCCAGGAGGCTGATGTTTTCCAAGGTGATGCAGAGCAGAGCCTGAGCTACCAGATCTGGCACAGCCCTCCTGATTTAGGGCTGCTGGGCACCTGGGGCAGCGCTTTGAGGGAGTATCACCTTTATTAACGGCTCAGCTAGGAGCTTGGAGCTCACAGCAGGCACTTCATATTTAAGGAAGCGGTGAGAATCATTAAGACTGAGGACACACAGGCTGTGTGTGGTTAATCTCACCAGCATATGCCACTGCCCCGGTCTCAATTTCCTAAGCAGGGTTGGGAAACCTTCCAGAGCCCAACTTCACAGGGAAAGGCAGAATGGCAGAGAAGCACTGAGATGAGCAATGGTGCTGCTGCCCCGCCACCAGTGGAAGCAGCGGCCTGGGAATGGGCAATGCTCGCTGGAAAGCAAGGCCAGAGAGAGAAGGCTTTGTGCTAGCAGGGATCTGTCGTGCGTGGCAACACAGGCTTCAGGTTAACGGACACTGAGGCAGCACCACTGTATGAAATCACTCCTGTGCTTCCCTCAGCTGCTGTAAGAGGCTGCAGCGACTGCACGGCACGGTGAAGGGAGGCGCAGCCCAGAGGCTCCAGCTCCAGGCGCACCAAGGCAGGGCAAACAGCACACTGCCATCCCTGGTAAAGGTGCAAGATTCACATCAGCTTCACAGAGGATCAGCCCAAACACACCAGCTAGGTAATCAACAACAACAACAACTTTTCTTTCCCAGGATTAACTACAGAGTGCAATTCGCTCGCCTTTTTTTTCTTCTTCTCTCACTATGACTACGTACAAGCAAACCTCCCGGCAGAAATTACTTGCATTTTAAACGTTATCGCTAATCTGCAATAGAGTGCGTGTTTCTCTAGCAAAGTCATTAAAACAGGCACGGGTCAGGATGCTGAGGCTGCATTCATGATTCTTTATAGTTACAATGTTAGTAAAGTATTTACTAAATTGACTACCACCTACTTCAAGTTAAATTTGCTGACAGATAAACTGAGCATAACCTCTGGCATTTTCAGATGTTTTCTTATGAATAGATATATTTTGCATGTTTTTGCATGCTAGGCCCTTTCCGAAATGCTGATTTGATCTCTGATATAAGGGCTTACTCACCCCCTTGAAGGTACAGAAGAAAGGCAGCAGTAGCTCGCATGTGGGTGAATGAGAGTGTAATGTATAGAAAGCATAAAACTGACTCTTTTCAGATCATTTCAAATTCAAAAGCAGCAAAAGAACACTGAAAATTCTGCACTATTTCTGCACTGGTTAAAAATAATTAAGAAAAGTCCTGCTGAGATTTTTTTAAAGGGAGATATAAAAAGAATATTATTTGCATAGTCACAAATCATGCTAAAATTATTCTTCAGCAAAAAAGACCACTCATTTCACAAGGGCAGTCCAGCTTCAAGAGACTGCACTATCTGTTAGCATCCTATTTTCAAAACAGACATCTCCGGGCAGATTTGTTACAGTTTTGTAGATGCTAATGTGTAAACAGATTGTAAAATTATTTGGGGGCCTATAATAGGATTTAATGCGTTTAAGAGGTAGTCTTATACCTCTTTAACAAAGAGGCTTACAATACGGTAAGAATGTATCACAAAAAATATAATGCTTTTAACAGATAAATCCTCTTGGCAAAGGCTGTAATCTTTCAAACTTAATTGGTGAACTCATTAACGAACAACTGCCACTACAAGAAGAAAGACTATTGTCAGCGACTTATCGGGCAGTGAGATAACAAACTTAATTATATTGTTTTTAGTGGATTTACATTTGCTTCCTTAGGACACTAGATTTTCCAAACAGTATTTCCTTGGCTGTATACCATTTTCTTTTCGCCTATAAGAGGAAGGCAAACGTATCTGCAGCAAAGAAGGGAAGACGAAAACCCAAACTGTCGCTGCTTTGAACTAAGCATAACACAGTACTAAAACTTCTGTCTTTATTATCTACTTGTAAAAAGTTATAAGCCTGTAAACTAGTTAATTTATGAGCCATGTTAATCATTTGTTCACATTTGATCTGAGGTTTAGCAAACACGGTTTCCTGGGACATGGGAGGATAATTTGCAGGTCCGGCGTGGCTCCTGAGGGGGCACTAACTAATCTGACACCGAAACATGACATTGATGGCAGGCACACACTAATGACCGCGCCGCTAGATGCTCCTGTCATCCTGTCGTGGCAGTGAAAAGCAACTTTCTTCTTACTGCCAAAAAAGTGCAGAGTGGTCAGACTAATTATTCAGACATGCACTGTAATGAGAATCTGAGTGCTCCTTCCCAGCGCACCAACCGCTCGCTAAGGCCCCATTTGTCTGATACGGTGCCTGATTAGAATTTGTTTCTTGAATAGTAAAACCACAGCTTAAAATACAGCGGAAAGGATAAACAGCCTTTTATTCTGCATAAAACTCCAAAAGTGGCCATTTTGGTTTCAAGCTTTTTTTTTTTTTTTTTGTCATTTATTTACACCACAAGAACAGAAAATTGGATTAATTTTTAATAGTACTTCTTAACATATACATCTTCATTGAGTTGTACTGTTGGAATCTGTCAGGACATAAATCCTGAAGACAAAGAGTGGCTCAGAAGGTATTTTATTTTCCTTCTTTTAGGAGAAATGACATTTGCTAGAACAGAAATTCGAACCAGACAAATCATAGGTTGAAAAAAGTGCCTGTCATTCTTTCTAAATGGTATTGTTAGGCCAACTGATTCCTCAGCATGAGCTCTGAAAGGATGTATGAGCTTTACACATCACAGAGTGGTTTGGATGGAGAAATAGAAGCAAGAAAAAAAAAAAAAGAGTAAGAAAAGTTGAATGATGTTTCCTAAATTCTACATTTATTCTTCACTGTGGGTTCTAATCCAGCACAGACAACAAGGTGTACCACAGCTTTGTACCTGTGTTAGCCTTACAAATCTGTAATTTGCAATTTGCCATACCGCAAAGCAAAAAGAGAGCAACGGAACCAACAGGGTTACATAAGCTACACATACAGGCTGAAGATACGTTAGCACCCTGTAAAGGAGCCCATATTTCTAAGGGTAACACTCAGCTCTTTCTGAAAAGCAAGCCCTTCTAAGAGCGTTTCAAGTAGGCCACCCAAAGTCTCACACACGCTACTGAGTCATTTAGAAAAACGTAATAAACTCGAAAGTGTTACACACAAAGGTGAAGGAGACACGCGCTGCAGTACCACCCCAGGACAGCTTCCACCTTTCCTGGCTAACAGCTCACACGAGCTCTGCAGGAATTCAGCCGGCCATCACAGCTCGTGCGCTGCAGTCCAAGTGCTGGAAATGGGTGAAGGACGGTGGGCGCCGCACTGCAGCCCTGACCCAGCTGCTCTGGCTGCTGCGCTCCTGCCAGCAGCTCACCGCAGAGCTCACTTGCACACAAAGACCTGTGTTAAGAGTGGCTGGATTTACGCGGCCCTCAGTTCTTGTGCTGGTTGGCTGCCCTTTGTCAGCAACCTGCAGCATCTGGAGCAGGTTGGAACTGCTAGGCCCTGAAGCAGGGACCCTAGTGAGAACAGGCCTGCTCCTTCCCCAAATCCAGTGGGCTGCATAGCACCAGGCACCTTTTGCAGCCCCAGATATCCCAAATACCCATTTCCAAGCGTAGTGCCACAAATCTGTTACCACATGGCGCAACTTCCGAGATGAAAGTGAAAGCACGTGTTTTGTGAGCCAAAGCAATACAACGTAAATACTGGGTACACGCTGTTACATGCCACTTTGCAGTGCAACATGCGAAGGGCACATGAATCATTAACGAGAGAACAACTCTGGCACCTACCCCAGAAATACCTCCATCAGCACTGAGCAGGAAAGAAGAGATCAAAAAGAGATCCCAGAATCATAAACGGAGGCTCAGCTCCTGCAGAAAGATACGCTTAGCAGCATTCATCTCTTTGGAAAATAGAGGCGCTGTATCCAAGATACGGCACCGCTAACATTTTCCACATGGCTGGGGATGGATTGGTGAGTGGCCTTCTCCTAAACAACATCATCTATACGTGCCAGCTGTTGGAAAAATGAAGACACGATGCATTTTGCACTCTGTTCTCGTAAACCAAAGGTATTAATTCAGACAGACGAAGGGGAGAGAGGCACCGAGTTTATTTCAAAGCAGGTTTCGCCACGCTTGGCCACGTCATGTGGCCGTGCTGCAGCAGCCTCATCGCCCAGCTGGAGAGTGAGGAAGGACCCTTCTGTATCTAGCCTGACTGGGCCAGCCATAGCAGCGACAACTAAAAACTCAAATGTCCTTCTGTCAGTTTAACTGTTAGCTTGCAATGGATTCGGTTGTACTTCCCATTTGGGGCAGGTTCTCCCCAAGGGCTGACTAAGAAATGTTGGGCAAGAGGAAGCAGCAACCACCAAATAACATTAAAAAAGGGAAAAAAAAATAAGTAATCTCACTGCCAGCTTCTGAAGAGGAGGCAGGATCTCTCTTGCCACCCCCAGGGTGTGCAGTTGGAAGACAGCTGCATCACAGTCCCACTGCTGAAAGCGGGGGACCCTGCTGCTGGAAAGAAGCTGGGGTGATGGGAAACCCATCTGGGCAGCCAGAAGCACCAGTGAGGGCATCCCATCCTCTCCCCCATTCCTTTGCCTCCCAGGCTGCCTCACAGAAATGTGAAGCACAAAGGATGCCTGTTCCTAGGGAGTAAGAACAGGGGAGAACAATGCTCCACCGGGACTCTTAAACACTCAAAATGTAAACCTGTTCTGAGCTCATCTCTTAGGAACCTACAGCAGTTTGATCACAAATGCCATTTAGCTAATTCATAGATAGAATATGAATTTAGTTATTCAAGAATAAGTAAAACTTGCTGTTTTCTTCCTTTGCTGGACACAAAGAAGTGCTCCTTCTGATGTGGCCCAGACCAGACAAAAATCTACGTAGGAAATTACTCAGAAGACTGGCTTCAGGCTAAGCATAAATCACTACATAAACTAAAATAAGAGATGATTCCACTGCGTTGATCCACACCGTCAGTAATCACCATAGCCTTCTGCTGTGCTTCAGGGGACTCCAGCATACCAGAAAACACAAACAAAAGCTTCTAAATCTCCATTTGCCACCTTTTCTCATCCTTGTGGCACTGTGAGACAAAAGATGCAAAATACACTTAAACTTGGACTAAAGGTATTGATTCCTCCACGTTCAAGAGGATCCAGAATTACACAGAAAGGTCTTTCTTGCCTGACCCAAATCCTCTGCCCTCTGTTTCACCATGGGCAGGCTGCAGTCCTGTGAGGTGCTGAATCCAGAGGCACCTGGTTGCCAGCCCAGGAGAAGCAGCACAGAATACAGGCTGGCTTCTGTCTTCGCCACAAACCTGTCTCTTTCTCTTCTAAAATACAAGATGGGTGTGTGTGTGTGTGTGAGACATTGCCCTCAGTCTTCTGGGATTCTGTTTGTTTGTTTTTAAGTATTTTAGGAAGTTATGCTTCCATGTAACGTACGAAGGTGATTTGATGTGGTAATTACCTATTACATTTGACAAGGTAATTAATGTGGCAAAATACCACTGTACAATGTGTAAACTTAGTTTGCTATCATCAAAACACGTCTGCTTAGGAAACTGTTCTGTCTGGAGAAAAAAAAGAAAAGATGGAAAACTCCCAATTATGCATATTCTCTCATCTAGAAAACATAAAGACTGACCTTCAGCTTCAAATATGTTCTGGACCAAACAGGCATTCTCTGGACAGAGAACTCTAAAAACAAGTGAAAAAAAAAAAAAAGTTAGCAACACCTTCCAGGAGCAGTACAGAATTTCACTGAGATCTTTAGCATCTCAGATAGAAATGCCTGAGACTTCAATGCCAATGGTTTCTTCACAGCTCAAGAATACTATATCCTCAAAAACAGTTCTCTTTTCAGAAATTCCCCTCCAATTATCAGGTATCAACTCAGAATGAAGGGAAATGAAAATCAGCATATTGCTGAAAAGGTGCACAGAAATCTCCAGTCAATCACATTAAATGCTCTGATGACTTTGTCTCCATCCAAGCCATCCAAGCTTGCAATGACATGAAGGAGAAGTCAAAAGAGATGTGCTGAGCTAACTATAAAGTAACAGAAACAAAGGAAATACTGTAAATGATACTAGTATGAACAAGTTAAATATTCTTAAGTACAGCCTACAATCAATGTGCGTGGACCTATGGAAAACAGAAACACCTCCTTGACTGAAGCACCCAAAATAAAATCAAAAACCTTCAGCCGCATACAGAGAATCTTCCCTGAGCTTCACCCAGCAAGATTAATGCCTACTTCCAGATCTGATTTCCACTTCTGCTGTTTATCTGCTGAAATGTCCTGAGCAGTTTATGGTTTGAAATAATCTTGAACACGATGTAAATCTCTCTGCACAGAGACCAGCAAATAAGAAAACAACGCAAACTTCCAGATACCAAACCCAAGTGATTCAGAAGCAAAGGCATCCAATCTGCACTGCCATATTATTATAAATTCATTATTCTTCTTTGGGACAACATCCTCCGTTACCTTTTAACAAGAAAACCCAGAATCTAGTCTGAAATCCTTATTGCCAAAGCAGCCCTTGGAAACACAGCAAAGACCCACTGGGGAGGCATTTTTAGCAGTTCTGTCTTTGCACTGGAGGCACTGTCTCCACAGTAAGCGCCAGACACCAGAAAAACTTGAATCTACCAAGTCAGTATGAAAGACTGATGTGTGGCTGGCAGGACCGAAACCGCTCCCTCCATCCCTGGACACAGCAGGGCACCACGGGCTCGCTGTCTGGCTCCTGGGCACAGCACGCACCACGAGCAGAAGCACAGCTCCACCAGTACAGCCCACTGCACCCAGGGCCCCTCCTTGCCCGCTCTCCCTCCCCTGCCCGGCTCCCGGACCCAAGCGAGGTGCCTGCCAGGAGCAACGTGAGCCCAGCTCTTTTCACACCCAAGCATGAAGTGGCAGACAGGAGGAAAACCTCTCCTTTCCACAAGTTCTTCTGTTACTAATAGTCTTGATTTTATTACACAGAGGTGAGAAACAAAACCCAGCATTTGACTGAACTGGAAAAAAAGAAAAAAGTTAAAGAAAAGAGTGCTTTCTGTGAGGTATGCTCCTCTGAACGATTCAACAGGCTGCAAAGCTTTGGTTCTTGGTTGAACAGAGCAGCTGCCAGCCTCGTGCTTGGCCAGGGCAAGTTCTCCAGCTCTGTAGCACTGGATGCAGGAACGAGGGGCCAGAATGACATGAGCCAGATGTCAGCCCATCTCCCCACTGCAGGAGGAAGAACCGCCTGGTACCAGCAGGACACCCAGAACAACCTCACTGCTGAACTTAAGCTTCCCAACACAGAAGTACTGGTCCTGCATCTATCACGCGTCGAACCTGCTGCACATCGCTGCCAATGGCTGGTGCAGCTGACCCAGCCCTGCTGGGCAAGCACCCCACGGCTGTCAGGAGCTGGCTGACCTACGGGTCCCACACAGCCTTAAGAGCAGCTTGGAAAAACTTTTGGCTTTGCAAGACTTAAAAAAAATAAAATTAAGTGAAATGCATTCAGGTGTGAGGGCAAGGAAAAAAAGAGTACCTACACAAATCTAAAAAATGAGTACTGCTTTCTCATTAAATACTGAGACCTCCCTTTCACAAACCCCATCTTGTACACACAGGGAAGCAGTCTGCACTCTCTCCTTCCTAAATATTTTCACTCACTGTTTAAAAAAAAAAAAAAAAAAAAGACAAAAGAGAAACCCCACGCTTGAATCTATCAGCAACACTTTAAGGGTCACGTAGCACAATCCTGGAAAGTGACCGAGGAGTTCAGGGAGCTCCACAACACTTCGTATTTTACCACAGGAGTCTCTCTTATAATGAATGGAACTGAAAACAAAAATAATTCCTTACATTTTTTCAAAAGGGTAAAAAATGCTTCAAAATCAGAAGTTGTACGTTGGGATTTTTCTTTTTCTTTTTAGCGTTTTAATTATTCATTGGGTATGGCATTATTTTACTGTATGAAATGTCTGATGCACAAAAAAGCCTATTCTTCTAGAAGCATAATTTCAACCTCAGTTCAAGCATATTCTTCTTGGCAGTAGCTAAAGAGTTTTGCTAAATCATAGCAAAATGTATTTTCAAGCAATGAGAAAATTCAGCATTGCACCTCTCTCATTGCTCCCCTCCTGAGCTTTAACTATGCTGTTTTCATACAATTAATTATTTAGGTGGTTCCAGGAACAATATATGGTTACTGCCACAGAGCTGCACAGACCTCAGCTGAGCAGCCATACAATTCACTGCTGTCTCGTTCTGCCCAGGACTTGTGCTGGCTGAGGAGAGAAATTTAGCTGGAGCTCAAAACTTGCTTAAACTTAGCGATTCAGCACTTCAGTGTTATTTTTCTAGGACGTAACTAGCAATAAAAGATTGCCATAAATACGTTCTCCCTATATTCATGCACTGCGTAAATACACTTTAATGGCAGTAATTGAAATCTGAATGGGATGCCAACACCTCAGGCAGACTGACGCGACATTTAATTTATACAATTAAACACGAGGGTGGGGAAGCACAAAACAAACAATGTTTGTTAGTTGCATGCTTTACATCAGACCTCTTTTCCCCTTTTACCTGTCCTTGCTCTGGTCTGGCTGGGCAGCAGATGGCACGAGGCAGAGGACAGCCCTGGTGCGGCCGGCATCACAGCAGCGGGTGGGAGCCCACCACCAACTTCTCCAGATCAACAGGAGCAGAACAGGCAGCAGGCCACCAGCCCCCAGAGAGCTGCTGAGGCACCCACGTGGAGCTCTGCAGCAGCTTCACGCACCCCTTCAAGGATTCACAGGATGAACCCGAGGGCAAAAAGCCATCTTAAACTACACGGACTTGCTCACCAGCCCTCCAAATGCAAGGCAACGCTTCAGCTCCCTTCACCTGATGGGCTCTGGACTGGGACCCACTTAACTTGGCGTCTGTGCTGACTGAAAGGTTACATTCTGCCAATGGAATTAAACATGGAAGAAGCCATGTACGTACAAAGCCACCTACACCTAAAACATAGTTTAAGCTCCCACAGAACTGAACAAGTACTTTTTCTGCCGTGACTAACCCTCTCGTACAGATCAAGCAGGGAGAGGTACTGCAGCCTGGCATTCTAAAGTTGAGCACGGATTCAGATCTCTCATCCCACTGTGAACATCCCACCTTCACACAGGCTACTCTGCTATCTCTTCAGTCAATGTTTGTGTTCCTATGTGCATACAGCTTCATTAGAGCACACAAAGAACCTCTGTACCTCAAGAATACATCTTTTAAGAAAAAGTGACCAAGAAGAGCACCTGTCACTATCAGAATTACAAGGACTGCTGTAGTAGGCAGGTGGAAAATCAAGGGAGAACATTTTCAGGCCACTGTTTTGCACTTTGTCATAGAGAAAATGCTGCCCTTCATACAAAAACTTCGTGAAAGGAAGGCAGAAAGCACGTGTGCATGCATGTACAAGTGCACATAAGCAAATACACATATTAGCAATGTGCAATTTTTTAATGCATATCAAAACCACTCAATTAGGGGTTTTCCCACTTTCTGAATCTGCATCACAGCCTTACATCAGCTCTTAACACCAAAAACAGGATACAAAGCAGGTACCTCTGGTAGTAGTGCTGCAGCGCTGGAGAAAGCAGGTGCAATTTCTCAGCACACAGACAACCACTGCAGTATGAAATGCGCACACAGTGATGGGCAAGGTGGGACAGGAGGTGAACACAGTAACTCCAAGGCAAAACATGTGGACAGCTGATGAAACTCGGCTCATAGCACCGATGCAATGAGTCGAACCAAATGTCAGTTCACCTTGTATGACAGCGCAGAACAATTCCATCTTTGGATACGAAATACTAAGAGGGGATCAGACAAGCTTCATCAACAGCAAAACCTACCCACCTTTCCCAGGGAGGATTACAGTGCAGGGCTCTTGCAGGACACAGTGGGACCTGCAGTTAAAGGAAGCCCTGCCTGAGCTCATGAAGGCTGTGTGCTGCCATCGGTGAGCACTAAAATCCAGCCATCCTCCACAGGAAGCCCACCTAATGACAGCCCAACAGCAGGCACAGCGCTGGGGACAGGGGAGCTGTGTCTCACCCAGGGCACCCAACACATTGCCTTGTGTTGTAAGCTGGATGAGCCCTGATCACCACGAAGGAGCTGATCCCATTCAAAGAGCTCTTGCTTATCCTCTAGAGAATGTTTCTGCCTCGTTATTGAGGAAGTTTATCATATATCTGACCTCACAGACCAGGCATCGCCAGTAAGCAACAACAAAGACAAATAAATTAAACAGAATAAAAATAGAATATCTCAACTTTACCCTTCAGTTTACCACAAGGCACCTTTAATCTATTATTTTTAGTTCTACCTCCAGTTGTGCCATAAATATGTATTTACAGCACATGATTTTTCCTTTGGGATTATTTCTGCTCTTGTATCTTTTGCAGAAAATGAAACCTCATCTCAGTTAATCCTCATCATAAAAACATGATCAGTTTTATTACCATTAACTGCATTCTAATCCTGTTCAGATAATTTATCAGCATTTCTGGTTTTCAAAAACACAAAAAGATGCAATCTAGTTTTTTACCATTAGCATCATTTTTAAAGTCATTTTATATTTTATCTTACAAGGTGATTGACTTGCTTATTTAAAACATGCATGAGATTTTTTCCTTTTTCCCTCCTTCCCATAAACTATACTGACCATATCTGTAGGCTGGAGTTGCTTTGTTTAAAACATAATTAAAGACAGAGCTTTAACTTCAAACACATCTGCTGCAGGACTACGCCTGAGTCACATCAACTTTCTTCAGCTACAGCAGAGTTAAAAAGCTCACAGTGAGAAGGGCACAACCACAGCCTCTACCAAACTGAGGGAAGCGGCATTACGTTCATTAAACTGGAAGGTAACTGTTGACACATACTTGCTTTCAAGGGGTCCTTGGCAAGAAAGTGGCAGCAGTTACAACAAATTAACAGCATACAATAAAAATGCCATAAACATGCAGCATACATAATAAATCCAATCAAGTCTACAAGTCGCACAGATAAAAATGACAAACGGCGACTGTCTCCGAAAATAAAAAATATACATTTCTCACACACTGCTGCTCAGCGTTACAACATATTTTTGCCCCTAAATCTAAAATACAAATTAAGTGATTCTAATGCGAACAGCATTGTGGATAATGTATTTACTTTCTCCTTCCCCTTTTCTTTTGCCCTCCCCGCTTTCCTAGCTCGTGAAAGCAAGGAGACAACTCCATTGCAGCCTCCTCAGCAATGACTTGCTTGCTAAAGACCTGTGATGTGTTCTTGGTGTTTATACAGATGTTAGCTGGGTGATGTTTAGCAAAACAACACCAGTATCCCTCGACTGACGGAACAAAAACACCACAGTACTTATGGTGACTGTTGCTCCATAATTTATTGGCTGACTGCATTAATTTCCTGCATCTGATCTGTTTCTAATTCTAGCTGCCGAGGCTGGGATCTGAAATTTGCAGCCAGTAAGATGCATTTTAAAGTTCCAACAGCACATGCAGGATGTCAGCTAAGAAGAAAAGAGGCCATCCCCAAAGGGAGCAAAGAGAGGTGAATGTGGGCCCGGCCAGCATCTGGATGTCTTTTGTGCCAGATTTCAGAGCCCCTCCTGCTGGCGAGGACCCTCACGCTGCTCTCCCCACAAAGACACCCCAACAGGAGCTGCCACATGGGGGGACTTGTGCAGGAAAGCACCAACAAGTCTGCATGTGAGAATAATTGCTCTGACTGCACCGACTCCTCCTTGTTAATCAGAGGGGAGAAACAAAGCGCTTCCTTAAACATCCCCTATACGGTAGGTGAAATAACATCAGTAAATTATAACAATTAAAAGTCATTAAGGAAAGAGTAATTAAGAATAGCTGTTTAGATAACAATGACTTTCTCAAAATCCTCATAACAGAGGTCCCACTTTTTAATCACCCCTTTGCAACAGCTAGCGTAACTTCAGAATAATTGCAGATTTTTAACTTTTATACATCCGAAAGAGCATAAAGCAAAACCCATAAATTATATGCTAACTCCAGCTGTTAAATGTTGGCATTTTGTCTTAAAAAAAAAAAAAAGTTCAAAATCTGTTTCCTTAAACCAAGGAAATGTGGAAAAAGGCCATCCTGCCAGTGGAAACATTCAACAGCAGAAAGCTCACGCTGCGGTTTCTTGCCGAGGCAGCAAACTTCTCTAAAAGGGAAGTTACTGCCAACTCAAATACTGTTTGCTTTCACACCCAAGAACAAACTGTGTGCATGGTGAAGGCTTCCTGAGGGCTCAGTGCAGCTGGAGCATGCTGAATAAAGGTAACTAATGTCAAAGCTACTGTAAACTTGTTCTCATTTTTCTATCAGCAAGTTATCATCAATGGAAACAAGACTATTATGCTGCCATCCTTCCTTTAAAAAAAAAAAAAAAAAAACAAAAAACAAAAAAAAACAGGGACAGAGAGGGAGAAAGAAATGAACTTCTGTTTACCCCCCTTTTCATCCTCCAGCTTATTCTTTAGGGCATTCTGTCATTGCTGTTCCTAAACAGACAAGCACTGAGGCCTGCTTCAAAGCTTTCCCTGGCCCTTTAAGAAGACAGGTCAAGCTCAACTTCACAAGCACAGAAAAGGTGAATTTCCAGGGCTGAACACAATATGCAACGAGGTTATTCTCCCCAGGCAGGAAATGCAAAGGGAGGGTTTCACTGCAACTTCACAAATTAGAGCCAGAAAGCTGTGCCAAAGCAAACACAATCACTGGGAGGGCCAAGCTCTAACGAAGATCGCAGTCGGGCCGCTGTCGCGCTGCTGCCAGTGGCTGTCACTGGAGCGGTGCAGGGCTGCCTTCCCTCTCAGCAGCGGCTGCACAGCGCAAGGGAACCAGCACCAGGAGCAGAACAGGCGGGTGGTGGCATCTCAGCCCTGCACGGCCACTGGGAGAAGCTGCACGCGGTGTCAGAACCACCATCACTGTCAGAGATTTTTCCTCCTCGAGAGCATGCCTGAAAGTTAAAAGCCTGAACTACTGTGCTTGCAGAAAGGGATTTTTCCCCTTGCTCATAAAAGAAAACTGAGAAAGTACGGCTATTATGACAGCGTAAGATAATAGTGGTTTCATCGACAATTCCACTTTGAAATCAATCGTTACATTATTTTGAAATACAATGTAGGAAGAAATTAAGATTCTTGTAACATCTAAGAAAAACTAAACATTATCAAACCCTGCCTTCCCTCTCCCAGCCAGCTGGCATACCCAGAATCAAACACAGTTAATCATTTAAAGGAAGAATCCTTTTCAAAGTAGAAAATCACACTGTTTATTCCAGAACTCCTACTCAATACTATTTTTTTCTGCATACTAGTGCCTAACACAACACGCTGAAACGGCATAAGGCATAAATGCATCTTTATGAAAGAAACCATGAGCAAAAGGATGATGCTACACGGGAGACAACGGCTGCACCTCATCACAGCTCCAAGCAGGATTCAGGGCAGTCACCTCCACCCTGCCCTTACCCCCAACACACACACAGCCAGGCAAAGTAAGCCGCCAACCGGCTCCCTATGATTTGGTCATTAAAAAGGGGGGGAAAAAAAACCATTACAACACAGAACTGAAGAACTCCTCGCCCTGCCCCTGCCACGGCCGATGCTGAAGCTCTTCCCATCGCCCTACCTGCTCCAGGCACCGGTGGGCACCGCGTCTCCAGCCCACCCCGTGCCGGCCCCAATCCTCCAGCACCAGGCTGCTGCCAACGTCCTTGTGAGCGGCGAGCAGGCCACGAGTTCACGGCAACCGCCGAGCGCTACTACACTGAACATCTGGTCATGAATGAACGGATTGCCCACTAACTCTCAGCATTGGGCAGCTGATGAAAAATTCAACATTTTCCTTGTTGGCACAGTTGTTTTGGAGAATTCTCTAGAGCTTCCTGAATTATATTAAGAAAATTTCACTGCAGCAATCTATATCTGTGAGAACAGCTGGTGTTGAAAGGGATCTGCTGCACTCGGTGTGCTGGGGGACCTCCTGTTGGATCATGCTACTTCTACTACATTTGTCCTTGAAAACTTAGCTCCGCTTCGAGCTACTACAGGCACGGTGACGGCACTGCTTCCCTGTCACTGAAGAACCGGGGCTGAAAAATAAGCATCAAAGGAGGCAGGGCCCTGAGCAAGAGGGAAAGGCTCCCCAGGGCAGCGCAGCACGGCAGGATGATGGCAGGATGATGGCAGGACTGAGCTCTGTGAGACACGAGGCTGGAGCACTGGTTCAGTTACAGAAAGCTCCCGTAAGCTGCAAGTTTCCATGCCCGTAAGCTGTATGCTCCAGGTCAATCAGCTGAAATGCCTCAGTACACCTTAAGGACTTCCATCCCTCGTTAACCTGCAGTGCGAGACACGCACAGTCAGAACCAGCTCTGTGTGGAGCACCCATACTCATCTGAACCTAAAAACTGAGACGTCCATCAAAAAAATAAACATCAAGCTAGAGCTCAAAGAGGAGGAAAGAGCAACAGTCCTCATCTCAGGACCAAAACCAATTAGATTTTTAAATTCTGAAATATTTTAAAGAGATTAACTTCTTGATAGTGCAATAGAATAATAATAAAGTGTGTATATCTTTTTTCTTAAGGAAGTGGTAAACTTAAGTCATGCTAAATTTAGGCTATTATCTATGCAGCATAAATTTCACTTCTGTGTATAAATGCTAACTTGCATATTTCTCCATGGTAACTAAACTATGATTAAAACAACAGTGAAACCAGCCTTTAGAGCCACCTGTTTAACTAGGAACAACCTAATTTACAAAAATACTAAAACTTAGAAATTTCATGGGAATCTAGATCACGTTTTTCCCAGTAGAAAGCTCACTTTTCCACGATCGTATAACTGCAATATACTTGGCTCCGCTTGGCAATCATTCTTTTTTTATTATTATTCTTCCCCCCCTCCCTTTTTTTTTTTATACTACTGTAATTTTTTTCATGCATTGTTCAGCCTAACACAAGTGGTATTTAAGATTATAACGAATAAGTCTCTAATAACCCTTTCCAAAAAGGAAGTTATTTGCTCCTTTGAAGGGATTAATTTACCTAGAAAGTATCTTCATGTTTTACAAAAGGAACAAATGAAAGAAATGAGAAAATCCCAAACCAAAATTCCCATTAGATATGGTAAGACACCTTCAAAACTCATTTTTCTATTGCGATATCCTTGTAATTTACTAATGAAGAAATGGACTGTTTTTATGGGTCAAATTAAAGAAATAATTATAATACGACCCAGAATAGTAAAAGTGTAGGTACAAGCAATATTTTCTTATTTAATTATAAAGCATAAAAATAGATTTGAATATGAATCATTTTAAACCACAGAATTAAATTTAGTATTTAAAAACTGAAAACCCCTTGAAGTAGAAATATAATCATAATAGGTTTGGTTTGGTGTGAAATACATGACTCATATATTCATGACACATATCTAAAAATGCCTCATATTAAAACTTTATTATAATAAAAAATTGATCACCGTTTTTGTCTCCTGGTTTTCACATGATGTAATACCTGAGGCCAAATCTCTGCCTTTTAAGTAATGATGAGCAAAGTAGTTTTGGAGTAACACCTCATAAAACGTTCAGAGTCCATTTCATTTACACTCGCCCATCCAATGCCATATACAAATGTACACGGGATGCTAATCAGATAAGAATGGCATGAACATAATGCCCACAAAAACTAACATTAAAAACCTCTCCCTGCTATAAAAGCCCATAAGGATAACAGAGCAGAGCTCCAAGTCATAACTAACACAGCAAGAGCACTTCTGCAGAGAAGAGATCCACATAGAAAAAAACAGCACATATAAAAAAGCCACATATTTTGTTTAAAGAATCCATACTGTTTTCTTAAAAAAAAAATGAGATGTCCAGTGTGCACCTCACTACAGAGGTTGTTCTGTAAGACAACCAGAGAAGAAAAAACACTTCCACAAAGGTTAGAAAGCAAGACCACAGTTACTGAGAGATTGCAGGCAATCTGGCAGAAGTTACAAATAATTAGTTGCTTTTAAAATTACCAAACTTCAAACTCTTTCTCCAAAAACTGCACACTGTCCGCAGGTAGAGCTCACACCTCAGTGGCCACATGAGCCCTGCAGGAGGGTAACTGGATGTGCAGGAAGAAACCGGACAGCAGGGCAGGAGCAGAGCATGAATGCCAGCGAAGCGTCCCCAACCCACTCCTCTATCTATCTTCTACGAGGTGCTACACAAGCAACCAGAGAAACCAAGGCTTCTGCTGACGTTTCAGTGCCTGCTTATGCTCAGGTACTTGGGGAAGAAGATTGAACTGACGGACTAACAGCGCTGGTTAAGTGGCCTATTTACTGTCATCTCAAAGCCAAACGGAGCCCACGCAAACAGTGGACATTTTCATGCTCTGAACTGTTACCACAGGTCTCTGCAATGCTCACAAATCAATCACTTGCAAAGCTGATGTAGCCCTGTTACGCTAATTAAACTTTGTTTTGCATCAGAGTCCTGCATTTGCAGTGTGTGTACAGTATGTAAATTATACAAATTACAAGAAAAGTTGATTAGTGTAATTCAAATCTCAGCGCAGTTACTAAAATTAACAATGAATACAAATTACCCAGAATCACTTCAGTGTGGCTGACAAGCTCTACGTATAAACCATGTTACCAAATTCACAGAAGTGGGCACCAAAGCAAGCAAAAAACATGCAGTTACACTACAGGTAACCTTGCTCAGAGAAAATCTGCCCCAGGAATGTGTTCTCACTCAACCTTATTGATCTCCATCCCTCCCAGAAGTCCTGGTGAAGCTGACTGAGGAGAGAGGAGGGTTTGCATGGGCCTTCTTTCTTCAGAATCCAAAGACTGCAGTGACTTCCAGGGCTGAAGCTACAACAACACACTCAACATCCACAGGAATACAACAAGCAACACAGATTTCTTACAGCTTCACCTCCATGTCAGTCTCTATATCAGCTGTTCTGACTGCTCATTTACTGGAGAACCAGCATCAAGGAGCAGAATTCCAAATGGGTTACGGGAGATTTAAGGGGTCCTCTCTCAGCACAGACAGTGCGGGGCAATGCAGGATTGGTATTTCTATCACAGAAAGGCCAGGCGTGACACTACGGCACAGAATCCGTGATGCCTGTAGAAATGCAGTGCACTTTTTGGGGAGAAGAAAGTAAAAAGCTTAAAAAGAGGATCCGGGGGAAAAGAAAAAAATGCACTCGATATGGAAAATAACAACATGCTGTCTGCGTTGGGAGCAGGGGAAAAAACACCACCACAAAGTACAAAGGAAAACAAAGATTCATTTGAAAAATGCTGCTTTTAAGTCATTAAATTGAATGTGTCCAAACCGGACCTTTGGTTATCCCAGACTTTGAGACAATAGTATTTTTCCTAGTCTGCTAGCAATGATAAAGGTCTGGATTAAACAGGAAGACAGGAAATTCAAAGTTAGCTTAAACTCTATTCATAAAAGGGGATGGGCTTACCAGTTCAGATAAAAAAAATGATAAAAAAAATCTTAGGCCCAAATCTGATGAGAAACTCTCAAAAAGGCTGGGCTCTATTATATTTTCATATTCTTTTCAAACTTCCTGTGCTGCACTGAGTTCAGTGGAAACCAACATCGCAGTAAGCTGTGTGCCTAACCAGGAGAGCGCTGGGCTCTTCAAATAAAACCCACTTCATGAAGTTTTGGCAGAAGCTCATGTCCTAACCTGAATAGCTTGAGTTTATATAGGAATAATACCTGAAAGCAGAAAAGACAAGGAAAACTGTTCTTACACCTTCAGAAGCCCAACTTCTTCACAGTAAAATCCCTTCAACTATTAACAGTGCACATCATTATTAATAATCAATGATATTGTACCTGCCATGGAAATACGTACAGCAGAATTCCATTTGCTGGCAGACCAACAAGAGCCTCAAGTCGCATAACGAGCTGCAGGCAATTAAGTAAGGGCAGCATCTGGCCACTGGTCTCCCATAGCAATGCCAGCAGACCCCAGGCCGAGCCCAGCACCAGGCCCACGCGCTGTGGAAAGCAGCCACAGCCACAACAGACGCGAAACACAAAACAAGCTAAGAGACAGCGCTGTGCAAGGAAAGGCACTGTGGCCGTGCTCCCGTGGGACGGGCGCAGCTCCTCTGCAAACACATCCGAAGCGCTCAGTGCAAAAGTTCAGAGCTGAAGAACAAATTCTTTCCTCCCTAACTGCCGTTCCTGAGGCTTTGCCCCTCGCTTGCCCACGGCCAGCACACAACACACCGCCGTGCTCAGCCCTTTGTGCACACAGCAATCCTTCCTGGGGAGCAGCCCTGTTCTGCAGCACAGCCCCGCGCTCAGCTGTGCTGCGATGGGGTGACGCTGATCTGCACTGATATCTTGCCCATACCAAAATAAAGCTTATTAACCCGACCGCTCTCGCTTTTGTTGTTGTCAACTGCCTCAGTAACCCCTCTTCTTTCAAAAACCTGAGCTTTTCTGACTTAAGATCTTGAGCTGTTTTCACAGAATTCAAGGTTTTCAAGTCGTCCGCTACGTTTCAGCATAATTATTTCCTTTAAACATCCATCTTAATGGCAGAAGCAATTTTGAACTTTTTATGCTGTTTAAATTCAAACATAAATTTGTACACAACAATAAAACATGCAGCTAATTTGTCATGCTCCTATGAGCAACTGTGTCACTCACACCAAGAACCATTGACTGCGGTGTTCAGAGCTTTCGTTCCTATTTCACATTACTCAATTGAGCTTTCTGCAGAAAAGCTTTTAACAACCACATCTGGTCTTTAATAAATCACTGCACTTTGTCTTCCTGCCAAAACTCCTCCTTTATCTAACTTACATCTTCATGATGAGATAGGAAATCACACATTATGGTGGTGACAAACAATTGTAATTATGTCATTAGTAGCCATTTAGTCTACAAAGGTTCTCAAAAAGGAAATATAATGCACAATAAGAAATATAGGATAATACATTGATCACAGTTCTAATCCACTTTTTACTTCACAAGTGTAAAAAGCTGGCATAATTCATGGGCACAGCAGGCAGTAATAGTATACCACTTTATGAACTATGCAGCTATTTTATTCCCCTATCTACTTAAAAATAAAAAAGCTTTTAATAGCTTGATTTAGACATAAAAGTTATTTATGATCCTTCGCTGATTATAATATTTATTTTTTTAAAAACTTTTCATGAAAGTGATTCTTTCTGCGATTAAGTCCATACCATGTTATCAAAGATCTCACAGGAGAACATTTACACCAGGAAGAAAAAGTGAGGAAAAAAACTCTGAGATTGGAAAGAATGTAGAAAACTCATCTCTGTGCTCTTTATGGCATGGATGCCAGGGTGTCACAGATAGAAACAGCCCTTCTATCCTTCAGGAATTTTCTAAAAGCAATGAAAATATAAACAAGAGCAGTTTAAGAGCTTGTTCCAAAAAAAGGTGTCACTTAATCCAGCTGGACTGCTGGCACATTCACACATCAGGAGTGACTGTAATCAGACTGTGCTGATGGGCTCCAAAGGTGTCATTAGCTTTTTAGCTCAAATCTGGAGAATGCTGTTGGTGTAAATGTCCCTGCAGGCTTCACTTAACGCACGTTAATTCTCATCGCAGAGCAGTCTCAGAAGACATCAACTGGACTCCTCTCTGATGAAAGTCAATCGGCTTCAGGAGCCCAGCAGCTCACAGGCTTTCAGCCCTCAGGAGCAAAGCGAGTCTGGTCCAGTGTCAGTCCCTGAAAAGCCCACGGGGTGGATGTCAGGTCTGTGGCACCAGCTGCTTCACTCCACAGCCCCAGTGCTTTTGCACTGCACTACAGAGCAATGCAGACAGCCCAAGAAAGCTACAATCCATCAAGAGGGATGCCCGGTTCTATGCTGAGCCCTTTGTGTTTGTCTAATCAACTCAATAATGAAGTCTATTTAGGTTTCAGAACCACTCACTCTTCTTTTTGCAGCATCTACTTTAGGCTTATCATGCCCCTTAACTATAAGTGAGGTTGTGGACCATTGAAATTACCACAAGTTTTGGTGTTTTCTAGAAGGACTTACACCCCAGCAGGTTGCCATATTTTGGCAACCATCTCTCTGAACCCCTGTGGTATAAAATAAACAGAAGCCTGCACAAGCACACTTAACACAATGATGTTTTTTGGAAAAAAAGAAAAAAGATTTTTTAAAAAATGATTTCACATACTGCCCAAAAGATAGGCCTGAATTCCCTTCTGTACTGTTGAAAAGTACTTGCACAAAGGAGAAAAAGAACTGCATTGAATTAACCCACAGTACCATCACATGAGGTCCTCTACACCAGCCGTAGCTACAATGCCCCAAATTCACCAAGCTGCCATTCTGGAAAGTTTCTCTTTCAATCTCTGAATCTTCTGCCTGGTGTATTCCCCACCCCCTCATCCCACCAAAGGAAAACCATTTCTCAAGATATCCAAACACCCACTCCTGCTTTCATTCTTGATTTGGTACAGTCTCCACTGTTTCCTGTTAACTGTGACTACAAAACTTCACCTACTTCTAGCTGTCATCCTGGTGAGTACCGTGCCTCTCTGTTCCCAGCCAACGCACCTCCAGCAGGCAACATTCGCACTACGAAGACTAGAAGTAGCTTGCTGATAGGACCCAGAGGAACCAAAGCTTCCACCAAACCCATCCCTCTCATAGTGAATTATTAAACAACATAGAGGCTATGAATTATACAATGGCTGGGGCTGGGAAAGACCTTTTTTCAGACCGTCTAGTTTCAACTTCATGCCACGGCCTCCCGTGAGCCCAGTCTGCCCAAAGCCTCATCCCACCTGGCCTTGAACACAATAGGGCACCACATCAATGACTGTAGCTGCATCACAGATTAAATAAATATCCTGATACAGGCAACATACGAGAGCTACGGTCACTCTTGACAGCACACAGTCAAATCAGAAGGTACTGTTCAATTCCTACTCTTCCAAAAACCCCAAGTTAGTGCTTTAGATATTGTCAGCCATTTTGTGCTCATACACCAAGCACCGTGCAGTGAAAACACATTCAGTACTGGAATTTGTAGAGTCCACAAGAGACAAAATGACTCTCCTGTCCAAAGGAAGAGGAATAGACGGCACTGCATGGTGCTTGCCAAGTCAAAAATAATTATTCACATGATTTGAAGTTCGTCTCTGAATACAAGTTTTACACTGCTGTCCACGTGGCCACGGAAAAGAGCGGCCCTGGCCAGGCACCCCAGGGGAACTTCAGATGAGGACTGTGCAAAAAAGGCCAAACAAAAGGACTTTCTTCAAGTGAACAATGACAACGAGCTTTTGAGTGAAAATCATACGCTAGCTCTTGGGAAGCTCTTCCGAACAAAAGCCACAGAACAAGGCCTTGCCCTTGGACTTGGTACCTCGCAGCAGTGTGGAACTTGGAGCCAGTCAACTCGGTCGCAAGGCTAAAAGCATTTCTACCTTCCCCAGCCAAGAAAACCACTTCCTGGTGGTACCTTTCATCTCAGCCTCGCTGCAGCACTCCCCACCCTTCTTCGACAAACAAACAACATTAACCCTTCCTTCATAGGGACCTCGCTGTCCCAAGGCTTAGCAATAAGCAATCATGAGGCTGAGATAAAAGGACTGAGGTAAGATGGGAGAGAAAAGAAGGGCAAATAAATAAATAAATAAATAAACAGGTAAATTCAGTAGTCCAAGAGCAGTGGTTCCTGCTGATATTCACCTGGACACTGATGAGGAGGAAATCTGTGTGCCTGCAACATCCATTACTGATAGAGAGAGCACGATGTTCTAGCAGCACATCTCCCACAGGTCTAGGAAAAGGCTGGAGGAAAGGCACTGAGGAATTGTCCTCCCAGGACTGCTGACCTAACACACAGGGGGCTAAAAAGCCCCACTTTGCTTTTATCTCCTCTACACTTACTTCCATTTTTTGAAAGCTTAACTAAAATCAATCACGTATGAAAGCAGGGGAGAACTGTTCATGAACTCCCTGTTCTGAGACACCTACAAAAGTCTCGTCTGGGAAAGCACAAAGTGAGCAAACAGTCACTACTGGACAAAACAGGAAGATTTCAAGACACACTGCTTTAAGTTACTAACAAAGTGGTTACAAACATGCCCCCACAGGAAAACACAGGCTGGAGTTTTATCCTCAAGGGTTACAAGGACCTCTTGTTTACATGTAGGCACTTTCCAACAGTGACAAGACAGACTTTCACTTGACCTAGGCCAAATGACCTACAGTGGAAAACTGGATGATTTAAAAGCAGTGCTACAACCACCGATGAAGACTGTGTACGCGTGCAGGTAAGGAAAGCATTGAAATACCATCAACACTAAGAAAAAAAGTGTTTGTAAATCTCCCAGCTGTAATACCTTAACATTACTCCTCTGATGAGATGCATTTTAGCCTTTCTCTTAGGAAACCAAGCACGGATCCGACCAAGATCTGAGAAAAGGTGCAGGGTGAGGAGCGATGCCAGGCTCACAGTGTACCCCAGACTGACTCACATTTCAATTATTCTATTTTACACGTTTTGGAAGGGAGGAAAGGATAACTGCATTGACCCAGCTTGCTCCTCTCTGGGTGCTGGAGTTTTCTTAAGCGCAGCTGAATAAAGTAGGAAGTGAGGGTATTCATGGCCTTATGAGAGTGTTGTACATTCAGCACAAGACAGCACTCCCAAGCTCCAGCAGACTCCATCCAAGCTCTTTCCTCACTGACCCAAACCCAGCAGCTGTCTCTTGCTTTCTGCCGAAGCAGCCAAAGCACACGCTGACACTTGCAATGCTTCTCAGGCTCTGCTGAGAAGTTCAGAGGTCTTGTTGAACAGAGAACAGGTTTTCTGTGAGAACAAGTCCCGCCTCGCAACTGAAACTGCCCAGTGAACCTGACAGACAGTCAGATAAACGACACCGTGCCCAGACAGCACCTTCCATGCTTCTTTGAATACCTTACCACCAGCAGCTCCCCATTCACTTGCTGATACAGGTGACTGCTCTGACATTCTCAACCTTACATGCACTGTTCTACCCTTTAGAAGGGAACCGAAACCTGAGGCCTTTCAAGACAGCACTTCTTTCTTACTTGTTGATCTGCAACACTCCTTGAGCTTTTTCAAGACACCTGAACTAGCTGACACTCTATTTCTTGGCTTGGAAACTTGCTTGGAACAAATGCATTGCATATCCAGGTAGAAAAGATTGCACTTACCAAATCTCCTCTTGTGGTTCACCATAAGCTCACGTCCTGCACACCAGGACAAGAGAGGCAGTTCAGAGATCGTGTTAAAAGAAACTACAATTTTATTTATAAAACTGTAACCAAGAAATAAAGACAAGAATATCTCCAGGTTCGCCTGTCCAATCCAATGCAATGAATCAAGGACGTTCCCTCCTTCAGAGAGACAGTTCTACCATTTAATGCATTTAATGAAAGCTTAAATGAACCAGCAGTTAAGCAATGGTCTATACCAAGCAGACAAATCATCTATTATAATGTACACACCTATTTAATAGGCCTCAATCTCACTTTTTTTCCCATAGCTGAGAAACCGTCACCCCGCTGACAGCAAGGCATTACACCCACCCTTGCTCAGCACCAGTGACACTGCTCACAGCAAGCTGGGCAATGCCAAGCTGGGGCAAGCACAGCATCTCCCACCCAGCTGTGGGCACATGCAGCTGAGCATCTTCATGTGGAAGATTGCATGAGAGCAGCAAGACAGACAATAAACACAATGACCCCATTTGCTCTGGTTCCCTAGAACAAGGCAAAGCTCAGTCACCCAAGGGTCATCCAATGGGTGGCACTCACTCCATTAAAATCTAAAGAGGATCCCAAAAAGCAGCACACTGCAAAGGCTTTCCTTTATACACATTTTTGGAGAGCACAGGAGGGCATTGCTACCCCTACTGGGATTTATAACAGTGTAACACTCACTGGGATGCAGCCATAAACTTGCTTTCCTTCAAGAGCACTGCCCACACTGCCACTGGAAAGGGGAGATGGACCCTGCAGCTTGTCACTGATGTGCCCATCAAATTTATCAAGGTTTTAAACATGATGTGTGTAGTCATGAAATCAGTGAAGTAACAGAGCTATGAGGTTACACTGTGTTCAGTGCTTTCTGAAGATCAGCTTTAGGGACCCTGATTCACAGAAAGAACTGGCTACGTTTCTAAAAATAAAAAGCCATTAAGCACCAAAAAGAAGCATAATTGGTGACTTGAAACATTCAAGCAAAATCCACAGTAAATAACAATTTGCTCACAGAAATCCAGCATACAATTTTCAAGAAAGTGCAGGCAAATTAATTGTATACTTTCACCTTTTATGCTTCACTCATACAGGAGAAGAATAACATTTTGCCACACAGTGAGTGGCGTTTAAAGAGAATCTAATCAACAGCATCAATTAATTTGAGACTAGATCAAATATGGACAAACAAGTCCATATCAGAATCCTGTAACACCTGGGAGCTTTGTGCCCATCCTGAATCCACTGCTGCCAGCTGGTCATCAACACAGCAGCGGAGAGGACAGTGATCACAGCCACGGTGATGCCACCAAGAAGGGAACACACTTTGATTTGCACACATCTGGGGCACCATTTCAGAACTTCAGAAGCTGAAAAACACATCTTTCCCCAGCCCATCATTGTGGTGATTACTACAAAATTCAAGAGGTGGCTAAAACCAAGAGAATCTTTCTTCTTTTTCTTCTTGTTTTTTGATGTTTTATTCCTAGTAATGAAATAAAAATAGATCTTACTGGTTAAGACTTTTAAAGGCATGCATACTTTGAGAATACAGGTGTGGAGCCAAATCTCACACCACTAGCCGTACAGTACTTATTTCTATTGCTATACACAGCATCAGTCCACGACATTTAGCAGGTTCTATACACGATTTTTTTCCTTTCCTGGCTGTGACTTTGATACAGTGACTCATTCTGCTGCCAGATCATAAGCACCAGAGAAACAGTTCCAGAGAAAAAGAAAAAAAAAATGTCAAACCCCCTGTGCAAGCATTTCCCACTGGCTTTAGTGCACTACAGTGGTGGTGAAGCCATGGGGAGCACAGCTGGACGCTCCTACCACAATTACCTACACGCACTTCACCTTATGCCTTCCCTGCCTCCCATGCACACCCCATCCTTCACAGGGACTGGGAGAATCAGGTGGGCTCTCAGCATCTCCGAAAGGGTGCAGCACAAAAGGAAGCTTGATATGGGCTTGATTGTTCTATTTGAGCTTCAATAATAATAACAAAAAGCAACACTGCTCTCAGTATTAAAATATTGGATGCGTCAATTCTCTAAAAATTTCAAGAAACAAAATATATATATAAGGTGCTATTTAAAAACACACAAAACTGAGCTTTCATTCCAGGAGGGAATTTGGTTCCAGGCTCAGGGCTGGTCATGGGTCCCCAGAAAGATGAAATGCCCCTTGCTTCCCATGCAGGAGCTGCTTGGTGTAGCTCACAGGACGCACAGCCCCTCAAGGCACACGAAGCAAGGGAGAAACCTCCATTCCTTACCTCGGGAAGAAGAGCCCTGCCTCAGCCCCTCAGCCCTGCCTGCACTTCCCACAAGCACACAAGAACACCTGCTGGCTGTGTTTCTATTCCAAAGAGCTATTTACCTGCTTAACTTCACACAGCCACTCCTGTAATTCGCCTTCACAGGAGGAATGAGGCAAGTTCATCACCAAAAGACACTCTGTGGATCTACCAGGGAGACAAAAAGCAAAGGATGGAGAGAACCTTTTCCACGTGAATTCACCAGACCTTTGTAGGACGACCTCTCTGGTGGAACAACAGCAAGCGGGAACAATTACTTCATCTCCCGTTGCTGGGCTCTGTCACAAGGTTTCTGCAGACCCCATTTCATCCACAAAAAAACTGTTTACGAGTATGGCAGCTTTAGAAGTGATAACTTTCCTTTACCTTTGGGAAATTTTCTTGTTTAGCAACCAAAACTTCAAGATGACAGAAGCGCAAAGCTGTGCATGTGTGCGGGTCCAATGCTGCAGCCAAGCCCTCCCCCTGCCCACCAGGTCACAGCCACCCCTTCCCTTCTCACACCAACAGCCCAGCAGCCCGGCTGCTAGGCCGCCTTTCTGAAGAACGTCTCCTCATCATCTTCTCATGTTGAGCAACCAAAGGAGATGCTGTGATTCTTATCGCTTTTCACATATGACTTCACATAGTTTTAGAGAAGATAAAGAGACAAGCTGCATGTTCTGTAACATTTGCTTTAGAGGTTTCAGTGGTAAAATGTTTGAAGCTGTTTCAAAACCAGACTGATATATTGTCTGAATATTTTCCCAAAATAACAGAGATGTTCTAAGGTTGCTGTGTTTACTGTACATACGGCGGCCATCTACCTCTTCACTACGAGCGCTGCCCTGGCTATGGAACTTGGAATTTTCTCACCATAACTTCTCCCTACCTAAGCCATCAAAAGGCTTTTAAAATGTTAGTTTACTCCTTCCTTCTCAGAGAGTGCATTACTAACACATACAGTTTCTCACCTTTCTAGTGTACAAAACAACACAACTGCAAAGCTGCAAAAGGCATTTCCAGTCCACCTGCATAGCTGCCTTATGTGCAATATCGAGGAAAGAGCTAGAGAAAATAAGCCTCATTGAAAAAATAGTGAGCTCAGGTTACTGGCCTCATTTACATTACCAAACCACCTAAAGCCGTGTCACACCAACACTGCAGTATGTCTCTGTTGCTGATTACACAGATCAGAAGGTCAAATGATTTCCCAACTTCACTTCTGCTCAGTTCGTGCACACAAACTGTCCCAGCTAAAAGGGTGCTCCAACAAACAGCGTGGAATGAAGTGTTTGCAGGAGAAAAATAACACCAATAAACTTGTTTGCTTCATTGCTGCTCTGTGCACAATGCAATCTTTCCACTGCAGAGTTATTTTCAGACATGTCACAAACAAAAAAAAAAAAAAAAAAAAATCAAGAATATTTTTCCTTCTATAGCTCCCTTCAAAAAAACCCCTGACAGCTCTTCATCTTCCATCATCCCCAATGAAAGCTTCTTAAAACCTTCAGTACATGCACGAGCTCAGCTCTGCAGCATCCCTGCAGCACTCGACTCCCTGCCCGCCGCGCATTGGGACCACGTCTCCCAGTCCCACATCTCCTCCTCCCACAGCCATCACAGCACTGAAGCAGTGCAGCACTGCCCACTACAATCAGTGCCTTTCCACCTGCAAACGGCTTAGCAAGGCAGGCTCACCCTCACAGCCAGGGACCAGATCTCCAGGTCAGCAGGGTTGGCTTCTGGTACCCAGCTTTTTCCCCAGGACGAAGGACTTCCCAAAACAAGCAAGTCCTAGAAATAACAGACTGTCCCACACTCTTCCCCAGAGCCAGCGACTTCCCCATCTTGTTCTGGGTTTTCACATTTGAAGCATCAATAAACAGCAGGTTTCATTTTTTCACATTTGAAACTTCTTTCTATTCTTGCTTGGGCTTTTGGAGAGGTCGGGGGAAAATTAGGGACTGTCCACAAGAGAAAGTAATGCTTTGTAGTTTCATTACTTACACATCAGAACACCGCATGGAATCCGCTAAGCTTTTGCTTCTAAAACAAATGCAAACTGTACAAGCATTTTCATTTTGTTTTGTTCCATTTTTAAATGGAGTCTACGTCCAGTTAAAGCTCTTTACATCAAGGCAGATCTGAATGATTTACATCAAATTTTGGCTTTTCTTTTCAACTCTACAAGTTAAAGAACCCTTCTCAGCACTGTCCTTGAGGGCTGCGCAAGTGTGTTCCAGGCTTACCAAGCTCCCTTGCTCCTCCTCTATTTTCCCCCTCAACAACCAGTTTCTGCACTGAACAAGCAGCTGATTTGCCCAAGCTTCTCACTCTGTATTCGGACTGAAATACACCAGCCAGGCTGTTCATAAAGACCGCACAAGGCTCACGAACTGGAGAGGAGCAACACAGCCCGATACACCCTTGTCAGTGCTCATAACTCATGGAAAGCCCTTCTACTGAATCAAAACAAATGTACACAACAAGAAGAAAAAACAATTTTTGTGGCCCTTCCTCTATTTTTATTCATTTTCTACCCGGAGGAACACCTGCAGATTCTCAGTAATTGACACCAGTAGGAATTTTGCCTTAGGAATGAGGCAAAAAGAGAATTAAAACAAGAAGTCACAGTTTGGTCCTGGGTACATGAACTACTATGACTGAAACTGAGCTTATTTAAAGCAAGAACTTCCTCCACAAGCTTTTATTTTGCCACACTGAACACATGCAACAATTTGTTTATCCTCATTAACTGCAAGATGTAATAATATTTCTATATGGTATCTAATGCATACCATTATATATAGAAGATATCCACGTTGCCAACTCCTTTGTAGCACGACAAACCACACCAACTTGTCCACTTTCCTTCACTGTAGTTGTTCCAACCATGTCCTGTTGGAGAAAATTTAATTTCCTTTCTCCACGTGTTAAAAATATTGCTCTTAAATACTTCTATTGGACTTTGAAGCCTCCCCTGCAGGTAGGTGAGCAGAACGAGGGCTGCCGGGGCCGCTGCTTAAGCCTGGCTCTGCACAGCTCCTGTTTGGCCACAGCCCCACCAGCCCTGTTCGCCCCAGCTCGCTACAAAGACATCATTTATTTTCTTTTTGTCTCATTTTGCAGGAGCCCTTGAATTAACAGAATGCAAATATTGTACAGACTCTGAAGTCGGCTATTTTGAGAATATTTCTCATTTCCCCAATTTCCTTTTTTCACTGTTTTCTTGTTTTGTTTTTCAAATGAAAATGTTCACTGAGAAAACATTTCAAATTTCTTTTCTGCTTTTGCTTAGAAGAAAAATGGTCTCCTGAAAGTAGAAGAGCGTCTTCAAATAGCGCCAGGGAACATTTGATAGAGTCACACTAAAAGCGTTCAGTGGCGAATGTAAGTGCGGAGTTGGGCACCAACCTCACTGTGGACCATAAGCAAATCAAGAGAAAATTACTTCTGTGAAATACAGTGGGTTCTGGGTGAGGTATTTTGAATGTCAAGTCTCAACACTGACACATTTCTGATTCTTTTACTAGGAAATTATCAGGGAGAGAAGTCACTTTCTATACTAAACCACTTGAATACACGAACTGCTTTGTCTGAAACCAGTAAAAAAAAAAAAAAAAAAATTATAACTTTTGCAGGAGCCCAGCCTTGCAAAATGCCAATCCAGGACTGGAACACATGGACAGCCCATGCAAAGAACTGCTGTAATGGAAGCGGGTAGGAACTCAGCCCGGCTCTCAGCACCGCACCAGGCTGCTGCAGGGCAGCTGCTGTGCCAAACGCAGCCGTGCCAGCTCCTCACCTACGGAGGGCAAACAGCTTTTCTGAAACCGCTCAGCTCTACAATCTCTACGAGTGCAGCATTTCTGCTTACCTCGAATCGGAATCTAAAGAAATTCAGCGCTGTTACGGGAATTTCACGCAGCAGCGAGACGAAGGCGTACGCACATACTCTCTTCAGCAGAAACGTACCACAAAACATGGCAGAGGAAAGGTTAAGTAGCATTTGACTGATTTTTACCTCATGGGAACTATAATTTACACGCTGCGTTCATCCAAGGTAAGAGGGTTCAAATGGCAAAAATTAAAAGCCTGCAGTTTCCTACTTCTGTTTTTAACATATCATATTGATACACAGCCAGTTTTTAAAGCGACAAAAGGTTTCTATCAAAATATCAAGCAGCAAGAAGATGTGCTGCTTCTACACTGTCAGCACGGCTGTATTTTACTGCATCCTTCCTTGCTCCTTGCAACCACCGTCGATGATTATAAAACAGCGACGGTCTGTCTGCACTCCAAAAGGACAAATTAATCTTCTGGACACCTGGCTCTTACAATCAAATCCTAAGCAGAAATTTCCAGGAACTGAAATAATTAATTAAAGGTTGGTTAAAATATAGGTTAAAAAACGCAGCTGTGAGCACCCTTGGCCTGTTCCAGAGGGAGGTGCTGGCACTGGGATGTCACACCAGCAGGATCCGGCACACTGCTCAGCACTGACCCCTTTATTCTGCTTTGGGTGCAAGAACAGTCAGCTTATCTACATATTTTTTTAACTAGTCATCAATGGACTTCGAGCATCACAAACGCAGATACTGATACTACTGCCAAAAGCATGAATGATTTCTATCAGCAAAGCACACTGACAGCAGCAGAGCTTTGGCAAAACGCCTGCTTCCCATGGCTACTGCCCTTAGGGCCACGCCTGGCTCCTGCAGCATGCAGTGCCTCGAGCATCTTTGGGGTTTCTAAGCACTGCACGACTGCAGATTCCAACTCTGACCACCTTTCCTTGCCAATCAGAGCAGAGACGTTGCAAAAATTGGGAACTACAGCTCTTTCTGGGTCAGTAAGTCTGTGTTTTTCCCCATGTCTGATTGGCTGGGGCAACTCCACCTCAGCGTTAGTGTTGACAGAAAATATGTGCTGAGAATTTTAGCGTTCAGGATGTTCTTTAGTCATTTTGGTGATCTGATGTGGCACAGGAAATATTAGTGCACATTCTGTGTTTTCAGTCGCGCTCACCTCGCCATTGTTACAGAACGACAACAGAAAGGGGCAGATCATCGAGACTGAAATTGTAAGCGCTGTGACAGGAGTCAGAGTTGGAGGAGGAAGGTGATAAAGATTCAGCCAAATGTTAAACTATTAGCTCATAGTCCGATATTTTAATTTCCACCCTGCTCTCAACAAACCTACCTCCAAATTTGGAGTCTGAGTTGCACACTGATGCTGCCCATGCTACGCCTCGCCCATCAGCGCTCCGGAGCGACCTCAGCGCTGCTCCGCCGGACAGCTTCCGTACCTCGGCTGTGAATTTAATGTAGAATTAGGTAAAGATGAGCTGCCCTTACAAGTCACGCCACCAAGACCTCACTTACATCAAGACCTTACTGCTCTTTCTGCAGGGCTCAAAGCGTAGTCTGGATTAATGATGCAATAAGACCACTGCATCAGCTGCGCTCTAGGTACTGTTCCCCTCCTCTGCTTATCAGCAGATCTTCAACGTTCTCTTCCCAATGCAGAACAAAGCTGCTCTTCCCCTGGCAGCAGCCCCAGGTGCAGCCCTTCCTGCTAGCATAAAAACCCCACCGGGGAGCTGAGCAGATCCCACCGGTGGGATCTTCCACCATTTACTTCCTCAACGCACACAAACGAAGATGGTCTTTACCTCATCAACCTCAATATTAATTCCTTGCTGTTTTCATGTGTCTATCAATGCCATTACAACAAAGAAGGCTCTAGATACAGGAGTTCAGCAGCAGCCACAGAAAATACCAAGAAGTCAAGTACACATCTTTCTTCCATTTAAAACAATGTTCTTTTAAAGCCCGTTAAAATCCAGCACAGGACAGGATGGTGCTGCATGTCCCAGCAACACTTTGGAAGAACATTACAGTTAATATCCAGATTTCAAAACAACGTATTAAAGGTTTGCACAACTTCCAAAAACAAACAGCGCATCACATCCCGAGCTCCAACTCAGCTTCGGGAAGACAATGACCTAATCATGGCCCTAATTATAAGCCATGGGAGCTCCCAGAACAAGGCTTGGTTCGGGAGCTGCTGGTTCTGTGCCCACACTCTCAGCCCAGCTCCTGCCCTAAAACTGCAGCCAACATCCCAGGGAAAAGTGCTGCTTCTGCTGTCTACTGACCATAAGGGAGAGGGGACAAGGGTGAAACCCTGGACACCCCTGCATTGAGCCTGAAAATTAAGAACCATTGACAATAACTTGTGATTTAAGCATGCAGCCTCCATGGGCTTTCTAAGCGAGGTGAAGGACTCTCTGTATTTATTTCCACCACTTTTGCATTGCCATGGGTTATTCTAATTGATTTGTGTTCTCACCAAATTAAAGACACAGTACACAGACAGCCAGTGCCAGTGAAAAAATATGGCAATAGCAAAAGTTTACAAATTTAATTTGCAATTGTTTTAGCAAAACAGCTCAGTCCACTCCTTCAGTTTTGGAAAGTAATCAGCTTGTGCTAGAGGAAGTTATCAGCTCCCAGGAGCAAGCAGCACAACGCAGCCTTATTTCATAAGAGATGATGACCAGTTTTTCAGTTAGGAAGAGGTGGATACTGCAAGTGAGGCAATGCCACATGCCCTGGCATCGGGGACACCAGAGCTCAGAGGCAGTGACTTGACACAGCCACGCAGAGCCCCCAGGAGCAGCGCTGGCACAACAGGGACCCCAAAGTCAGCTCGTACATGAGCAGAAGAGGGGAAGTTCCATCACCTACAACAAAAGGGTTAAGCCAAGATTCCAGTCCCCTGGTTCCAACCGTGCAGCCAGCACTCCCTGCCCAAATTACAGCAGCGCATGCCTCCAACAGATGCCGCTTAGACAGGGGCTTTCCTTGCCCCGAGGTGCAGTTCAGTTTGTCCATTCTACTGTGCAATTACAGAATCAATAAAACATCTCTTTGAAACTCCCTGGACTAGTGCCGACACGCAGACAGTAGTCAAGCTGACATTTTTTGCTGTTTCCGTTATTACTACCGTCAAGCATTCTGAGAAGCAAGACATCAAAACCCGGGCGCCGCAAAGCAAAGGAGGAAAAGCAGCGCCGAGCTGAGGTTTTGTTCAGAGCGTCACGTTGCTGCGCAGCCACATGGCACCAGACATACCTGCTAACAAAATCTGTTCCAAATCCTCAAAGCAGGCACTGGGAAACAGGGCTTCCGACACACATGTGCCCCATCCTCCTCTGCTTAAACACAGCCATGTCCTCGCTCGCTATATTTTGAGGGAGGGATGTGGGGTAGAGCACCTGACCTAAACAGCAACGCTCTGATTCAGGGACCGAGGGGCTCATGCAAAGCAAACACCGTGTGCCCTATTGCTGATACGTGCTCATGGATACGGCACGAAACGTGGGCTCTGTGAGCACACTGGGAGGTGGGGCTGAAGTCTCACCGTCTGTCTGCTCCTGAGCACACTGCATCAAGCATGGGCACAGACATGGAAACTGGACAACACCAAGAGGAAGGACAACACCTGGAAGGAAAGAGGAGGGTTATGGGGGGGGGATGCTGAGCTAACACGTTCAGTCACCATTCCCTCATCAAACCAATGATTCAATGGGGACTTACATAACTGGGGACAAGCCCAGCACAGAGGCATTCGCTGCCCACGAAAATGCAACTTTTTTCCTTCTGTAACAATTAGCCAAGTCTGCCTAAATAAATGGAAAATTTAACACTGAAGGTCTTAAAAACACTTCCTGAAAATTACCATCTTCAGATGTTTATTTTCCCACTCACTACATTAATTACAAATTATTTAATCATTCATTTTGAGCTCCAAAACCTGGCATGTACTGTCAGCATCCCACATACCTACATCTCTAGAAAAAAAAAACCTGTTAAAATTCTTCCGACTATTGCTTCTTGAACATCTCCAAAACTTGCATGTGGGGCAAGATAGAACCTCAGCTAGCCCCACATGGGGCAAGTTCCCCTGACTCACTGTCAGCTGGGTCAGGGCAACCCACCCTGGGAACCCTCAGATTCCTCCCCAGCTCATCACTGGATCTCCCTTAAGCAGTCACTGCCAGATGGACTGACTGCATGCCATGGTTGCACATCTACCCTCTAAGAAGCTTTGCTAGGTGGAAAAGGTGGCACCAAAAAGTTGCAAGGATGCTCAGCATCATCTGACTCTTAAAGACCTTTTGCATTCTATAGTTTCTTAAAACTGCTGTAACAGTTGCATCTCAGCACTCTTCCTCCAAGGTTATGCGAGATTCAAATGGTTTACAAATGGTTACAAAGCCCCTAATAACAAATCTGTTTAATCTGAAGGCTCTTTCACATTCCCATGTCCCAGGAGATGTACCGATGCACACTGGCACCAATGCAGTGAGGGCAGTAAGGAGCACTGCACCCACCCCACAGGCACGGAAAGGAAGGCCAGCTACCTGCCTGGTTCTACACACATCAGCTGCATGAGAAACACCACCTGACACTCCCCTGTTTGAAGGTGAACTTGCAGAACTGCATTTCCTTTCAGAGGATGCTCACCTGTCTTCTCTAGAGACCATAGGCCAAACAATAACTCATTTGGAGAGCAACTGATTTTGAAGAGGTTTCACATTTGGCTGCACACAAGAAGGAAAGAGGAGAGGAGGTGCTTCACACCCAGGCTAAGGCTGAGGATATATTGCATTTTCTCTCCAAGCCAGTTCTCTTTGTGGTATAAGATCGCGGGTGTTTTAACTGTAAAAACTCACTTTAAAGCGACCAGAGCTGAAGACAATGAGGTTGTGTCATCTGTACAAATATTCTGTACTGGAATGAGAATGCCGGTCTACCAAAGGAAGTTCTGGCTGAACACAAAACAGTCAGAGCAACTGAAACCGAGAAGATCCTCAAGCCCGGCTTGTTAGGAGTGACCTAAAATGGCCCAGATTTGACTCACCCCTCGCTACCTCCTCCATCAGAGGATTCAAAGAGAAACTGCAACGCAACCTTCATCGCTGCAGCACAACTGCAACATAGCTATTCTCTGTCATAAAAGAGAAAAACAAGCTGTGGGCGCCTGAATGCTGATAGATCACTTTTGCTTTAAGAGTATATAATGTCAATCAAAACTGCATTCCTTATGCTCATCACAGGAGCCTGCAACCAAGCAATACAAAAAATCTCATCTGAGTTCAACTAGTAATGTGTTCAAAGGCTTCCCAATCTGCTCTGTCTCTGGCATCGGCATCAGACAGAGAAGGAGAGACTGCAAAAAAAAATAATAATAAAAAAAAATCTCTTGCTGGGCAAAAGAGAAAAGCCTCTAAGCCAAAATAAAAATAAGTATTAAAATGTGTGTGTTGGACTAAAAGGATATACAGCAGGTTGAAATGTGCTATATCTTCCTCACAGTGAGGAAAGACCTCGATAACTCACCACCAGCTTTGATCACTCGTGAGCTATCAGCTATTTCTTTGCTGCTCGAGTAAATATAAGTCATTCACAGCTGAAACATAATTCCTCTCTCTTTCCCCTGCCACTATATGTTGTGTGTGAATATGTCTTGTATATAGGCACACTAACACAGCGTGCTGTTCAAATACACATCAGAGTTCACCAGATGGTGGGGATTGCCAGACACTCATCGCTGCCATGAGTTAGGAGCCACGGTGTAACTCATGAATGATGCGTCTAAGCTGTAAGTGGATTTTGCATACTTACATTACTCTTACCAGCATAATGCTCTGTTCTCTGTTCAACCTGAGACAGTTTATAATTGTACAACCTCGAGGAGTGCCGGGTGCCATGGTTTGTTCTCCTCCCAGAGCCCCGAAGGAGCTCTTTTCATCTGGGGTTATGATTCACTCCCGTGCACACAGGATTAGACGCGGTTTCATAAAACTGCGTCCACAATCAGTGCCCATGTTTGGGCACAATCTGAAACCCAACCTCAGAAAAACAAAGGTGTTTTACCAAAAATACTCAAGGTTTTAAGAGGCAATCATCTTAATTATGCATAGGAAAAATGCATGAGATTGGAGTCAAGGTTTTGTGCACGGGCCTCAGCATGCAGTTGGGCATTAAGATACTTGGGCAATAAATTATGTGAGCACAGGCTGCTAAGGATGTGAATGTTGGGTGAATTGGCAATTTCCTAGTCTTTAATTAATGATGGTGTTGAGAAAGAATGTGGCCTTCCTTCTAAATTAACAATGCTTTTTAATCAGCAAGTGAATCTGCCTATTTAACATGGAAGGTAGCTCTAGGCTTGCAAAGAGCATCCAGAAGGAAGCTGGGAACCTGGCACTGCACTCCTGGTCCTACTAGTCCCCTTCATGGAGCCCAGCACAGCCACGTCCTGCCCCAGGTCTCTAACAGCCAGCAGGAAGGGGAACCAAGCAAAAATCAAGGGGGAAAAAAAAAGGAAAAAAAAAAAAAAAAAAAAAAGAGGGTTAAGAGTGAGGAGGAAGGACTGCACAGAGACTCGCTCTGGATTTAGAGGCAGATGAGGATGTTTTAGAGCATCCAGATCCACACTCCACCAAGGCACAGCAGCGTTCCTGGTGTACATAACTGCCTGGCTCCAAAGCAGGAAATAAGGAAAAACAAAAGGTCTGAAAACCAGAGATCACACAGCATCTCTTCTGTTGAGTGCTGTGACCAGTTCCATCTCCAACCCAGAGAGGCCTTTGGGAGCTCAGCCAACAAGAGGACACAGCACCAAACTAGCTGATAACTGAGGTAACTGTCCTAGGAAGCACTCATTTTACTACTGCTTTGCTAATCTATTCCTAGCAACCACACTGTACCATCTAGATACCAAATATAATTCACCTTTCTTATTTTTAGCCGCTCGCAATTCCCACCTCACAGACAGTCTGTTGAACAAAATCATAAACACTGTGCCATAAACACTTACAAGAGACACAATTTTAAAGGTCAGGGATGTATCCTTACCTAAGTGTAGAAGTTTAGAACGGTCTAGTGGGTTTCAAACATTAAAGGAAGGAGAAGAAAAAAACAAACAAAAAAGTTACAAGCAGCATTTGTTATTTGAAGGTTTTTCTAAGGATGGGATGCCTCCAAGGGTTACGGCTTCAGCTCCAGTTAAGCACACTGGCTTGCTATCCAAAATTTCTTTGAACTAACAAAATCCCTGGAGGTTATCAGATTGGGCTGAACGCGGACGAAGGTTTTCAACTCCTCCCCTTTTATCTGTAAATACCATGAGAGGAGCTCTCTACCACCGTAAGTCAAATAGTTTCCTGTCTTGGCTGGGAACCACCTAGGCAAACACTGGAGGCCATGAAAAACAGCCTGACGGGGGCTGCGGGGCAGGAGAAGGCACTGTCAATCACTGCCAGCTCATCTGGCCCAGCTCTCAGGAGCGAGTTTCGGCACGACGCGGCTGGTTACGGATGAGTAGGGTGCATTTCTGACTGCAGACAGCTCCGTGAGCCCAGAGGGAATGCTGCCTCCCCACCCCTCCCAGCACCCTGCCCCAGCACAGGGATGGTCACCCAGGCTGTACCTTCCCACCCAGACAAACCAACTTCCCTGTTGGCATCGGTGAGCACTAAAGACACAGACAGAATGACACAGAATGGCCAGGGTTGGAAGGGATCTCAAGGATCATGAATCTCCAACCCCCTGCCACATGCAGGGCCACCAACCTCCACATTTCATACCAGACCAGGCTGCCCAGCGCCCCATCCAACCTGGCCTTGAACACCTCCAGGGACGGGGCATCCACAGCCTCTCTGGGCAAAAGAGCCAAAGCCCACCGTGTGACAACAGATGCCTTGCTTCCCAATGCATGCACCAGGCTTTATTCTTCTGTTGATGCTGATGTAACATTCAGAGGCAGAAAGAGATGAATCTGGGAGGTGTCGAGAACAGAAGACCCAAGCGGCAGGCACAGGCAGCCTGCAGCATCCTCGGGGTTATTTCTCACTCCAGGATTGGAGCTTTATGCTTCAAATGGGCAAAAAATAGGGCGGTGTAGAAACGCAGCATATGCAGCCCTAACAGAAACAAATGGGGATGGTGCGATCCCGGCTGAAAAGACTCAGAGTCTTATATTAAAATGCATGTAAATCATTTGTCTCTGGAAAGTCCACAATTTAACTCAAGCTAGTGAGAACTAGGACTACCCTCCTAAAAATCAGACTCAATTCATTTTTCAGTCCTTCTGCATGATAAATACCAAACCTTAGCTGCCCTATCATCTTTAAAAAGAGACTGTTTTATCGCCTCATGAGCACCTCAGTCAGTTTTATTCAACCAGACCAGCCACGGGCAGGATGCTCCACAGTGACATTTTCAAAGCTACTTAAAATGTTTTGATTGCCCAAGTTTATACTGATACGAAAGTCTCTTTAGCAATTTTGCAAAACCCATCCTAGAACTTATCATGTTTCTTCAACACGAGGTGCTCGCTACCTCGGAAATGGCTGGTTTTAGGGGGAGCCCCCGATGCCTCATACCAGCTCACTTGTCACCGCTACAAAAACCACTCAGCAGGGCTGCACTTCGCACTGAGAAAGACACAGCGTACTTCTAAGCTCACCTCCAAAAATATGTCATAATTTAAGGGAAGCCAACACAGAAAGCAGCTCAGAAGACTTCCATGAGTGTGTAACACCGTGAAAAGACAACACAGAGCAAGGTGAGGGTCCCTGCCCCAGCAGACCGCTGGGGTGCTCGATTCCCAGCCTGCAGCCCCAACATCTTCATTTCTGCATCCCTTCCTTGACTGCAGCCCGCAGTGCAATTGGGGGAGGCGCAGGGAAGCGGTGGCTGTGCTCCATTCTGCAGCACACTCTGCGATGCAGCACATGTACAGGCCATAAAGTTACCCAGGCAGCTGTTTCGGTTGCCTGAGTGCTGACTACAACCACGGCCTCTGGATGCAAATTACTGACTTTTATAGGTTCCTAAAAACATTTCACTGTGTCTACTGAACAATGTGGGAGTTGTAGAAAGGGCCCAATGATGGCAATGATGTAATTAAAAGCTTTGAGTGGAAAAAAAAAAAAAAAAAGCCATTAGATGCCTTCTTTCAGACAGAAAAACCAGTGAAAATGTACTTCTTCAAAGTAGTTTAAAAGAAAACGTCAAAGTAAATAAATAAAAAACCCATATTCAGTCCTCCCTCATCCCTCAGATTTCCAATAGCTTCCCCGCTCAGCGCCCGTGAAGGAAAACATATAAGCTAGAGCACGTCTCTAAGCCATATACTCTATCTAGAAGAAAACGAGATAGAGAAACTCTCCTATCTAATCACTGGCCCCGTCTGGCAGTAACAGGAGTTACTATCTCTGCCTGCTTGTCAGGAGCTGTGCGAAGCGAAGCGGTGGCTGGGGCTGATAGGGCAGCGGGAGGAACGGGGGCTGCAGAGCATGGCTGTTCTGCACGGGCTGGGGAGCCCCTTCAGCCATGGGTTCCCATGGATGCAGAGGGACCTGCCCCAGCACCACCCCCTGCAGTGAGGACCTCTAAAGCATTACGCTGCCAGCACACACTCAAGGGAATGCCTTCATTACAGCCAGAGCAGGGGAAACTCCACATCCAAATATGCTGAACCTATCCCTTCTGCTCCCCCCATCCCCAAAAATACTAAGTATTTTTGCCATAGTTGGCAGCCCCTGCCCATGTAAGTGCATGCAGCTGACACCAAATGCAAACACAAGTGGGAATGAGCCGCCACTGAGCTGCCTGTGCCCAGCACAGGAACTCCCCAGCACGCAGCATTACCGAGTGCTCCACGCACTGGCACGCTGCACAGTGTTGCTCCAAGCATTAGCTATAGCCTTAAACAATCAAGGAACTTTTTTTTTTTTCTGCCTTTTTTTTTTTTTTTTTTTTTTTGGAGAAATGATCAAACCGGGGGTGGGGACAGAACATCCTGCGTGAAACCGCATCCTGAACAAGCATCACCACGATTCACTGTAAATAAATACTCTCTCCTTGCAGCACTTCCGTCAACTGTCACTGCCTTGGCTCCAATCACCTTTCAAGTCCAAACAGGAAAGCAGAGAAAAGCGAGTGAGATGGCAGATATGAGGTTTAATTTGCTTTTCACTGCAGTTTTCATTGGTGGTGCGCTTCCAATTCGTCGGCAGTGCCAGCTGCCTGGAATCACTCCTGGACCCAGTTTTTTCCTGTTAACCTTCATAATTGTATTATTATGGGCAAGCCCACAAACTGCGTTACAAAAAAAAAAAAAAAAAAAAAAAAAAAGCTGTAAAAAGTGCAGCTCCTACCCTTTATTAGATAAGCAGGCAGATTCAAACCCTGCTGCTGCAGACAGAAAGGCAACCGAGATTTGCTGAAGATGTTTCTTCACCTCTGTTTTACATAATGCGAGATGTGGCCATTAAAAAAAAATAGTGTAGCTGGAGCAGAGATGCAAAGGGGTTATGGGATGAAATAAGTTTGACCTCAATTTTGCTGAAAACTTACGAAAACATTTATATAAACCTGGAAAGATCAAAGATTCAAGAGGATAGCAATGCCGGGCGGGAGAACGCAGGCAGAGCTGCTGGGTACCTGCAGACAGCCCTGTGTGGGGCGGGGATGGTTTGGTGCCCACAAAGCGGATGGAGAACAGAAGGCTGTGAGGAGCTGCCTCTCGTGCGCACCCTCTTGCGGGCACCAATGATACAGGGCAGTCCCAGGGGATGGAAACCAGGGGAGAAAGCACTGAGCTCCATCAAAGAGAGCCTAAGCAGAGCTCGGCAGGGGAGGAAAGCCCTTGGCAGGCAGGGGCGCCCAGGTGGGGCTGCCGGGATCCCCTCCCCGCTGCACACGCACGCAGCAATTTAATTAATAAAAGTAAAATTGAAGTACTGCATGTAGCTGCAAAGTATTATTAAAAGCTGTAATGTCTCAAAGGTTCCTATGAAGTCACGTTCTTGCAATTCACCCTTAAGAATTTAAAGACAAAATTACATTTTTGGTAATACTCCGGGGAACGCACTTTTCTATGCGGCCCATTGTTTGCGTATGATGCATGGCTCTGAGAAAGTGGCATTGTTAGAGGGACCATAAATCACAAAGGGGAAGTTGGATTTTATTTATATTACATATTTTTTTTCAAAAGAAGTTTTATTCCAGCCAGGGCCTTACTCAGCTGCAGCTTTCTGTCCTGTTTGCCTCAGCCAATGAACCAGCGCCAGCCCTGCAGGCACATGCTGGGGGCTCTCAGCCCACCCCACGCTCTTTGCACAGCCCCCCAGAGCACGGAGCTTCCCACAGCCAGTGCAGTGCCATGGGTCCTGTCTCACTGATTCCAAGAGAACGTTTATTTTTACTAAAGATAACTCTTCAAGATAAAATCTCAAGTATTTAAAATTCCGCATTGCCTTTTCAAACGTTTACCTGCTGTGGTTTGCTTTCTTAGTGTTCTTCAAGTGATGTCTGTATTTACTGTGGTTATTTACTCCAAAATGCATTATTTCTGAACTTGGAACCAAAGTGGGCTCCATGTTCTTCAAAAGCAAGGAGTGAATGCCAGAATCACTCACAGCCCACACACACCCAGCCCATCCTTCACCCGGCGTGCACGAATTACCTAGTGGCCTGCCTCCTAAGCAACCACAATAAAGTTAACGCTTTGATGAGGCGCGCACGTTTTACATCTCGCAGCAGCTGGGAACTCAGCACTCCACAGCACTGCCCAGTTTCATTTTAAACTTTAAACCAACCAACAAAACCCACAATCCAGGACATAACGGGTATCACAACGAAAAAATCCCAACGGTTAGGAGGCAGCTCCTTGCTGCGACCAAACCACACAAAGCGCTCTGCAAGGAAAACACCCCACATTCATGAGGCCCGAAAGCCAACCAACAGATGTCAGCCAAGGCCTCCAGGCCCTGGTAGCCCAACCAGGCACCACTGGAACATGATTTCCAGGCATGGCCGAGCACGCAGCACCCCCTGCTTGAAAGGTGGGAACCCCAGCACACATCACAGCTCAGCTGGGCATCTTCTAGAAGACGCATCCCAAAACATGGTTTGTATGGTTCACGTCCTGATAGGTGAGAACAATCTCGTGTGCTCTTCTGACCTGCTCAACACCTCTGTTTGTTTTATGCACGTATCCACACATACCAGAAAACTTCAAACAGCACTCATCCTCCCTGCCAAGCAATAGTCAGCTTTTTAGAGCAAACCTGTATCAGCTGTCGATACCTTAATGGCTGCACTAACATTCCCAGCATTCCAGGGCTTCCACTTAAAAAAAAAAAAAAATCATAGCATAGCTCTATAAAATAAGTTTCCCTGACACTCCATCCTAGGTCACGGTATCCTACAGTCTACACAGCTTCAGTCCCATATACACACCCAGCCCTCACTCACCACATCTCTGAGCATTTCCCTGGATGCTTCCTGCTGCAGCACATTACAGGCATGAACGTATCGGTGCTTTTTTCCAAACATAGATACAAGTCAGTAACAGGTTAAGCTAAGTGGCAGACATTACTGCCTCGATTCCCAGAACCAAGGAACAGTGTCACTTCATACCAGCTACAGATCTGACCCGCTTCATCTGATTTCTCTCAAGTTAGTCACTACATTCAGAATGTAAGAAGAATAAATTAGCAAGGATTAAGCATCAGAAAACCCACTTAGAAAACCCGACTGTGTTAAAATACACATACTGACATTAACATCATATGCTAGTAAACGTGAAGATTAATGAGTCGTATGGTCTAAATACCGTCAAGATATAGGATCAGTCCAGTGCTAGTTAACCCTAAATATAAGAAAAAATCTGCCTTTCTGTCTCCAGAAGCACGTGGCACACTCCACACTCAAACATCTGCTTCCAGGAGAGCTGAGTTCACCCAGCACCGATGGAAGGCCCCCGCCTGCCCAAGCCTCTCAGCTTGGGTGTTTTGCTGCCAACAGGATGCTAACTGTGCTCCATAAAAGGCTCAGCCGTGGTCTGAAATACAGGCAGAGAGAGCTAACTCAAGCTCATGATTTGAGAACTTCCAACGAGAAACGTTATGGCAATAAATTCCACGTGCTTCCCTCAACTTGCGCACGTTTTGAAGGATTTCCACTGTGTGTTGAAAAAGGCCACCCTATGGAAACAATTACAGCACACAGCCTCACACCGACTCATCCCAACACAAGAGCCACTGACCCTTCTTTATGGGCATTTTAAATAATTTATGTCCAACCTGAATGCAATCCGCTCTACTTGGCCTCTCCGACCCACAGCGCATCAAGGTTTATGTTGGGTTTCTTTAACATCCAGACCCTGTCATGGGAAGCTGTGATCTACATCACCGCGCAACGCGCTCCCCACCACCAGACACCAGGACAGGGCTTCAGTAATGAACCACCTGAGAAGTTCAGGCCAAAAAGAGCCCACATCCTATTGTGCTCTTCATCAGAGTTTGTGCAGACAAGGTCATCATCTTCCTGCCTCCCCTGCAGGATGCCTGGCAGGAAACCCAATGGGAAGGTCAGGGCTTCACACTACACTTCAGAGAGTGGCTTGGGTTGGAAGGATCTTAAAGATTGCCTCATTTCAACAAGGAAGGCCCATCTGAATGCTGCCTCACATGGGGCTCAGGGATGCTCCACCTGTCAGCAGCCCTTGAGCTTCAACAGAACCTTCCCCAGGCAAAGAGCAGGATGCAGGGAGCAGCAGCAGCACCCTGCCTATGTCAACAAGCACAGTGCTCTGCCACAGGCAGGGCAGTGTGACCAAAGGGGACACCTCGGGCCTTCTTTATCTGCAGAGGGGACATCTGTGACCACAAGCTGATCCAACCGAGCGTGAGCTCGATATGAATCAAAGCGATCTCAATCACTGATTTTAATCAAGGCTCATATCAGAAAGCAGGAAACATGGTTTAAATCACTGATTTTAATCTTGTTTTACATTTATACTTTTATTTTTGTAAAGAGAGACTGATTCTAATTGCTTAGCAACTTCATAAAATAGATCTTTCCACCGAGTTTAACTCCTCCTACTAAGCACTTTCATTCGCTCATTCCCCTAAGTGTCAGGTTTTGACTTTGTTAGAAATTAGTATTTTAATTAGTTGGTAATTTTGTTATTTGTATCACTTTTCATCAGCTGAAAAACGGAACTGCGGCAAAACATGCGAAAACATTTCTATTAGTTAAATGCAAGTTCCTTATAGTGCTGGATACGCAGCAAGTTTATACATTTATACATGTACAATATTTACCGAACATGATCTGCTGCAAGAACACTCAGTTCATCAGGAACTCCGTGGTACTGGAGCTCACTCTCTCACACCTTTATTTAATTCACAGACTGGAAAAGGAGAACAAGGTTTCCTGTCTTTCCATCTTCGCGCTACTTACTCAGCCTTTAATGGAATCGGCGGAGGGATTCCTTTAACTGTTCCTATCTCAGTGGGAATCGAAATCAAACTCTTCATCTACAGGAGAGGTCAGCAGCAGCTGAAGCCCAGCAGTTCCAGCACAGCCATACTGAACCAGCCAACTGACTTAGGGGCCTGCAACAATCCTCTTTCAAACGTCAAAAGAAAAACTGATACATTAAAACAAGAATTACCATTGTGAAACTGCTTTAAAAAGATCTTTAAACAAAACTTCGCAGCCTCTCCATAAAGTCATTTTTAAGAGCTGTCTAAAAATCATTTGTTCTGTTCTGTTCAATTGCTGGTCCAAAAAACCTCCAACTGCCTCAATTTTGAGCTGAAAAATCACTTTTTTTCCCTATTTGATTGACTTTATGAGTCAACAGACAAAACGACAAGTCTTTTTTAAACTGCAAGCAGCTACTAAAACTTGGGAAACGGTCTGAAGAGCCTGCAGGAGCTGCCTGAGCACCCAGCAGCACCCAGAGCTGTGTGTGCACCTCGCTGCATTAGCGGCAGTTCATGAGTGAACAGACAGAAGTGGCAACACTGCTGCTCTCCTGCTGAGGAGCCGAGGCAGCCAGCTGTCCCAGTGCCTGCTCACACGTGAAATACCTCACCTAAGGGCCGGGGTTTGCCCTGCTGGGTCCCCTGGGTGCACCAATGGCTTTGCCCTCTCCTTCATCTGCTCGGAACGGCCGCAGCACCTGCACCCCACATCCCTCCGTCCCACGTGCTCACAGATCTGCTCCTTGCACTGCAGCCCGCCTGAATCCCCGTGACA